>NC_091448.1:7310345-7623705 GCF_964237555.1 Oryctolagus cuniculus | reverse complement strand
CCAGAAGAAGCTCCTGGTTCCTGGCTCCTGGCTTCGTATCAGCACAGCTCCACTGTTGAGGCCATCTGGGGAGTGAACCAGTGGATGGAAGACCTCTCTCTTTCTCTCTCTCTGTCACTTTCTTTCTGACTTTCAAATAAATAAATAAATTTAAAAAATAGCAATAGTAAGGGCTGAAGGAAGACTAAGACACATATTTGGGGATGAGAAGAAAAAGAGAATAAATAAAACAGATGTAAAATACTCAAGGTCCATGCCCAATGTCATTGTAATGTGAGACCCACAAGAATGTCTCAAGGATACACGTCTGCATTAAGTTATCAGGTGCAGAAAACGTATACCCATCAAACTTAGGAGGCATTCAGGGAAGCAGGAATCGGAAAAGCAGATACATCCGTAAGAAATGTCCCACCTGGGACAAGAAATTCCCTGTAACAAGGCCCAGGCTCTCACTGTGTGCACTGTGCCTTGTTCTTCCGCATGTCTCACTCTCTACCTGAAAAACCTTATTCTCTTAGAAACTTTCATCGCATTTCTCACCTCTCAAAATGACTGCTCCTTGCCCGGATGACCGTGGCATGCTAGACCTCCACCATCAGGGCCTGTGTGGTCTAACACTGCAGTTGAACTTGCTCCCATCCATCTAGCTGGCCCAACAGAGTTCCTGAAGGCCAGGATCCTGTCCTGTGCACCTTGAGTATTTGGCAAGATTTTGGATGAAACACAAAAAAAAAGACAGGTGCCGTGTCCAACGTGAACATCCCAGGGGTACACATCGAAGAGGGTGGGAGGAGCATTGTAGAGAGTTGGAAAATGCTCGCTAAGGCAGGCTTCTAAGCGGAGGATAGGGGGAAGACCATCTGCCAACCTTGAATACCAGCTACCCCATCATTCTCGGGCCTTCTCAGGAAGCAAGGAGGCTCGCAGGCGATTGGAGACTTGTTTATAGCAAATAAGCACTTGCTACAGTGTTCAAAGATCAGCAGGTCTGAACTTGAACTTTCCAGAGAAGTCACGGCCATGCCCCCTGCGTGCGGTGTAAGAGTGTGGACAGTGAAACCCAGGGTGAGTCTGCCTCTGGATGAGAGAGCCCCATCAGAACTACTGGAGCTCCAGTCTCCAGCAGGACCTCCGAAACCTTCTGGGGATCCACTCCTAGCCTCCATCCCACAGCCAGGAGTTGCTCCCTGTGAGAGTGCTAAAGAGAAATGAAATAACTGTGGTATTTACCGCTCTTAATTAACAACAAGGTGCCCATGAGTAATGTTGTGGTATTAAGGGCGTGGAGCAGCTTCTCATTGTTGATTCTCTCCTTTGCAGGGTTATAAACTCCAGGAGAGATGTACCTCCTGGATGAAACTTGGCAGCCCGCCCGGTGTTCCTGTGGTTGGTGCTGGACCTGCCCCGCATCAGCCTGTTGAGATCTGCCTCCATTGCCACAACAGTCCCTGCTGCAGCCGGGAGCTTCTAGAAGATGAAGCATCGGAAGTCACTCTTGCTGTGACCCCTTCGGGGGCATTTATAGCCCCTAACGCAAAAGGCCAAAGAGTAAGACTTACATGCCGTAGGAACATCCAAGCCCAAATGAAGTTACCCAAAAAGCCACCAAGAGATGGCCCTGAGGGCAGACAAGGCTGTCTTTATATGGTGGAAGCTGCTCTCAAACCAAGAGAAAAATCTCCACTTTTCCTGGCTCGCTGCTCAACATTCCAGAGGGTTGCTTCAGATGAGGGGATATATCAGGGAGTGAAGTGGGGGGAGGTATCTTTTATTAGGATTACGTTTATTCAAAAACTCTGGCTTCTCACTCCTTGAGGGATTGTAACATCCCACTACGCTTTGCTCTTTGCACTCTCTTTCAGAGAAAATATTTCATGTTCGTCTTCCTCCCTCCCAGCCACCCTCAGAAGCAGGCAATGGGAGATGTTATTACTCCAGTTTTACAGATAAAGAAATCGAGGTTTGGAAACTTCAAATGACTTTCCCAGATTCACTCGGCAGTGTCCGGACTCAAGCTCCAATCTCCAGATGCCAAGTCCGACTCTCAGATTTTCCACCCTAGCATGTTCTGAAAAAAAAAAAAAAAAAAAATTAGGAGTCAGCATTTTCCTCCCACTTGGTCCCACATCGAGCAAAACTGACTGGCGAGAGAGTTGATGGTAATGAATTATGAATTTCCCTCTGGGAAGGGAAGTGTTGCTTAATGAACAATATTTCTCGTCTACTTGAACTTGGAGGAGCTTGGTTCAGCTCGGTTTGGATTTCGGGTGGAAGGGACTTCTGAAAACTGTTACTCAGGATTCTAGGGCAGAGAAAGAGAAGCGAGGGGAGGTGACTCTTGAAACCATTGCCAGACCCCTACACCCTAGTCAGACAAGACTTACAATATGGCAAACTCCTTATCCTACAAGCCCTGAAAAGGCTATAACTTGACAAAGGGCAATGACAAATTAGCAACCCATTACCTGGAGATCCTAATTAGTGATAAGCACTAGACACAGCAGAAGCTCCTCCCCAGAACTTTATCCCTAGTCTGCAAATGTTTTCAAGGAACTGGCAACAGCTACCCAGCCTGTCCTACCCTCTAAGACAGGAAGGGAACCCTTGGATAAGCCACCAAAGCCCAGCTGATGACTCCAGAGGAGATTAGAGACCCACGGACAAGGGAGAGGATGTTGGTAACAGCTGCTCCAATGCCTTAGCAAGTCTTGGCTGAGCCACATAGAGACAAAAGACCAAGGAGGGTGCCTCGTTTTCATCCTTGGAGGCTGAAGTGTCTTGGTGATCCACCTGAACAGAAGTACTGTGGGGAGCAACTCGGACTAGACTAAGTTACTGGAATTAAGACTTATTCTATGCATCTGCTCTCCCACAATATGGCGCTGGGAGAGGAGGCAACAGCTTCTACCCAGCTGCCTCTCACCAACTTGACAAGCTGCAGGAGCTGCTCCTGATTGGAGGAGAGCAGCGTACTCGGCGTGTGGGCAGCTGAGTTAAGATTGGCGGAGGAGGACTATAAAGGAGGAGAGAGAGGGCATGCACCAGGAACATCTAAGAGGAACATCTATCTGAAGGAACACCTGTGCAGCCCCTGAGAGAGCCGGCCGGTGGTGTGCCACTCCCCTGCGGAAGTGGGGAAAGTGGCCAGGGGGAACCGCCCTTCCACGGAGGTGGAAGGGACAGTAGCCAACCCGGGAAGAACCAGCAGCAAACCCGGGGAGGGCCGAGCAGACAGAAGAACAGCGCAGGGTCCTGTGTCGTTCCTCCACGAAGACGGGGAGCGACAAAGTACACTGGCCCACAGTATGTACAGAGGTCCTTACATCTCGTTTAGAGATGGATAAGTGTGCCTTCGTTTATGAGCGCTTCCTTTGCCTATGTAGAACTGCTTCGACTCATACTTACAGGGTTGGGTAGCCTTCGATCACATATTAGCTGCCAACTGAAAAAGAAAAAGGGATCAATGAACGGGGGATAGGGCATGATTGCAAGGAGAGCAGCGTGGACTCTCACCCATGAATATCCTCTATGTGGCATGGTCCATGGTGCCCTCTAAGAGCCCTCACTCGCCAATGAGGGGAAGAAACTATTCTGGGATTCGTCTTCCTCTCCCCTAAGCCACTGCTGGTCTGCAGGCCCCTCCATAACTTCTGCTATCCTGGGATGACTTGACTGCAAGCCAGAGAGGTGAGCAACTGTTCTCGCCCAGCCCACAGCTGTTGGAGGGGTCCCTCCCTAGGCTGACAAGAAACAGACATTTCTTCTTGCCTTAGGATTACCCTGGGGTCCTCTTTCTTTCTGGTCTTCCCCAAACTAAATATGAAACACTCATGTCTGCTCATTGCATGGTTAGAGCTATCTCAAAGAACAACAGTAGGGGCTGGCATTGTGGCATAGTGGGTAAAGCTGCTGTCTGCAGTGCCAGCATCCTATATGGGTGCCGGTTCCAGTCCCAGCTGCTGTACTTCTGATCCAGCTCTCTATGCTATGGCCTGGGAAAGCAGTGGAAGATGGCCCAAGTCCTTGGGCCCCTGCACCTGTGTGGGAGACCTGGAAGAAGCTCCTGGCTCCTGGCTTTGGATCAGTGCAGCTCCAGCCATTGCAGCCATCTGAGGAGTGAACCAGCAGATGGAAGACCTAACTCTCTCTCCCTCTCTCTCTCTCTCTCTCTCTGCTTCTGCCTCTTTGTAACTCTGCCTTTCAAATAAATAAATAAATAAATATTTAAAAAGAAAGAAAGAGCAATGGTAAAGGGGTGTTCTTTTCCCCTGCCCCAGGCTGAGAGGTATGATAGAATGTGGGGAAGGAGGGGCCACAGGTGGATGCTGTCCCTCTCCTGACCGATGCTGTCCATTGCTTCCCTTGTCTCCCCGTGGTGTCTGCTGTGGCTTGGGTTTGCTCTGAGTGCTGCCCTCTAAGCTGCATGCATTGGAAGCTGGTCTTCAGCATAACAATGTTGGGAAGTGATGGGTCCTTTAAGGGGGATGGTGTTGGGACATTCTGAGGTCACTGGGGGTGCTGCCCACCAAAGTAATTGACCCTGGTTAGTGCCCATGAGAGGGTTGATAGGAAAAGAGCAGCTGGGCACTGTGCTCCCTCTGACTTCCTGTCCCCGTGTGATCTCCCTTTCCCGTGTGTGTTCCTGCCCCTTGGATGCTGCCCTGCAGGACGTGCTGTTAAGGGAGGGCCCTCGCCGAGCCAGTGCTGTACTGTTCAGACGTCCAGTCTCCAAAACTATGCACGGAATAAATCTCGACTTGATAAGTTACCTAGCCTCGGGTCCTTTGCTATTGTAGCAGAACGTGGAGTACCACAGCATCTTACCCGCTTTGTTGAGGGAAGCAGCTCAGTTCTCGCTCTCTCCCTAGGTCTTGACATCCTAGCATTCCACTGCAGGCTAAGGGAGGCCCATTTGGATGTTCTGCAGAGAGTGAGTCTCAAGAGGACCTGGCTCCCTTTCTTTTTGTTTTGTTTTTTAAAATTTATTTATTTATTTGAAAGTCAGAGTTACACAGAGAGAGAAGGAGAGGCAAAGAGAGAGAGAGAGAGAGAGAGAGAGAGAGAGAGAGAGAGAGTTCCTCCATCTGCTGGTTCACTCCCTAATTAGCCACAACAGCCGGAACTGCACTGATTCAAAGCCAGGAGCCAGGAGCTTCTTCCAGGTCTCCCACGTGGGTGCAGGGGTCCTTGGGCCATCTTCTACTGCTTTCCCAGGCCATAACATAGCAGAGAGCTGGGTTGGAAGTGGAGCAGCTAGGACTTGAACCAATGCCCACACAGGATGCCGGCACTCCAGACAGTGGCTTTACCTGCTACACCACAGCGCCGGCCTCCTGGTTCTCTTTCTTACCTGGTTTTGCTACCAGAACACTGTGGGGGGGGGGGGGGTTGCTCCTGCCTCAAGTTGGAAATTGCTTCCATTTTTGCCTGCAGATGCCTTCACCCTTGTCACTTATACACAATTCTCAGTTCTTGAAGGGATGGCGAATTTTGGGTTTCTACTGTTACACAAGAACCATAGGCCCCTGCGACACTCGTGTGCAAACAGATGAGAGCGCTGCAGTTTTTTGTTTTTTGTTTTTTGTTTTAAGAGTAGGGAAGATGGTGGGGGCTCAAGTTCACATCAAACCTTCTTCAGTAGAAAGCCACGACTGATTTCTGACCAGTTACCCGAAAACAAGCCCTCCTTATGTCGCCTCTGGTCTTGTATGGGGCAGCCCTTTCCTCCTATTAACACAACTTAGACTTTGTCCCTTTTGAAAACCAAAACCCTGGACTTACTGTGCTCACTTGTGCTCGGTTCCTTCCAGAGACTTCTTCATTCAGTAAGTAAAACACTATATTCTGATTGGCTGAAACAGATCCGAAAGGCATGGGGGAGACAGTCACAATTAGATGATGCTGATGACCTCATCTCTCCTCTGTTTATCTCATTGCAAGCTGACCATCGAGAGGTGGCTCTACAGGGTCTTCATTCAAGGAACAAAGTTCGCCTTGAACTTCTGATAATGGTGACATGAAATTTAAGTACAGCTCATAATTGAAAGAGCCCTGGAAGCATCCCCTCTGGAATGCTACGTGTTGCATGGCTGCAAAATGACAACAAGCAAGGGGGAAGAAGGGTTTCAGTGGGCACGGTCAGCTACTCACGCAGCTTGATGCAAAGAGTGGCCTTCTCTGTAGAGAACCAATGCTCGTCTGAACTGAGCTCACAGATGTGGGAGAGATGCACTTTTTTTTTTTTTAATTGAGGAGCTTGTTTAGCCAGCCAGGTCATTCAAATAAACCCTGTGATTAGTGGGCAACAGAGCATTCTCACGTCTATAAAGAGGTATGAATAGGTTTACATAAAATAAGTGTAAACCAAAATTGGTCAGACTTTTCAATCAACCACAAAACACTATAGCCAAGGGGAAAGATTCCGGGGGAATTTAATACTTCCCTTTGAAGCACCCTACTAACGAAAGTGGTGTTTGCAAGACGAACAAGTATCCCGTCATTCACATGATATATTCATTATTTTAAAGTCTTTTCACATCTCTCTTTCTATCCTCGCAGTGTCTGAGACATGTGGTGAGGGCATTATTATCCACATGTGTCAAGTGACAAAATGAACAGCAAGGGTAAGTGACCCTTCCCGGGTCCCCAACGTTATTGAAGCTCTGTCCAGAACTGGAATCCGCGTCACTGAAACTCGAGTTTGTTTTCCCCTCCCAGAACTTCACACTGTTTAACTCACACCCTCGTGGCCATTCCTCATCCAAGGAGATCAAGCGCCCTCCCCAAACTATACTAAGGAAAATAATAATCTGGCACTGTCTTGACTTCCTGACTCTAAGACACCCCTGTAGCTGTTGACAGCATTTGCCAGGATAAATGAAAAGGAGAGGACGCCCCCTCCCCATCCCCTCCTTTCATGTCCGACGGTTATTGTTCTGCGGCATCACCCTTTCAGCCCCTGCTGCACCAGGAAACAGGATTAGACAGGTTCGTGGGGCATCAGATTTCAGACTCTTCCCTTTCTTCCTCTTCTTGAGAACTGACACCCAGACCGGAAGAGGGAAAGTGGTCGAAGCAAAATGGGAGACTGAAAGTTGCTAGACAACTTAGAGAACTAGAGCATGGGGGTGGAGACCCCAGGGGCTCTGAGCCAGCTGCTCCAATAGCATGAGGTTGTAGCCAGGTCAGCATTCGCCTTGGGGAAATCCGGAGGAGGGAGGCGTGGGGGACTCAGATAGAAATCCCACACGAGGAAAGTAAAAGAAAAGGAAGTCTTATCAAAAGTGGGAGAGTCAGGGGAGCCTGTGGAAGCTTATGCCACCCATTCCTTGAGGAGACGCAGGTGGACTTCGCTGAGCCAGTGAGCTGGGTAATTAAGCCCCAGTGGTTAAATAAAATTGGCTGGAGCTGGAGCTCAGGAGAGTGGAGGAAATATGCCAGGGAACAAGCTGCCCCAATAGTGAGACGGATGAAAAGATGAGATCGGATGACCCAGGAGAGCATTAGAAGAGGGAACTCTGGACCTACTTGTTTTCCAGATGAAAGGCTGAGATGATCTGAGAGCGCCCTTAGTCCCAGATTCCACAACCGCCGTGAGTAGGAGACGGCCTCCAAGCAGGCGCTGACTCCTAGGGTGAGGCAATGTTAGAGGCTGAAGCGAGCTGGTGGTCAAGTTCAGGTTCCTTATGATGAGGAGGCCCAAGGGTACCAGAATTGGAGTCAGCGAGTGGGTTTGGTTCCTAGTCTGTCTTCCACTTGCTGTATGAAGACACACATCGCTTGGACAAATCACTCGAACCCTCTAAGCCCCGATTTTTCTACTGTGTATGGCATGGTTGATGACGTTCGACACCGGTACTGTCGTGAGCATCATCCTTACAGAACGTGAGCAAAAGCACTCAGTGCCATAAGACACCTTGGAAACATCCGCAGTACTCCCCTGCGAATGTCTGGACACTCCGATGGTTAAACAGCCACAGCCAGAACTTGAGTCTTGCTGCAAATGCTCCCTGCTTCTTATGAAGACAAAAGTTTTCCAGTTCGTAGAAGTGTTACAGTGTGGTGATTTATTGCCATTCTCCCTTTTGTCCCTAGACTGAGCTGTAAACACAGCCCAACTCCATTGCCAAAGCTTTTTACTGGCTCTCATTGTTGAGAGTGTGGAAGAGGAGTACGCTTCCCAGTGGTCAATATGGCAGCTTCCCAGGGGCCTATGGGAACTGCCCACTCATTTATAGCAGCGAGGAGGCCCCAATGAGCAGCACAGGGGCGCTGGACCAGCGTGACCACAGAAAGCCACAGTGCATGGCTGCCAGGGTCAGTACAGAAACCCACAGGGGTTCAGACAACCACGGCAGGCAGCCCCAGAGGCTGCTGGTTCCATCTTGAGAAAGAGCATGGGATGAGTCACGTGTCCAAGCCCTGTCTTCCCCAGCTCTGTCCCCCAGAATGCCAGCTAAGCCTTAAATCCACCCACTGGGTGAGCCCCAGCAGCCTGTCTAACCTTGCTGGGGAGCAACGCATCCGGCCCGTGACGGCACTCTGCAGACGGCTTGGCTGAGAAGTAGCTTTTTAAATAAAGACAGAAAAAAAACGCCCTATTATTTTACTCTGGTAATTGACAACAAGTTTCTCATGAGTAACTTTATAGCACTCAGGGTGTGCCTGCCTTCTCTTTGCAGGAGTCTCAGAACCTGCAGTACCAACCTTGATGTGGAGGGAATGAAAATGTTCCCAAAAATCCATATGAATATTGAAACACCTGGTTCCTATAGCCCACACCTTAAAGGCCTCCTTCTTGGTTTTCTTTTCTCAAAACCCATTTTGGGGATGGGAAAACATCTTATGTTTGGGATCCTGAAAGATCTAAACTAATAAATCAAGTACGTATACCCACAGGTGTTTTTTCTTATACATTTATTCTACAGCAACCAGTGAGTTCCCAAAGTGGAATCTGCAGAGAATGAATTTCTCAACATCTCGGAAAAGCAGGGTGCTCTCTACAGCTCAGTGTACATGGGAAAGGCTGCCCATTCAATAGTGGTTTCAGCAATTCCCAGGAGACATTAGTGTGGTATTAAGGCTCTGAGAAGTCCTGCAGAAGACAGTCTGGTTTATTCCAGTTTTGAACACAGAATTTAGCAAGTGAGTGGAAGACAAGATTTCCCTACGGGAGGGGGCTTACCCATATGAACACATTCTGCAGCCTTCTCATGCAACAGTGGTAGCTGATACCACAGAACGCTTTTGGTGAAACCTTGAACTAAAAGTGAAGGGAGGAGACACAGCTAGAGTTTGGGAGGGAATCTCTATGCACTTTATTCTGGCCTTTGTACCCCAATGAATCCTTTGCCAACCACTTATTGGGTATCAGTATGAATGGTGCTAAGATGAACTAGATGAGAAGAAGATGGTGTGCGTGGGCCCTCAAAGGATCCCTTGGATGCTTAGCTAAGAAAGCTGAGACACAGAAAAATTAAATCACCAGTCTCTGGGCTCACCCTATGCACTCCTCCAGGTTTAACTCAGAGAAGGAAAAAGTTGAGCCAAGGGCATCTTCTTATACTCACAAAGTGAGGGTCTGGAATCCCAGGATTTTTAAGGAAGGGGCAGAGCTTTGGACTGCAAAATTGCAGCAGGACATCAAAGAGGAGATTATATGCAACAAATGTCCTGCATTCAGGGGGAAATGAGACTCCTGCCCCTGGTCTCTGTACCAGGAAGAGACAGGGTCAGGGGAGCACCGTTCAAATGCGCTTGGTCCTTCTAGGACTCAGCAAGGCTGTGGAAATGTCTTCAAATTGACTGGAGAAGCCACCTTTGTTCTTCCGCCGTGGCTCCTGGGGGAACTTGCTGCATGGATTCACAGCAGAAGCATCTCATGTGTGTTTATTTACTCCTGTGTATTTTCTCCTCTGCTATGTGTCTGTAGTAGAGAGTCTTTATTTAATGACGTGACTTTTCTTCTCTCCAACCCTAGGAGAGATCATTCATTCTTGGTTAGAGCTTCAATTATGACCTTGGACAGATGGCTCCCATACTTACAAGTCAAGTTTCAAGCTACCCAAGCTCCATCCCTCATACCCCACTTGCCTGTTGAGTATTTTCATAAGTCTCTAAACTTTCTTCTGAATCTTACTAGAGCCAGATTATCTTCTTTCAAACCAGCTGCCCTTCTCAATATCCCTATTTTGGTCCATTTTTAAAACAAACCATTTTCCATGATTGTCTACTCTCTTCTTTCCATTCTCTTGGGCAACTAGCTTTTTTTGTTTGTTTCTTTAAGATTTATTTACTTATTTTGAAGGTAGAGCTACAGGGAGTGAAAGACAGAGAGACAGGCCGGCGCCGCGGCTCACTAGGCTAATCTTCCGCCTAGCAGCGCCGGCACACCGGGTTCTAGTCCCGGTCGGGGCGCTGGATTCTGTCCCAGTTGCCCCTCTTCCAGGCCAGCTCTCTGCTGTGGCCCGGGAGTGCAGTGGAGGATGGCCCAAGTGCTTGGGCCCTGCACCCCATGGGAGACCAGGAAAAGCACCTGGCTCCTGGCTCCTGCCATCGGATCAGCGTGGTGCGCCGGCTGCAGCGCGCCGGCCGTGGCAGCCATTGGAGGGTGAACCAACAGCAAAGGAAGACCTTTCTCTCTGTCTCTCTCTCTCACTGTCCACTCTGCCTGTCAAAAAAAAAAAAAAAAAAAAGACAGAGAGACAGAGACAGAGAGAGAGAGAGAGATCTTCCATCTGCTGGTTCACTCCCCAGATGTTCTCAACAGCCAAGACTGGCCCAGATCAAAGCCAGAATCCTGGAACTCCACCTGGATCTCCCACATGGGTGGCAGAGACTCAGGCACTTAAGCCATCTTTCACTACTTTCCCAGGTACATTAGCAGGGAGCTGGATCAAAAGCAGAGCAGGGACCAACGCTGTGGCGTAATGGGTAAAGCCACCATCTGCAGTTCCAACATCTCATATAGGTGCCAGTTCGAGTCCCGGCTGCTCCACTTCCAATCCAGCTCTCTACTATGGCCTAGGAGAGCAGTAGAAGATGGCCCAAGTCCTTGGGCTCCTGCACTCGTGTGGGAGACCTGGAAGAAGCTCCTGGCTCCTGGCTTCAGATTGGCACAGCTCCGGCCATTGTGGCCATGTGGGGAGTGAATCAGTGGATGGAAGACCTCTCTCTCTCTCTCTCTCTCTCTCTCTCTCTGCTTCTCTGCTAGTCTGCCTTTCAAATTAGTGGAGCAGCCAGGACATGAACTAGCACACATACAGGATGTAGTATAGTTTGACCTGCATCACATCTTCAACCTTCTCATCAACCACAAGCAGCCCCGTCCATTGCCAGCTTCCCATGTACGGGGATTTGCTCAGGGTTCTGTAACCACACTACAAAGTGTTGATTTTCCTACCCTTTGGGCGGAAAAGCAATCCTCCATTCACACCTAAAGCCCTTATCAAAAATTGACTTTCCATCTTTCCCCTTAGTAGGCAGTACAAATAGCATTTGTGCTGTCTACTACCTAAGCTTACACGTACATGGTTGCCTGTACTTATCTGAAGCTCAGCAGAAACAGTCAAATAATTGGGAAAAAAGAGTGAGAAGTAAAATGCTTGTGTCTTTCAGACTGAAGCGGAGAAGAAGCTGGAAAGGACTAACAAGGAGGGAGGGAAGAGGCGACTGCTTGCGTCGGGCGTGGGCACTGCCCACTCGCGCAGGTGGGACCTAACTTGCTCCAGGTCAAGCAGGTGGTTTGGCGTCTGTTTGTACGTGAAAGAAACTATCGAAAGCCCCTTCTCTAGGCCTGACCGCCTCACTAGGGCCTGGCTCCAACTCCACCCTCCCTCCACCTCCACGCCGCTGAGTTCTTGGACTCCTTCCTAGGTGACGCCACTCTGGCTGCCCACCTCCCAGGCGAGTCACCCTGGCGAGCTCCCACTCCTGCTGCACCTGCCCCCACCCCACCGGGGGTCTCAAGCACAACCAATCCAGTCAATGGGGCAGGTGGGTTTACCACAAATGAAGTCAAGCTAATCCCAGGCAAGGACCTTTTATCCAGGAAAAGTCCTCATCGCGTCGTCCTCTTCAGCTCTCCACAGCCTCCTCTTAATCACGCTCAGGCCGGAATGTGGCAGAGATTAAACCTGTTGAGGAGCAGGACGCTTTGTAGCCCTGCGCCGAGAGCCTTGAGCCAGGGGAAGGAGGGGCAGGTGGAAGGAGAGAGGAGAGGAAAGGCAGACAAAAGGGAA
Source organism: Oryctolagus cuniculus (assembly GCF_964237555.1). Lineage (NCBI taxonomy): Eukaryota > Metazoa > Chordata > Mammalia > Lagomorpha > Leporidae > Oryctolagus > Oryctolagus cuniculus. Next base: position 7,611,466 of record NC_091448.1, on the reverse strand, counting down.
ACCACTGGGCAATCTTTCTGCGGGACGTCTTTGTTCAGCCGGCACGTTATTTGGTGGTTTAGACAAGGCGTAACAATGCACTCTATCTGTTCGGCTTATTATGTGTGTGTGTCATAAGTCTACGTGTATATTACCGACTATAAAATATGTGCCTGAAAGAGAGAGGAGAATGCAAGGGTTTCCGACTCCGTGAGAGTTTGCTTTGTCTTTAGACACCAAATTATGATTATCCTCTCAAGACAAGCAGTGACTTTTTGTGAAGAGGCCATTTCATTAAGTACAAATAATTGCAAAAACGTGTAATAAATGGCTATGTTAATTCCTACCTTCCAGAGTCTGGACAAAGAACAGCAAAACGCCTTCACTGGCTATTAAGGGTCAAGTTTGTTTTCTGGATGTGCAGACGGGGAGGGGGAGATGGGCTGGAACAGTGACCAGAACATAATTGAAGTGTAACGTGACTGCGTGTTCACTTCCTGCTCACACACCTGTTACAGCAAACGTGCTGACTTCTGTGTTTTCAGAAACCTGTTTTTTTTTTTTTTAATGAAATATTCACAGAGACACTTCCATGGTAGAAGGGGGGAAAGGTTTGGAAGTAGACATGCCTGGATTCAAATCGTGCCTCTGCCCCTCACAATAGTTGGAACCTCTCTGGTTCTGGGATAGCAATCCCTCCCTTGGAGGGTTCGTGAAGAGCAGAGGTAGTGCCTGCACTTGACACACAGCGGCACGGGAGCTTGCCGTCTACAAGTGCCCAACTGGGGAGAGATTTTGCTCCAGACTCTGAGACATTTCTCTCCCAGCTACTGCAAACTGATTGGACCCCTAACCATGCCCAGGGGGTGAGCAGCTAAGGGGGGTTGGATATCTCTGATGGCCTTTAGGAACCTAAAAGAGAGGAAGAATTCTAATCCAACTACCACAGAGCCCCAGAATATATATGTGTATATATATCATATCTTAGGGCGATAAGCCTCCAAAGATAGACTTGCTGGATGGCAGTGAAATGAGTCATTCATGCTCCTTGAGGAAACGGGGAGACATGCACAGGGCACCTTCAGAATCATTCATTGCCTCTGCATGAGCTTGTTCACTGCAGGGCGTGCTTTGGAGCCCTTGGCTCGTAACAGTGACCATCTGAGTCACTTCCAGGTCACCATAAATTGGATCTCTACAGCCACTCATTCATCCACTTATGCACTCATTCACTCACTCAGTGGCTTTCATTCTGTTCTAAGCATGCCGCTGGGGCCAGCACATTGTGAGTTAAGCCACTTGCAATACCGGTATCCCCCTCGGAGCACTGGTTCAAGTCCTGGCCCCTGGGCTCCTGATCCAGCTCGCTCCTAATGCATCTGGGATAAGAAGCAAAAGATGGCCCAGGTGCTGAGGCCCCTGCCACCCATGCAGCATCTGGATGGAGTTCCAGGATCCTGGCAGATGCTGATGTTTGGGGAGTGAACTAGTGGATAGAAGATCTCTCTCTCCCCCTCCCCCTCCCCCTCCCCCTCCCCCTCTCCCTCTCCCTCTCCCTCTCCCTCTCTCTCTTCCTCCATCCCTCTCTCTTTCTCATTTTCAAATAATAATAATAATAGTAAAGAATACCTCTTGGAGTTCACATACAAAAAAGAGAATGACATGTCTTCCAGGAGACCACCCCAAAGTAAACATGGACAATTGTGCCAAGTTTATAAAACCCCATCCTCCGCATTCATTGTTGCCCTCAGCTGTTTGGACATCTGTGGGACCCATCCAAGACAAGGGAAGACAAGAAGTGAAATGCACCTGTGTATTAAGCAGCATTGGAGGTACCAAGAGGATAAAAAAGCAAAGGGTTGAGAGCAAAAGCAACTTCTTGTTTCATACACGGTCAGTGCCTGCATGAGATAGTTCATTTAGTTGAGAAAACTGGGTATATGTACACAAAGGGAGAAGCGCTTAAAGTAACAACTCAGGAAGCATCAAAGCACTATTTCAACTTTTTTTTGAGGTTTAAAAAAATGTTCAAAAAGGCAAAGATGTCACAAGCAGGATGTATTCATTATCTCAACATGCCTCAAATCGAATTTGTATTATTATAAGATTTCAAAACAGGGAAGGGTTGTCTTAAACTAGAACAGATAGGAAATTCTCTGTTAAAGGAGAGCTTGTGCTGAACCTGTTGAGAGAATACAAGCATAGTGACTATCACGATTATCTAAGGAACATTCGGTTCTCAAGGACCTGAGCTGTGAGACCCTGTGCTCTATGCTTACTCCAAACTGTTCCATATGGGCTTCACCAAAACCCTGTGGCATGATTTCTGTCACCTCATTTTACATCAGAGATGTTCGGTGGATTCAAGGTCTCAGCCGAGCTGTGGACCCTGAAGCCCATGTTTGGATCCTAGTTCTAGGTGACTCCAAGATCATTGTTCATTCAAGTAGACAACACCGTCTCTCTGATGAGAAGGACTGGATGAGAAGGAGGTGTGTCAGGCAGGCAAGAGAGGTGAACACGCGCCCTGCGACCAAAGGCATCCACATGCGCAGCCTGTGAGGACGACGAAAGACTTGGCTGTTTGTTCTTAATACCCTTACCCGCGCTCTTGCTTTGGTAATAAAACCCTGAGGCTCAGCCAGGCAGAAGCATGGCCTCCCCCAGGAAAAAACACATTCCCCAGGCTCCTTTGCACCTGTAGGTAGCCATGTGACTAGACATTGGCCACTGAGAGCTAAGTGGAAGCCACGGATACAACTTCCAGAAAATGTCCTTGAAACAGAGGGACTGTGTCCTTCTTCACTCCTTCCTGGCTGGACTGTGCAGTTAGCAACTGCTTCTTTTTTTTTTTTTTTACAGGCAGAGTGGACAGTGCGAGAGAGAGACAGAGAGAAAGGTCCTCCCTTGCCGCCTGCTCACCCTCCAATGGCCGCCGCAGACGTGCCGCGGCCGGTGCACCGCACTGATCCGAAGCCAGGAGCCAGGTGCTTATCCTGGTCTCCCATGGGGTGCAGGCCCCAAGCACTTGGGCCATCCTCCACTGCACTCCCGGGCCATAGCAGAGAGCTGTCCTGGAAGAGGGGCAACCAGGACAGAATCCGGAGCCCCGACCGGGACTAGAACCTGGTGTGCCAGCGCCGCTAGGTGGAGGCTTAGTCTATTGAGCCGCGGCACCAGCAGCAACTGCTTCTGAAAAGGCCATTCCCTCTCTTGGGTGACCTTGGGGACGGAGGCCACACAAAGTAGAGCAAAAAGGAGGAGGAACCAGGGTCTCTGAGCACTTGGTAGGGCAGAGTCCTCATTCCTGTCCTGAGCTGCCTGTACTTGGTCTTTGAAATGAGAGGGAAACCAGCTTCCATGGAGTTTAAGTCACTGTTATTTGGGGTTCTACTGTTACTGGCAATTGAACCTAATCCTAATTAACACATAGTTGAAGCTGACTTGAGCCAAGAGCTTCTGTAAGTGATCAGTGGGAAAACAGGTTGGAAAGATATGGAAATCACGGAGAACCTCTCGAGTCAAGTTAAGGCATGTGTCACTTTGCAGGCTTTCTGGGAAGACAAGCATAACCCAAGTAGCATATCCAGAATACTCCGGCAGCGTTGTGTGGAGTTTCTCAGTCCTAAGGGTTAACGAAGGGTGTGCAACCATTTGAAAAACGACTTCAATAACCCAGGTGTGAGGTGTTCAGAACCTTACAAAGGAGACAGACAGGACTGGGCAATCAGGAGTTAAAACTGTAGGAGTCAAATACTACATCAAGATTGAAGGTTGGGGCTGGCGCCGCGGCTCACTCGGCTAATCCTCCGCCTGCGGCACCGGCACCCCGGGTTCTGGTCCCAGTTAGGGCTCCAGATTCTGTCCCAGTTGCTTCTCTTCCAGTCCAGCTCTCTGCTGTGGCCAGGGAGTGCAGTGGAGGATGGCCCAAGTGCTTGGGCCCTGCACCTGTGTGGAAGACCAGGCAGAAGCACCTGGCTCCTGGCTTCGGAAAGGCGCAGCGCGCTGGCCGTAGCGGCAATTTGGGGGGTGAACCAACGGAAGGAAGACCTTTCTCTCTGTCTCTCTCTCTTACTGTCTAACTCTGCCTGTCAAAAAAAAAAAGATTGAAAGTTGGAATACAGAGTGGTCTAACGTGATTGAGATTTCTCCTTGAAGAGACTTGATACTTTGGTAAAAGCCAAGAAGTCGGCAAGTGAGAGAAATATTAACGAGAGGCACAGGCTTCTGTTTTAGACTTATGAAACTGAATGTGGGTGTTCACGCCTGCAGCTTGTCAGGTGCAGTGTCTGAAACTACAAGGTTAGAGTAACTATAAAGGAAAGAACAGAAATTGTGCCACCAGATGAATACGACATAGGGAGCCGGTGGTTGTAGTCCGCCAGACAAGATGCCTGCATCCCACATCAGAATGCCTGCGTTTGGTTCCTGGCTCAGGTTTCTGACTCCAGTTTTCCACTAGTGTAGACCCTGGGAAGAAGCAGGTGATGGCTAGCAATTCGGTTCCTGCCACCCAGATTCGAGACCTGGATTGAATTTCCTGCTCCTGGCTGTAGCCCCTGCTCAGCCCCAGCCATGCCAGGCGTTTGCAGAGTAAATCAGTGGTTAGGAACTCTTTGTTTACTCTCTAAATCTGTCTCTCTCTCAAATCAACTTTTTTAAAATTTTAAAAATGCTGTATAGGACTAAGATCCCATTTGAAAGCACAAGAAGGGAAAAGGCAGCAGGGATGATGAAGGGCTGACATCAAGAGGGAGGAGGTAGGTCAGCAGGCAGTGCTGTCCTGGGGCTGAGAGGGCTTCCATCAGCAGTGACACATGCAGAGAAGAAAGAAGAAGAAGTGAGAGAAGACTCAACGGCCACGAAGAGACAGGTGCTTGCTGACTTCCGTTGCTGTGTCATTGGCGAGCTGAGAGCAAAAGCCGTTTCGGGAGATTGAAGAATGAATGTCTTCCGGGGAAGGAAAACGCATTTGAGAAACTTGTACATGCACTGAGGGAAAAAAACAGGAGCCAGAAAATCGGTACAAGAGGACACAATGGCAAAGAGAAGAGATGGGGATAAGAGAGCCCTAGATAGATGGATTCGCAGTGATGTAGACTGGGCTGGGGAGGCTGAGGAGCCGACATCCTGGGCTGTGATTTCCTCGTATGTCAGATGAAGGCATTCGTACTGCCACGTGGGATCACGGCAGAGATAAATTAATGTTTGAAAATGCACAGACACAGCCTGGCAGGTGGCAGTGATCCATCAGACATGTACTTTTCTCTCCCGCTCTATGCTGTGTTTTTATGCCTGGCAAATTGCCCCTCGAGTGAACGCCCCTGTGCTTGAGGAGATCAGAAGAGAGCTCTCGGTAAGCCCCTTCCTACCATTTAGAGAACCACTCTCCTGGGATCCCACAGGAGCCCAGATTCCACAGCTGCCTTTTAGACCCGTCAGACAGGGAGAGAAACCTCACAGGCAGTGGCTTCCATTGGTCTACAGCACCCAGGGAGCAGGAGGTGGTCCTGTCATGTAACAGAGACAGCAAAGCATCTAGAGCCAGACCGTAGGCTAAGTCAACACACACTTGATCTTAGCCAAAAGGCCGAGAAACGATGCTAAGTCAATACACATTTTATTCCACTGAATCCATCCTGTGAAGACAGTATAATTTGATATGTAAAAGTCTGGGGCCCAGAAGAGTTTAACAGGGTTCTTTTCTGTAGAGGCGCCATGAGGAAGAGGAGGGATGGAGCTCACCAGTGTCTAGAAACTGTGGCTTCTACCACTGCTCTACAGATCTCTTTCTGCTTGGGTATTTTCAGGACTTGAAGTTTCCCTGGCACTCTCAGTGCTTCCATGAGCACCTGCCCAGGAGGACGGAGACCTGAAGCCCGTTCTGACCCAGCACAGAGGTGGGAGGGCCACAGGATGTCAGTGATAGCAGCATAGCTAGGGTCAAGGGCAGCAGGAGTGAAGGATGCACCTGTTCCCAGAAGGGGGGTGAGACAGTGGCCAGTGGCTCAGGTGCTGAAGACTGAGCAGAGTCCGGTCACCCCGTTTACCCAGAAATGCTCAGAGGCAGATTCAGGACTGTGACCAGCTTGAACCTCCAGTGTGACAAATCCTGCCAGCTGACTTCTCCCATGCCTATCAGCCGTGAAAGCCCTGCTTCATGGAGACAGGGGCAGCTCCAGGCTCCACATGCACCACAGTAATTGTGGAGGTGGCCAGTCCCCAGGTGACTCCACCCGACCCACACACCTCGGAACAAGGACTCTGTGGAGCACGTCTGAGGTGGTTACCGCTGTAAGTGAAGTCAGCTACAGATGAGAGAGCAAGGCGATCATTTGAGTCGGGCTTATGGGTAATTACGCATTCATCAGCCAGAGCTTTAATTACCCTGAGATAAAGGTACCATTAGTGTTTCGGGGAAAACTGACTCCAACAAAATGCACTTCTTTTGTCTCCTAGCCAGGGATAACTAACTGTTACCCTTGCTTGGGCTTAGCAGACCGACTCCAGCCTAAACCATACAAGGTCCTAAACCATAAAAGGAGATGCAATGAGCAAGCCACAGAGTCCATGGGAGATGGAGGTCAGAAGCACTTCGGAGGCTAAGGCACACGTCCTGAGATGAGACGGTAGCATCAGGCACAGAGGAGAGGAGACATGGGAGGAGGATGCAGGGGAAACCTGGGTGCCCCACATAATGCCTCGTGTCATGGGACTCCCCGGCATGAAACATAGTATCACAGGCACCACCCCAGTCCCACAGAATCAGAACCTGTGTGTCCACGGAGCCCCCAGGGGCTTCATATGCATATTAAATGTGAAAGCCATTGCTTTGGAGGGTCCTCGCCACCATGGACACTGTCCCTGCTCTTTGGTGTCTCCAGCCAGGAGCTGGCATTTGCACACCTCTCCTATGGATCTGTGTTTGTTGCCGAGGGAAAAGTGGAAGCAGAAATGTGTGTGGTGGGGAGGAGAGGGGTGGGGTTTTCTTCTTCCTTTTTTTTTTTTTTAAAAAACATCTAGCAGGAGAAATAGCTTTGTCCCTTCCAGGGTTGTTCTAAAAGGTAAACAATTGGATGGGGGCAACGTGGGGTGAGAGTTAAGGCCACAAAGCACACACAATGTCAAGTTGAAATGCTGAATAAGGGTGTGGTGAGGCACCGCATCGCCCGGCATGGTATGAGATGTGACAGATCAGGGCAAATGCCAAGTGGATCCACTTCAGTACCTCCCGCTTCAGGGCTGGGACAGGCAGCAGCAGAGAGAGAATCATTTCACAACCAGAAGTGGAAACTGACACGAGGAACCCGCAGAGAAGGGGGCACGGAATGAGAAGGGATCCTCCCGGGAGGGAAATTCCTTGGGTGGTGAGGTTGTAGACGTGGGGGGATCCTCCCCACACGAGCCTGCTCCAATTGGCAGCCCATAAATGCCAGGCATCGAACCCAGAGTATTGAATAATTAAACAAAATTCTGAGATCTGAAGGCAGATTTGGCTCTGCCACAGGACAGAGATGCAAATTGGGGGTAATATAAATTTCCTCGTGGCCGGCGCCGCGGCTCACTAGGCTAATCCTCCGCCTAGCGGCGCCGGCACACCGGGTTCTAGTCCCGGTCGGGGCGCCGGATTCTGTCCCGGTTGCCCCTCTTCCAGGCCAGCCCTCTGCTGTGGCCAGGGAGTGCAGTGGAGGATGGCCCAGGTGCTTGGGCCCTGCACCCCATGGGAGACCAGGAAAAGCACCTGGCTCCTGGCTCCTGCCATCGGATCAGCGCGGTGCGCCGGCCGCAGCGCGCCGGCCGCGGCGGCCATTGGAGGGTGAACCAACGGCAATGGAAGACCTTTCTCTCTGTCTCTCTCTCTCACTGTCCACTCTGCCTGTCAAAAAAAAAAAAAAAAAAAAAAAAAAATTTCCTCGTTGAGCCTTGACTTCCTTAAGTGTGAAATGGGGATAATTCTATCCATGTCATAGTTGCAAAGATTAAATGAGATAATGTATATTAAACTTCAGTGTGATGCGTGGTGCGTATCATATGCTCAGAAATGACAGCTCTTGCTGCCTATTTTCTTCCTAACAAGCAAATTTCTCGTGAGTTGTGACTTCTCTGTGTTGAGAAATGTTCAAATGATTTTATTTGCGATCTCCCTGCTTTCTTAGCACTCTTACGGCATGCTCGTGTAGTCTATGTCTTTATTCTTTCAGAGAGCATCTGCTACCTGTCAGGCATATTCACCAACTAAACGGAGTGTCATCGGAAGAGAGAGCATGAAGAAAACGATTGAGGTCAGCTGTGTGCCTAGCAGCCTCTCAGTGGCATGCACCTGCATTACCTAGGACCTGGCTCTGAAGCAGAGCAGGATGGGGTTTGGGCCAACTCTCTGGGCCTCCTGGAAGTGAATCTATGCTCCCAGAAATGGTCCCAGGACCAGGTGAGTAGCTCTGTGCCATCCCTTCATCTCATGGAGCATCCAGTGAGGGGCACGGTACAAGGAAGCCAAGCTTAGTCCCTCCCCAAGTGGTCTCGTGGCACTGGTCTGTGGTCTGCATCCCAGATCAGGTCGTCCGCAACGCAGACTCATCCCCTTTGTCCTGATAATGATGGAAGGAGGAGGCAGGTGGAGCAGCACAATGTCATCTCTCTCTTTTTTTAAAAGATTTACTTTTCTTTATTTGAAAGGCAAAGGTACAGAAAGGCAGAGGGAGGGAGGGAGAGAGAGAGAGAGAGAGAGGTCCTCCATCTGCTTGTTCACTCCCCACGTGGCCACAGCAGCCAGAGCTGGGCCAATCTGAAGCCAGGAGCTTCTTCTAGATCTCCCGCATGGATGCAGGGGCCCAAGCACTTGGCCATTTTCCACTGCTTTCCCAGGCCATAGCAAAGAGCTGGATCAGAAATAGAGCAGCCTGGACTCGAACTGGTGCCCATATGGGATGCCAGCACTGCAGGTGGTGGCTTTACCCACTGCACCACAGCGCCGGCCCCCAACTTCATCTTCTCGAACGCAGAGAACATGGTGAGAAAGGCCTCAAGAGCGACGCTCAGGATGATGAAATCTTGGTGGATTTCCAGTCTGCCAATACAACAAGGAGCCTATAGGAGCCCTGAAACACAGCCATCAATCACTGGGCTCTGAGATCAGACCCAAGTGGGTCTGAATCGCTACTCTACATAGGTCCTCTGGCTTAGCTGCCCAATCTCTCTAAGCATCAGTTTCTTTGTCCATTAGTAACCAGTGTGTGCCCATCAGCATTCTGGAAGAAACATATAGAATACTAGGGTTAGGTAACTTATGGAGAGATTAATGAAGGAACTACTTACAAATGAGTGATCAGGCCAGCACTGCGGCTCAATAGGCTAATCCTCTGCCTGCGGCACCATCACACCAGGTTCTAGTCCCAGTTGGGGTGCCGGGTTCTAGTCCCGGTTGCTCCTTTTCCAGTCCAGCTCTCTGCTGTGGCCCGGGAGGGCAGTGGAGGATGGCCCAAGTGCTGGGCCCTGCACCCGCATGGGAAACCAGGAGAAGCACCTGGCTCCTGGCTTCGGATCAGCGCGGTGCGCCAGCCGCAGCACGCCGGCCACAGCAGCCATTGGAGGGTGAACCAACGGAAAAGGAAGACCTTTCTCTCTGTCTCTCTCTCTCTCTCTCTCTCTCTCACTGTCCACTCTGCCTGTCAAAAAAAAAAAAAAAATGAGTGATCGGAGTTAGACAGATAGCAGGAGAAGATGTGATGAATCCCTATGGTGAAAACAGCAGGGGCCACTGTCACCCAGGACTGTAGGGCAGAGCTCAGAAGATGACCAGAAATACTTAACAGGAGCCAGAAGAGCTGACAAACAGGCAGCCAATGCAAGGTAACCCTGCAGTGGAAAGAAATGTGCTCAACCCAATTTGCCCCTCACCCTCACTGGCTGAACCCAACTGGAAACTCAAAGGCCGGTCATGTAGTCTATTGAAGATGCCCCTACAGATCAGCTGCCTGGGACTCAGAGTTGGGGAGAAAAGATTGGAAAGTGGACCTGAAGAGGCAACCCCCCAGTACTAACGCAGTCTCGTGGGCTGGTTGGATGAAAGAGGATCAGACATAGAAAGGGCTTGGAACGGTGAGCACATGATAAACGTCAGCACTCTTCCTTGCTCCGATGAGAAATGTAAGATTCAAGGTTCTCTTAGGTTGTGTGGGACTGGGACTTTTGCTGGTTATCAGTCAACCCACACCCCTAGAATGCTGCGTCCTAGGTGTGAGTACTATGTCGTTGACCAGCAGAAGGTACGTGGAGGTAGAGGTACAGGCAGAAGGCATATGGAGAAGAAAATTCTCAGGCTATCAGTAAAATTGACCAGATACTCACTCTTTGTAGCATTTCCTGCTGGGTTCAGTGGAGCAATGAATAAGAAGCCTCACGGCCTTAAGTATTAGTGGAGAAAAGAGGGAATTTGGGACAAACAGATAGGTCTTCAGGTTTACAAAAAGAAACGCTTGCCAATCTCAAGCCTGTCCCAATAGAACCTCAGCAACTTTAGAGCTAGGTGCTTTTTTTTTTTTTTTGGACAAGTAGAGTGGACAGTGAGAGAGAGACAGAGAGAAAGGTCTTCTTTTTCCATTGGTTCACCCCCCAATGGCCGCTGCAGTGCACCGGCCCAAAGCCAAAAACCAGGTGCTTCTCCTGGTCTCCCATGCGGGTACAGGGCCCAAGGACTTGGGCCATCCTCCACTGCCCTCCCGGGCCACAGCAGAGAGCTGGACTGGAAAAGGAGCAACTGGGACAGAATCCGGTACCCCGACCGGGACTAGAACCCGGTGTGCCAGCGTCGCAGGTGGAGGATTAGCCTAGTGAGCCGTGGCGCCGGCCTAGAGCTAGGTAGACTTTATCAGAACCAGTACCTCTCTGTGCCCAGTGCTGGTAGCTCTAAGTGGCATGGTTGGACTGTCCACAGAGCAGTCTTGGACTTGACCAGGCTGATGGCTGTTGGCATGAACTGCTCCACCTGTCCCAGCAGGGGCATTGTGGTGAGTCTGTCTATGCAGCTCTTCTTCTTCTTCTTCGTTTTTTGAAGATTTTATTTATTTATTTGAGAGGTAGAGTTGCAGACAGTGAGAGGGAGAGAGAAAGAAAGGTCTTCCGTCTGCTGGTTCACTCCCCAAATGGCCACAATGGGCAGAGCTGCACTAATCCAAAGCCAGGAGCCAGGAGCTTCTTCTGGGTCTCCCACGTGGGTACAGGAGCCCAAGGACTTGGGCCACCTTCCACTAATTTCCCAGGCCGTAGCAGAGAGCTGGATTGGAATAGGGGAAGCCAGGACTAGAACCAGCGTCCATATGGAATGCCAGCACTACAGGCGGAGGATTAACCCACTGTGCCATGGCGCCGTCCCCTATGCAGCTCTTCTGCTGGGGGGAACGTGTTTGCTTGACTGGCCTACCAGCATCAGCATGTGAGGCTTTGGCTCTCTTGCACTCTTGAGTCCAGCCTCACGATGCTTGTATGATGCAGTGAAATGTTGTTGTGGGAAGGAACACCTATTAACCACCCTATGGGCACTCATAACTCCCTCTACAACACACCCATCACATCACAGCTGCCCAAACCCAGCTATCTACTCTCTAACTAGTTCTCCTTCTGAAGCAGAGAGAACGCTCCTCTACAATACAATGTTATCTTCCAGTAAGGTCCCAGCACCTAGCAATGTGTTTAATTAATCTGCTGAGAGGATGAAACTCTTCTAGACGCACAGTGATTTATGTGGAAGCGTGACTTAATTGCATTCAACTTTGACTTTCTCAGGAACATCCTTGAGCCATCCACGAAATGCCGCAGAGGATGCTGTTTGTTGCCGCCAGCTCCCTCTCACTCTTGGCAACAACCATTCTTCCTGGCAGTCTAACCTACTCTGCACCTGGCTGTAAACCACAACCCACTGTGTATCCCGAAGAAAAAACACAGCAATGTATTGCAAAAATCTTGGCCCCGCTTGCAAACCCCTTGTAGCACTTACTCATATCCAAATCATTGCATCCAAGGCTCATTTAATGGGCACCACAGAGGAGTTGGAACAATTCCCCACTGGAGTCGATTTCAGGTGGCACCAGGGAGGGTCTTGGGCATGTCCTGCCTGTGGGCTGAGTTGGAAAGACCGCCCAACCTTCAGACAGCCCCCCGGCTGATTCAACAAGTGGGCAAGCAGCTCTACCTCGGGCTGCATAACAAGTTGAGGTTCTCCTGTGGCAACTTGGTTTTGTACTGTACTGCTTAAAATGTGAAAATAAGAGAGCCACAGTTTGGCAGCAAATTCAAGCATAAGCATGCATTCTTAAATGGCTGCTTCAAGCTTCAAGAAAACCTGAAGTCAGACCTCTAATTACCAAGATTTTGACAAACCTGAGCTCTAATTCAGTTTCCCAATTCTCTCCCTAGAGGAACAATGTGGATGCCATTTGGTTGTTCTTTGGCTTTTAACTTTCAGGATACCATGTCCTCACCAGAGCCTGAAGCTACGGTGCCCGGATGCAGAGAGGTGCCTCCACGGGACCGCAGACAATGTGTTAACTTCCAGGCCGGGACATTTCCTATAGATGTCTTGGCCTCAGTTTTCCCGTTTGCAAACTGAAGCTAATAACACGGTCTGTCTCATAAGAAGGCTGCGGGGACTGAGCAGGAGAATTCACAAGACAGACAGTAACACTCCATGAACACTGAAAACAAACAGGAAACAAAATGCCTCCCACCCAACACCTTCTTTTTTTCCTTCTATTCCCAAAACTAGTTAAAATAACGTATTAAACACTGGAGCTGTTTGTTTGCACGGAGTAACCGGAAACCCTCAAAGCTGGAGGCATTTTGGATGAAGTAGATGTTTGCACCTCATCGATAGAGACACAGAAAGCCATGGCAGGGGCATGTAGGGGCCTGCTCAACCCTGGGGGCTGGGCTGAGAGGTTGGGGGTGATAAGAGCCGTTTCAGAGGCTCTAGGCCACAGCTCCTCACTAGTGAGCTGCTGACTCAGTTGCTGAAAAGTGGAACAAGTGAGTAGGAAACGGCGAGTCCCATCAGGCAGCCTCCACTTGCGTCTTGGCCACGGGGCTCAGTGCATCACCGCCTCCCAATAAACACGAACTAATGATCACATTGAAAAGCGAGGAAATCATTGTTCTCCCTGCCTGGCTGCCCGCCCAGCCTCTGCTCAGAGGGTGATGAGTTGCTTTTTATCTAGAGTGCATCTCCCCTTTGCCCAGAGAAACTAGCTGGAGCCCTGTCCAGCTGGAGCGTTTGCTTGGACCACGTCCTTCTTCCTCGGGTATGATCCTCGCACCGCCCCCCAGGGAACCTCACTCTGCGTTGTTTTGGGGTTTTTTTCCCCCTTTTTTAATAAGCCAAATGATTTGCTCCAGTTTCCCCCAAGGAACGGAGTATTAAAGAGTCCACTTTTGGCTTCCAAGCCTACTTGGCCAAGAATGGAGCTGTATCCAAATTGGTTAGAGGCCAGGAAAGACCAGAGAGAAAATGCCACTAGTTCTTGAAATGAGGGGTGTCCTGGATGTTCCGTGTTGACTCAAACCTGGAGTCCCAAGGCCCTCTGGGGTCTAAAACAGATAGATTCCCTCTCTGCCCAGTGTCCCCGCATCCCTTTCAGGTTTGTCCCTATCACTTCTTCCTACTGAGGTTGCTCACTGAATACCCTGAATTCAAAATGGGGTTTAGTATCAGGGATGGCAAAAAAAAAAAAAAAATCCAGTTTTTCAAGGGCATAGGGGTCAGAATGCTGTCAAATTAATGAGAGAAACTTCTGGTTTCTTAGGACTCTGCACCATCGAAGCTTCTAAAATACTGAAAACGGAAGTTTCTGACACAGGCCTTTCACAGCTAAAGAGCAACTACGCAGGCCAGCAGAGAGGATATCCATGCCACCCGCCTATGCCAAGTGGGTCTCCAGAGAGAGGCCCTGTGCCAAAGCCCCCTTGTGCTTACCCTGCGGTTTTCCTAGCCAGTCCATTTTCTGTTCACCCTACACCAGGGGGTCGCTCCGCCCCAAGTCAGCTCAAGGCAGAAAAGTCTGGGTGGCAGAAAATTCTGAAGAAATAACCCACTTGGTTATCAAGGACTCCCTCCGGTGACTTCCTCAGATATATTCAAAATTCAACTCCAAATTTCCCACGGACACGTAGACTTCTAGGCACTTGTCTAGTGCGAGTGGGAGACACAGCCTAGAGAAGCTGTAGCTTTCCCAGTGCTTCCTCTGCGGGAAAGAATGCTCTGTGGATTCCATTCAAGAAGCAAGTGAGGGGCCGGCGCTGTGGCGTAGCAGGTAAAGTCACTGCCTGCAGGGCCAGCATCCGATATGTGTGTTGGTTCGAGTCCCAGCTGCTCCACTTCCTATCCAGCTCTGTGCTATGGCCTGGAAAAGCAGTAGAAGATGGCCCAAGTCCTTGGGCCCCTGCATCCTGGGTGGGAGACCCGGAAGAAGCTCCTGGCTCCTGTCTTTGGATTGTTCGGATCGGCATAGCTCTGGCTGTTGCAGCCAATAGGGGAGTGAACCATCGGATGGAAGACCTCTCTCTCTCTCTCTCTCTCTCTCTCTCTCTCTTTCTCTCCTTCTCTGACTCTCCTTCTCTCTGTGTGTAACTCTGAATTCCAAATAAATAAATAAATCTTTTAAGAAAAAGAAGCAAATGTGGGTTTTTATTAGTTTTTTTATTTATTTTTGTTTAAACAATTGTCAAGACTGGAATAAAAGAGAAAGCACTGCAGTTTTGCTCTGGTTTTTTGTTATTTTTGATTTCAGGACTTCTCTATTTTTGTTTTCTATTTTTTTTTTACAAATACAAATTAAACATGAAAAAATTTTTTCAAAAAAATTCTAACAGTTCAAGAAAAGTTCATCAGTTGCATACTACACATTTAAAACCTATCTCACAATTTAAGTTTTAGTGGTAGAAAAAGCGTTTCAGAGTTGTTTTGTGATCACATACCAAAACAAATTAACTCTATTAACACTTTTTGTTCAGTTTTTAGTCCTACTAGAGAAAATCAAACTTGTTAAATTTTCCAATGGCAATTTTTCTACACCAGAAGGTCATGACTCTCAAAGAACAATTGGATTTTTCTTGCCTTCAAAATGTTTATCAAATCCTGTATCTCACAGGTTTCTCAAACATGTAGAAAATAAGAAATATTCCAATGAATGAAACATACCAAATGGCATTAGTACGGGGAGTGGGGAGGCTGTAAGGACGCAGAAAACAGAGCACTGGCTCCATCAGGTGACATCAGCCACAGCTATGGACCCCTCCCCAGCGCCCACCTCTGTGCAGCCCACGGAACCCTGGCAAGTGAGATTTCCGATCCTGCTTCCAGGATGCCTGCCCTTCTATAGAAGGTGAACGCCAGAAATCCTTGTAGCAGTGTTCACGGGTTGATCTCTCTGCACACAGGGGAGTGTGATGCTTCCAGAAGCCCATGTCCAACAAGCAACAGGATTAAACAGCCCAGTCCAGGAGACTCAGTGCCTTCTACGTAAGGGTAGGTCATGGAGGCCTCGGAGCATCGGCTCAGAAGGGATACGAGGCAGGATGTCCCCTGCACCTGCTCTGAAGGAAGTTTGTCTTGCTTCTCTGGGAGGCGGCTGGCGTGTGCTCACTGGGAACCAGACAATGACTCAACCTGTGGCTGAGTGGGTGTCACTGGCTGTGACCGTCACGGAGGCAAGCCAGACACAGAGGGCATCTGAATGGAAAACGTGGATGCCCAGATTTAAGTCACCACCAGCACCCCTCCTCCAATGCACACACACTCACTCATGCGTGCACACGTGGTCCCCCCTCCCTCTGGCAACTTTGTCTTATCATGTTCAGCTCCAACCATCAACCACAGCCTCTGGGTATCAGTAAGACTCAAGGACCCCAGAGCACCTTGGGCTGACATCATGGTTGAGCTCCGACTGACGATGTCAGTGTCAAACGTGTCCAAGGGTGAGAAATGTCCAAAAAGGATTTAATTAATCCGGCTCAGCTGCTCTTCACCTTAGGCTAGTGTTAAGAAAAGAAAGAAAAAAAAAAAAAAGAAGAAGAAGAAGAAAGCTATCCCATAATATCCATCCCAGGGCCTCCGAGCCAGTTTGCCTAAACGTTGCCATGGTGACATGTATATAAGTCGGTGTGCAGGCTGACTCCACGGAGAGCACCACGGGGCTCTGAAGTCAGGACTAGCCGGGGAGCGCAGAGGCACGTTCTTGTTCCAGCTGGATCTGACATCCCTCCATGGCTACGGGGAGTCTTCAGATCTGTGCGTTTTTACCCCCTCCTCCGTGTCCCTCTTCCTCTATCTGTTCCTCACCTCTCAGGGGAGAGCACAAGGAACAGAGAAAACCCAAAGTCAAGCTGGAAGGGAGTGGGCGCTCCCGCCTACCCAGCCCGGGTCTGGCCCTGAGACTCGGCCTGGAGCAGAGGGACAGGGAGGCTGGTCCTGGTGCCGGAGTCTGGATCCTCCCTGCTTTATGAGAAAGCGCCATCAGGCCTCAGAGCCGCAAGCACACTCAGGGGAGGGACTGGAAGCCATGGGTTGGGAAGTGGCCTGCACCAGGTTACCAGCAAGTGAGCTGTAGAATCAGGGCTGATTTTGTCTCTGACCCCCAGCCCAGGGCTTCTCTACAGACATGCCTGAGACCCCTCCCCGGGTTGTCCAAGAAGCTGATCTACTTCACACAGGAGCCTGGGAGGAGCACGATGGATGTCTGGTGGATGGATGGACGAACAGACGGATGGATGGATGGACAAATGGATGGATGGATGGATGGATGGATGGATGGAAGGATGGGTGATGGATGGATGGACGGATGGATGGACAGATGGATGGATGGATGGATGGAAGGATGGGTGATGGATGGATGGACGAACAGACGGATGGATGGATGGACAGAAGGATTGGTGATGGGTGATGGATGGATGGATGGATGTCTGGTGGATGGATGGATGGATGGATGGACAGATGGATGAATGGATGGATGGACGGACGTGACATCAGAGAATGGGCAACTCTTTCTTGCCAGGGTTTCTGGATCCCATAGTGCAACCACATCACAACAATCTGAGCGTCCAAGAATCTGCACCTCCAGGTGCCCAGAGCCAACCTTCTTCAGGATCTCCAGGCCTCCCAGAGGACATCTGAGATTAAGATCTGGCAGTTTCTGGGGCCAGCACTGTGGCGTAGCAGTTAAAGCCACTGTCTGCAGTGCTGGCATCCCATATGGGCACTGGTTTGAGTCCCAGCTGCCCCACTTCTGATCCAGCTCTCTGCTGTGGCCTGGGAAAGCAGTGGAAGATGGCCCAAGTCCTTGGGCCCCTGCACCTGCATGAGAGACCTGGAAGAAACTTGGCTTTGGATCGGCACAGCTCCAGCTGTTGCGGCCATCTTGGGGAGTGAACCAGTGGATGGAAGACCTCTCTCTGTGTCTCTCTCTGCCTCTCCTCTCTCTGTGTAACTCTGCCTTTCAAATAAATAAACAAATCTTTAAAAAAACAAATCTGGCAGTTTCTCCTGAAAGGGTCCCTCCCCTGCCCGTTACAGGAACACGGACTTACTAACAAACCAAAGTGTAGGTCAAGTGTGCATGGGATAGTGTGAGCCGGGAGGCTGTTCACACTCTCGGTGAGTAAAGTTAGAAGTGCACTATCGTGCCCCCTCCACGTGGTTTGATTTTGGACCAAGAAGACTCGTTTGTAAGAAGCCACCTTGGGCCAGCAGTGTACTCGGTGCCTCCAGAATGGGGCCGTGTTGATTACAACTCAAGGGAGATGGAGCCACTGACCACATCTTCATCTTCATTGAAGTCAGATTCATTAGCCAGTTGCAGGCCACACTACAAACCTACCCTCAATGACAGGCACAGCAAGACCACCCACTTTCAATTAGAAAAGCAATAGGAGGAGATGGATAGCTTCTTTTTTCTCTTCATTTTAATTAGCTTATATTATTTATTTATTTATTTAACAACAGAGACAGAGAATTTTTTAAAAAGACTTATTTATTATCATTTTACTTGAAAGTCAGAGTTACACAAAGAGGAGAGGCAGAGAGAGAGAGAGAGAGAGAGAGAGAGAGAAGTCTTCCATTCGATGGTTCACTTCCCAGTTGGCCGCAATGGCTAGATCTGCGCCTATCCGAAGCCAGGAGCCAGGAGCTTCCTCCAGGTCTCCCACGCAGGTGCAGGGGCCCAAGGACTTGGGCCACCTTCCACTAATTTCCCAGGCCATAGCAGAGAGCTGGATGGGAAGTAGAGCAGTCAGGTTTCGAACCAGCGCCCATATGGGATGCTGGCACTTCAGGCCAGGGCGTTAACCCGCTGCGCCACAGCACCAGCCCCGGATAATTTTTTTTTAACCTCTGGTTCACTCCCCAAATGCCTGCTGCAGTCAGGGCTGGGCCAGGCTGAAGCCCATGGGTGGCAGAGACCCGAGTACTTGATCTGTCACCTGCTGCGTCCCCGGATGCACAGGGGCAGGAAGCTGGCTCAGAAGCAGAACTGGGGCTCAAACCCAGGCCCCCCGATATGGTATCCCAGCATCTCTAATGGGGTCATAACTGCTGTGCCAGATGCCTGTCCCGAGATGTATAGCTTCTACAGAGAGAGCAGCTGCATCCAGAAACAAACACATCCTTTTGGGGTAAGCTTGCTGCTTCCTAGGCTTTCGTAGCCAAGACTGCTGGCTGGCAGCGTGGTTTCTCTCCTCAGTGAGATCCATGGCGCATTCAGCTGGTCTTGGCTTCCAGTCCCACCTGTAATTTGAAGCGAGGGTAGATGGCTAAGGTCAGACAACAAGGAGCCTGCAGGCTTAGAGAAGAGCCGCTCCGCTTGACTAGACACTGCAGGGCGTCCAAGTAGAAGTCCTGAAACTCAGCCGTGCTCTGCCTCCTGCACTAGAGCTTTCTAATAGCCCAGGAGAAGGCAGAATTCAAGAGTGGCCGTAGGGACTCCCTAAGGCAGTGGACTGAACACACAAAAATGCCCCTGGATGGCTCTTCCCAGGACACCGTGCAACGTATCAGAGACAGGACAGGTGCTTCTGCTGATTCCTAAGACTCCGGAGGGAAGAGCCTATACAGTGTCTGTTACATAGTAGTTGCTTCATAAACATCTGCTGGTTTAAACCAAGTTCACTAGTTTCTGCCACCTTCTTGGCTTGTTCGAACATCATAGCAAAGGGAAATAAGCAGTGGTAAAGAGTAAATTAAAAATGGCTTCAAATGGGCTTTGCAATCCAGACTAGAGTGAGTGCCTTTTATAGCTGCTTCATCACGATGACCCTGTCGGTTGTTTTAATCAAGATGATGAGGGGACGAAGCACTGTTGGGACCAGGTCCATGACTGGTCGTGAGGAGAAGCTGGAGGAGCAGGGAGGTTTGCCAGGCTGAGACGGGAATAAAGCAAACCTCAGGAAGCAGGGTCGTCGCGCTCTGTGGAGGGGCCAGGGAAGTGGAACACGCTGGAGCAGCAGTGCGTGCCCCAGGATGGCTCAGCCAGGGCCAAAGCTCAGGGGGCTTCCAAGTGTCCAGAGTCCCTACAGGCCAGCTTGAAGACGGTCAGGCCCAAGCCAAGGTGAAATCTGATTAGCTCTTGCTTACCTCAGGAGGACTTGGGTCTCAGACTTCCTTCTCGCCAGCGCTACCCAGGTGGAGCAGACTTGAGGACTTCCATCTCACCTTCATATCAGCTCGAGGAAACATACGTAATCGTGAGTGTGAATGCGCCTTCACTGTTTAGAGTTCTCTACTGATGGCAGCCATCACAGACGGTTCGTTCTCTCGCTGTTGCCAAGAAAGCTGCAAACTGTGTACACTTAGATCTGTCACCTAACTGTAGCTGGAACCATCATTATCCAGCACTGCTTATATTTTGAAAGGAAAAGAGAGAGAGCAAACTCTTCTATCCGCTACTTCACTCCCCCAGTGCCTGCATCATCTGGGGGCTGTGCCAGGCCAAAGACAGGAGTTGGAAACTCGCTCGAGGTCTCCCGTGTGGGTGGCAGGAACCCAACTACTTGAGCCGTCACCTGCTGTCTCCCAGAGTGTGCATTATGGAGGAAGCCGGAATTGGGAGTAGAGTTTAGACTTGAATCCAGGAGCTGCAATACGAGAGGCAGGCGTCCCAAGAGAGGCCTGCCCTGTGGATTGACTGCAAATGATAATCAGTCTATTGATCCAGTCAGTATCCAGAATTGGTCATCTCACCTCTCCCTGGCCATCCGCTCGCCCACTAAGGCACTAGAAGCTAAGGATATTTTGATACACCAAGGAAATCCCATTACTCAAGAAAGACCCCACTAGACCATCACTAGCCTGAGCGTTCAAAGACAGAAACTCTTCAAGGTCAGCTTTCCTCAAAAAAGAAAAACAATGCTGAGAAAAAGCTAAGATTGGAGCAGATCACCAAAGGAGAGTTTTGATCATGGCGTACTACAAATGAACATAGGGAAAATGGGGTGAGTAATCCCCTTGTTTCGCATAGCTCATGCCTGCGTTTCTTCATTTTTGAGCTTCACAGTGAAAGAAAAGCAAGACACAGAACATCTGAGTCCTCATAATGGGTTTTCCATTTGTGTTTATTGGGGAAACACAATTAGCCTCTAGAGACAACATCAAGCTTTCCAGAGTCTGTGCCAGGTTGTGTGTGTGTGTGTCAGTGTGTATAAGTACGTGTGTGTGTATGTGTGCACGCATGCGTTCTAGATCTGGAGAGAAAGATACTAAGGGACTAAGTTTCTACCTTCGCTGGAGATATCTACAGGCTTTGCAAGTGAAATTTCATCTCATTGTCTTTTTTTAAAAAAAGATTTATTTGAAAGTCAGAGTTACACAGAGAGAGAAGGAGAGGCAGAGAGAGAGAGAGGTCTCCCATGCACTGGTTCACTCTCCAATTGGCTGCAATGGCTGGAGCTTAGCCAATCCAAAGCCAGGCTCCAGGAGCTTCCTCCGAGTCTTCCCACGTGGGTGCAGGGGCTCAAGGACTTGGGCCATCTTCTACTGCTTTCCCAGGCCATGGAGAGAACTGGATCAGAAGTGGAGCAGCCAAGACTCGAACCAGCACCCACATGGGATGCCGGCACTGCAGGCGGCAGCCTTACTAACTATGCTACAGCACCGGCCCCCATCTCATTGTGTTAACAACCCCTTAATGCAGCTCATGCTATCCCCGTTTCACAGCTGGAAAATGGTATAGCTTAGAGAAACAAAATAGCATCCCAATGCTACTCAGCCAGGACATAATGGGACCAGAACTCAAATGCAGTCCTGGCTGAACTTGCCACCTCTACGCCACCTCTGGTCCACGTCAGGCTGAACACGAGTTGTAGGGGAAAACAGACATGTGCAAAGCACCACTTTCGCTCCAGCCTTTTTTCCAAATTCCAGATTCCAGTGGCTTCCTGAACATTGCCACATGGGAAAAGAGAATGCCGTGGCCACGTCCAAGTTAGCAAATCCAACATTACCAAGCCTCCCACTTGTGCCCTCCACCTATGCACACACACCTGGGCTACCCTCCTGTCTCCCTTACCTCAGCCAGTGTTGCAATTGTTCTAACAAGTATCGTCATGACCCCTCCTCGCCCCACACACCCGAATCTGCTGAGTCTGTTTGCTAACCTCTCACGGAATTGCTTCTGCCTCTCTTTTCCCGCTGTCTCCGCTGAGGCTCCCTGATAGGTCTCCCTACCGGAATCTCTTCTTTGTATCTAGTCGGTGTTACCCTCCAACACACACACCTGATTGTGTCAGTCTCCTGAACTACAGTGCCTCCCCAATGTGCCCCAGAATTTTGAATACACAAACGCTCCTGCAACCTGATTCTTTTTTTTTTCTTTGACAGGCAGAGTGGACAGTGAGAGAGACAGAGAGAAAGTCTTCCTTTTGCCATTGGTTCACCTCCCATTGGCCGCTGCGGTCAGCGCACCGCGCTGATCCGAAGCCCAGAGTCAGGTGCTTCTCCTGGTCTCCCATGGGGTGCAGGGCCCAAGGACCTGGGCCATCCTCCACTGCACTCCTGGGCCACAGCAGAGAGCTGGACTGGAAGAGGGGCAACCGGGACAGAATCCGGCGCCCCGACCGGGACTAGAACCTGGGGTGACGGCGCCGCAGGCAGAGGATTAGCCTAGTGAGCCATGGCGCCCGCCACAACCTGATTCTAAGTTATATGCCGCACCATCTTCCACAAGTACACGCTGCTCACTAATGATTCTAAACTTTCCTGATTCCCTAAACCCAGCAAACTTTGTCTTCAGTCCAGTGAATATTGACCAAGTATTGCTTCCCTTGCCTGTGGTAGGTGTGAGGGTGTAGAGCAAGATTTCTCAATCATGGACCTACTGATATTCATAGTAGATCATTCTAGGCTGTGGGAGCTGTCTTTGTGCACCCCAGTATCCCTGGCCTCTACCCAATAGATGCCAGTGGCACCTCCCCTCAAAGTGATGACAACAAAAATATCCCCAGGCATGGGCCGGTGTGTCTCGGAGGGATTTATCCCCAGCTGACTAAAGCTTTAAAGACATACTTGAATCAACTTTGTCTGCCCTGGAGTGACAAAGGCTCCGTGTCCTGCAGGGGCCCACAGGGCATCGGAGGTGACCAGTGCATGCACGGCACAAGGTAGCACAGTGGGGCTGAGAGTGCAGGTGTCTAGTTGGGTCCACCCCAAGTGAGCATCCTGACTCTTCTGCTCCCATCTGTGAGGCTTTGGCCAATGTAATTAGAGTCTCTAGGTCTTCAGTGACTCTTAAGTAAAATATAAATGCCAATCTCAGCCTCAGATCTATGGGGTGCATTTTACAAGTGAACACACATAAATAGTTGATGTATTGAGCCCCTCAAGATGTGACAGTTGCCATCCTTCACCCTCCCCGCCCTTCGCCATCCCCAAGACCTGGCCCTAAAGCAGCCACTGTGCCTTTGCACATGCTGCCTCATTGCTTGGAATACAACCTCTCACCCTTCCATGACTCTTTAAAATGTAGTTCCTGTGTCGGCTCCGTGCTGCTCTCTCACAGAAACGTAGTTAATTAGGGATCCTCTTCTTGTCTTTCCCTTTCATTGGCTTTGCTTCCTGTTCACATAGTCATTCTTCTAGGTCAAGGATGAGTACGTTTTTCTGTTAAGGGCCAGAAAGCAAATACTCTGCGTTCTGGAACCACACAGTCTTTGTCACAACTGCCAACTGCTCAACCCGGCAAACGGAGGTGAAAGACATCCATGAATGGTCTTGGCTGTGTTCCAATAAAGTTTTATTTACAAGACCATGTGGAGGGCCACAGGACCCCTGCTCTAATGAGTTCCTTGAGATCAAGGTCTGTGTCTTGTTAACCTTTGCACTTGTAGCTTTCCACACAGCATCTGAAGTGTCCTAGACAGTATTTAAATGATTGAGAGATCAATAGATCCACATTAGTCATTGCGTCAGCATTAATAGAACACATAATTGTAAAGTCATTTGCAATTGTGGAAATAGGGAGCTGACCAAGACAATAAAAACCACCTCCAGTGCTAATACAATAATTAGAGAACCATTATACGCTGGAAGAGTAGAAAACCTCTCTTCCTTAGACCTTCGAGCCAAGATTTAGATGCAGGTGTGAGGCTGCCTGGGAAGATTCAGGCTGCTCCACGAAGTTTGCATTTCAGAGAGATAGCCAGCAGGTTTTTTGCTATAAGTATGTCCCATGCAAGCTTTGGGATATAGTTATATTAAAAAAATCATCGGTTATTTCTCCGACGTTCCAATTTAACTAGGTATCCTGTATTTTTATTGGCCAAATCTGCTTACCTTTTTGAGGGCTAGCCTGTTCAGGAGCACTTCTGTTTTCTTCTCTCAACCCTCCTCCAGGGAAGAAGGTGTTTGGCCCAAAAGATGAGAAACCTGTCGGACCTGCTGAGCAGCCTTGAGCAGCCTTCCCGCGGCACCCCCCTCCCCAGAGGCCCCCTGTGAACCCCACGGCAGCTCTGTTGGAGCTGGAAATTTAATTAGCAAAATGGTAACATGCAATTTCAGGGGAGGAAAAAAAAAGTGTTATCACGAAGTTAATAAGAGAACTATTTTAATTACGGTCTTTAACAAGTTATGACCGTGCCACTTTGCTCTCTGGGGAAAGATTCGCTTCGTTCCAGAATCTTGGAGCAGGGAAGCGGTGTGAGGGGGGCAGAGATGGAAAGGTCGGTAGCCTGCACTTCCCCACGCCGCACCTCGGAGTCCTCTGGCTCAGGTGCTGAGAAGCCCCCCCTACCCCCCCAGCACTCTTCGTCCTCTCCACTGACTCAGAGGGAAGCCAGCTGTCCCCACCTTCCCATGTCAAGTCACAGCTTAGGGAGACCCAGGGAGGCATGTAAACCCAACCCTGACTTGCCCAGCTTGCCATTTGGCACACTGGGATAAAATCACTGATTTTTCCTGGCATCTCCGCTTCCTCTCTCTGTCTCCCCTGCCTGCTGTGCACCCTGAGAGCCACCTTCTCTGCCCCCTTCCCTACATTTACCAAACAGCTGTGCAGGCCATGGGCCTTGATGCCTGTGTCCCAGGGAAAAAGGACAGCCACAGAGCCTGGGAGTGACGGTGAGGCCCTGGCACACGGTGTCATGGTTGTCAGTGCATTCGCAGAAGGATCGGTGTGTGTTGGTGTGGGTGTGAGTGGGTGTTGCTTCCACTTCCATATAAATCCACATGCACACAACTCCGCTGGGAGGGCCTGGGAGCCCCAACGCCCAACAGCGATGAGCACATTCAATCCCCAGGGCTGCCTTTCACAGAACTTCCTCCACGAGAAGGAACTGGGGCTCCTTGGAGAAATGGCAGGTTTTAGGGCTGGGCCAGGGAACAAACAAGATGAGCCTGGATGTCGTAAGGTTCCCTAAATCAAGGAGATTCTCAAAAGAAGGAGGAAGACACAAAGAGGTACAAGGGTCAGCTGGAAGGCACTCCCACTTGCCAAACCTCGGATCATTGGAGCAACACGATAAATAACGAAGCAATGGCTTATTACTCATGAAGGAAACGGAGATCCTTGAGTCCACGCATAGATAGAAACAAGTAAATTGATGATTTAATGAGAAGCAGGATATTTGCTCAGTCTGTGGGGAGCAACTCGGACTAGACTGTTACTGGAATTAAGACTTATTCTATGCATCTGCTCTCCCACAATATGGCGCTGAGAAGGGAGTAACAACTTCTCGCAGCTGCCTCTCGCCAACTTGAGTGATGACCTGCAGGAGCTGATCCTGCTCCTGATTGCAGGAGAGCAGCGTACTCAGCGTGTGGGTAGCAGAGTTGGGATTGGTGGAAGAGGACTATAAAGGAGGAGAGAGACAACATGCACCAGGAACATCTAAGGGGAACATTTATCTGAAGGAACACCTGTGCAGCCCCCAAGAGAGCCGGCCGGCGGTGTGCCGCTCCCCTGCGGAAGTGGGGAATGTGGCAGGGGGAACCGCCCTTCCACAGAGGTGGAAGGGACGGTAGCCAACCCGGGAAGAACCAGCAGCAAACCCGGGGAGGGCCGAGCAGACAAAAGAACAGCGCAGGGTCCTGTGTCGTTCCTCCACGAAGACGGGGAGCGACATAATGGTGCCGTGACTCGGATAGGAAGCCTAGGCAGGGTTCAGTGTCGCTCCTCCACTAAGAGGGGGAGCGACACAGTCTTAAAATACCTTCCCACCAGAAAAAAAAAAAAGAAAAGAAAAAGCTTAGGAACGACATAGGGCAAAGGCACAATTTTATGATGGAGAAGCTTGGCAGGCACACTTTCTTTATTTTTTTAAGTTATTTGAAAGTTGCACAGAGAAGGAGAGGCAGAGGGAGAGAATGGTCTTCCATCCGCTGGGTTCACTCCCTAATTGGCTGCAACGGCTGGAGCTGCACTGATCCAAAGCCAGGAGCCAGGAGCTTCTTCCAGGTCTCCCACATGCGTGCAGGGGCCCAAGGACTTGGGCCATCTTCCACTGCTTTCCCAGGTCATAGCAGAGAGCTGGATGGGAAGTGGAGCAGCCGGGACTCGAACCAGTGCCCATATGGGATGCCGGAACTGCAAGCAGCGGCTTTACTCACTATGCCACAGCGCCGGCCATGGCCGGCACACTTCAATCAAGTGTTCAGAGTTGTGTGCCACACACTGGGATGCAATGAGAAGAGAATGTGCATTGTGATGCACCACCAAAGTGCAAGCCTTAGGAATCATCAAATTGCAGTTGAGACTCTGAGAGTGGCTGGCCTGTGGTCCTTACAACTGTTCATGCTTGGACCCACGCTGTGGCACAGCAGGTTAAAGCCACCGTCTGCAACGCCAGCTCCTATATGAGCACAGGTTCGAGTCCCGGCTGCTCCCCTTCCAGTCCAGCCCTCTGCTCATGCACCTGGGAAGGTCAAAGAAGCTGACCCTGTCGGCCTCTGAAACTTTCTCGGGGACCTGCAGGAGACACGATGAATGACGGCAGTGGGTTCCTTGTCTGCAAAGGACCTCGCCGGGACTCTGGGTGAAATGGGGCGGGCTCTGAGAATGAGGTGGCGGCGAGGAGTCTGTGTTAAGGTCTAGACTGCAGTGGCTGTGCTGTAGCCCTGTAGGACGGAGATGCATAAAAGCTAAGTAGGGGCCGGTGCTGTGACACAGTAGGCTAAGCCTCAGTCTGCAGCGCTAGCATCCTAACCCAAGTGCTTGGGCCCCTGCACCCAAGTGGTAGACCCTGAAGAAGCTCCTGGCTCCTGGCTCCTGGCTCCTGGCTTCAGGGTGACCCATCCCTGGCTGTTGCGGCCATTTGGGGAGTGAACCAGTAGATGGAAGACCTCTCTTTTCTCTCTCTCTCTCTCTCTCTCTCTCTCTCTCTCTCTTTGTAACTCTAACTCTCAAATAAATAAATAAACCTTAAAAAAAAAGCACCAGTGTTTTCTCAGGGCTGGGGTAGCATGTTAGGAGCTTATCCCCCAAACAGCCTATGAGAAAAACAGTTCTTTGCATTGGTAGATTTCCTAGTAACCCGAGGTTATTTTAAGATTAAAAACCTAAAAAAAAAAAACTGAAAAAGAGTTGCTAAGTTGGTAAGTTGACATGATAGAGATATTAGCAGGCCAGGGGGAACATGTTGGGGTTCTATCAAGATCAAGAGGTTGGTGACAGCCAACCGGGCCCAGACTTGAACTAGGGTCCCCAGACTCTAGGGCGAAGGGGCACAGCGGAGACACAGAAGGTCCCGGGGGGCACCCAGCTCCTCCCGGGTGAGCTTGTGACAGCTGATGGCCCAGGACGCAATGGCAGCAGGCCAGGTACTGGGACCACGTGGTTGCGCTTTCTCCCGCATGCCACGCCCACACCTACCTTGTCAGCTGCTGTGGGAGAGACTGTCGCTTTGCTTCCCTCGCCGAAGCGGGCTGCACACAGGGGCACCGCGTTTCCCTGTCTCCCACCTGCACGCTCTGCCCGCTCTTCTCTGGAGCGCTCACAGGACTTCAACGCACCAGGACAATGACAGGACAGCAGGGAGAGTTCCCTCCTTTTGTGCGAATGAGCTGAGAATGGAGCCCGTATTTGTCCGCTCAGAACAAAACAGCTCTTTCTCCTACGAGGGTGTCTCACTGCCCAATCACTTTCCATCTGGGGGGACGGAGGGGAAATGCGGGGTCGGGGTCCATTGGTTCTCAGGATGAGAACTGACAGGTCACAGACCCTCCTGAATATGTCACCTAAACATTGTGCTCTTCTCTGCTGAGTGACCAAGAACGCCACTGGATGGGACACACTGGTGTCCCCCATACCCACCAGGCCAGGTCGCACAGACCACAGATGCAACAGAAAACGGGAGAGGACAGTTTCTAGGGGCCCCGCTCGGGTCTGTCTGCACGGAGCCCTCCAGAGGAGGGAGGAATGCACATCACGTGCCACAGGGGCCTGCTGGCCGTGCGGCCCTGAGTCGGGCAGGTCAGCAAGGTGGCTCAGCTCAGCCCGTGCCACATGGCACCCTGACAAGCCAAACACGAAACTGCCAGGTTCCGTCTCTGCCACCCACGCTGCCAGGAAGCCACCGGAACATGAAACACTTGAGTTTGTTTAAAAGTAGGGGGGATTAACCCGAAGGCCCAGAAAATTTTAGGCCACAAAAAAGTAGGTCCCTGCCGTCAGTCCCAGGAGGTGCTGTTCTATTAAAGAGTGCAACTGAAATGATTGACTCAGAAACGAAGCCCAAGCTTGTGGCCATAGAGGGAAAAAATTTTGATGAAAATGATTTTTTTTTCAAAAAGGAATATTTATTATGCCATAGAACCAGAGATCTGAAGGTAGGTGGTCTCAGGGTGGGCTGACTCAGCAACTCAAGCATAGTAGTTCTCTGTGTCTTCCCTGAAGATCTCTTTACTTTTCCTCATGGTCACAAAAAGGCCATCATAGCTCCGAACATCAAGGCCTGTACTAAGCATCTGCTAAACACTACACAAAGGGGAGCCAAACAGGTGGGACGTTGGCTGCACACAGCTCACAGGTTGTTATTGGACACCATCCTGGAACACTTCTGTCTACAATGGTTCTATGTGTATGAAGGCAGCTTTGAACAAATCACTTTACACTCATATGTTTTGAAACATAGTGTAGGTTTCAAGATGGCATATTGCAGATTCTTCCCTACCGTTTCCTGTCTTTCTGCCATCTTATTAAATAATCAAAAGACGTTTACAAGTGGAAGGCAACTAGCAGAGAGCCTGGAGCGTGGCGAGTATTCAAAGCATTTGCTTCCCTCTGCTTGTCTTGTCTTGATATTCAAGGCTCCTGGCCATCACCACTGCTCCGCGCCCCAGGAAAGGGGCTTCTCTTGTGTTCTTGACCAAACTGTAACAGGATGGACCACACCACCTGGGCCGGCTTCTCCCATCGGCTCCATTCACCACATGAACTTGCACTAAGGCCCAGCCATGAAGTCAATCCCACACCCTATTTATACACAGCAGAAAGCTGCTACACAGCGGGAGGAGACACTCCTTCGATAGTTCACCCTTGCGGGGAGACGCACCCTGGGACCTGGGAGATTGCATGACCTTCTGGATGGGAGTCATTGGCTTCTTTAAAAAAAATAGGGCCGGCGCCGCAGCTCACTAGGCTAATCCTCCGCCTAGCGGCGCCAGCACACCGGGTTCTAGTCCCAGTCGGGGCGCCAGATTCTGTCCCGGTTGCCCCTCTTCCAGGCCAGCTCTCTGCTGTGGCCAGGGAGTGCAGTGGAGGATGGCCCAAGTGCTTGGGCCCTGCACCCCATGGGAGACCAGGAGAAGCACCTGGCTCCTGGCTTCGGATCAGCACGGTGCGCCGGCCACGACGGCCATTGGAGGGTGAACCAACAGCAAAGGAAGACCTTTCTCTCTGTCTCTCTCTCTCACTGTCCACTCTGCCTGTCAAAAAAAAATTAATTTTTTGAAAGTCAGAGTTACACAGAGAGAGAAAGAGAGAGAGAGAGAGAGAGAGAGAGGTCTTTCATCCTCTGGTTCACTCCCCATGTGGCCACAACAGCCAGAGCTGGGCCGATCCGAAGCCAGGAGCCAGGAGCTTCTTCCAGGTCTCCCATGTGGGTGCAGGGGCCCAAGGACTTGGGCCATCTTCCACTGCTTTCCCAGGCCACAGCAGAGAGCTGGATCAGAAGTGGAGCAGCCGGGAATCGAACCAGTGCCCATATGGGATGCTGTTGCAGATGGAGGCTTTATCGGCTATGCCACAGCGCCGGCCCCGTGATTGGTTTCTATACTTCAGTTCTCAATCCTGTTGAATCATCCTCACCATCAAACGGAGGAGGCATGGCCTATCTTGATTTGCATATGAGGACAGTGTGATTCAGAAAGTTTCACAGATACCCGCGGCTGCATAGCTAGCCATAAAGGCAAGATTAAACTCAGGCCTCTTGGGCTCTGATTCTTTTTCTTGTTTTTTGCCATCTGAGCTGGCAGTGGGTAAGAGATGAGGTTTCAGCCGACAGTACTATCCCAGTTATTCAAGCCTGGAGGACCAGACAACAAAATTCCAGCCACTCGCTCAACGGACACGTTGCCATATGCAGAGCACAGGAAGGCTTGTCGGGCTGGGGAACGTAGTAGGCCCACGCAATCACTGGGTCTGGCCCTGCCAAGGCAACCTCAGGCGAGACTGGAAACTCAAGAACTCTGTAGCAGGCTCATATTTAAGTTGATCATTTCGTATGGCCGGCGAATGATGTTCAAAATATCCAAATGGCCCTTGGCAGGAAAAAAAGGCTCCCCATCCCCGGTTTAGAAGATTGTATGATCTGTAAGACACAGCAGAGGGCCGGAGTTAAGGTCCTCCCAGCTAGGTAGGTTCCGGTTGGTGGGAGGTAAACACACAAATGGTTCATCTGGAAACAAAGTGGAAAGAGAACCAAGCACGGTGCACTCTCAGAGATGAAAACTTCAGGGAGTTGCTGGACTGTGGGTACGAGCAGCCCTTTCCAAGCGCAAGGTATTGCTATGGAATTCTTCAGTCAGCACAAACAGCAACAGCGTTGGGCAGGAGAAGGAAGAAGGAATGACTTGATAGCTCCTGTTGCTGTGTAGGGAAAACATTCCCTCCTGATTTTCATACGCACGGCCAAGTAGGAAAATTCCCCTCCACATCCCTGTATCAAATCTGAATGCCAAAGCTCCAGAGGGCACCCAACAAGAGGGCCTGCACCACGCTGGCTGTGCAGCCGTTGGCTCCTGG
Source organism: Oryctolagus cuniculus (assembly GCF_964237555.1). Taxonomy (NCBI): domain Eukaryota; kingdom Metazoa; phylum Chordata; class Mammalia; order Lagomorpha; family Leporidae; genus Oryctolagus; species Oryctolagus cuniculus. The sequence goes on along the minus strand of NC_091448.1, from coordinate 7,580,780 downwards.
TGAGCAAAGACGCCAGGGGAGGAACTACCAGACGGAGGGCAGAACCTCGCCGGTGTCTCTCTGGGCAAGTCAGTGGGGCTCGTCTTGGCGAGGTTTCCACTTCTCCGCACAAGTTTCATCCCTTCTCTCCCATACCGCAGTATGCAGAACTGCACAGGCTCAGGCCTGGCAGGGCCGAGCCACGAGAGAAGGGAGCCGGTCCTCCTGCCCCTCATCTGTGCTGAGCAGGGGACCACACTTGTTGGGGGTCCTGCCTTGAGATTCAGGTACGTCTTCTTCCCTAACATGGGGTGGCGAGCTCGGGGATTCTCCTGTCTCACCCTTGCCGCCTCCTGGGTTCTTTCCACGCCCATCCTACCACCATCCCTGAGAGGATTGATGTGCAGTGGACGCCACATGGTCTGATTCCTTGGCTGCCATTTGAATGCCTTTTGTTGCCTCTCTTCATCACCAGCTCACTCTCATAGCCATGTCCTGGACTTGCCATCACCCAAAATAGTCCCACCTCTGACATTTTAAAAACCTGAGGTCTCTGACACAATGTCCTATCTTTCCAGCTCTTTCTCCTTGCCCGTTCTCTCACCTCATCATGGTCTCCAGTCTCTGAACCCCTCCCTTTTCTGCCAGTGTGTCACCTCTCTCCTGGTGCCATTTTCTTCCCAACTAAGCCCCATGGACCATGGCTGTGCTCACGCCAATACCTCCAACAATGCTGCTTGTTTTTCCACTTCCAGCCCCTTTCACAGACCAGGCCAACCACAGGCCGGCTTCACCCTCACTTCGCAGTGGCCGTGTAGCCCTGGAGAAGGGCCCACAGGCTCCACACACGGGCAGGCTGCTGAATGCCATGCCTGGTCTTGGGTGAGCCTCTCACATGCTCAGTAATCCTCCTGGTCCCCTGAAGCCCACATTCCCTCAGCAGCAACGCCAAGCCTGTAAACCCCTTCTGTGTTCACTTGGAGTAGAGAAGACCTTGCTATCACTTCATTAGAAACAAACAGGCCGTCAGATGCACACGTCCTCCGTTAGTGCCCAAGCCTGCACCCATGCCTCCTTCCCTGTCTCCAGTACAAACTGTACCACCCCAAGGTCAAGTCACGCTCTCTCACCCATTGCTTCCATGAGCTCCCACAAACAGTTGATCCCAACCTTGCTTGCATTCTCTCTCTCTCTCTCTCTCTCTCTCTCTCACTCTCACTCTCGCTCTTGCTCTTACTCTACTTCTTTCTCTTCCATTCTGTTAACAACATCTTTAACAATTTTCTTATCTTGAGTTTATTAACTTTTCATTTTCTCTAAATATTCTCTCTCTCTCTCTCTCTCTCTCTCTCTCTCTCTCCACTCCACCCACCCATCCGATTATACTACCAACATTCTGTTAAGTTTAGTCTACATTTGGGGCATTTACTTTCTCATCTGTCAATGACCCCTCACTGGATTTGTTCCTCTCTTTCTCTATAGTAAACAGTGCACCCCAAGCTGACCCATGACCTCCTAGTCCCCAAATACAAGGTGTTTTTCCATAGTCTCCTTTGTTCTTTCTTTGCGAACTTTTAAGATGTATTTATTTGAAAGGCAGAGTGATACAGAGAGAGACACATACAAAGAGAGAAAATCTTCTATTGCTATTTCAGTCTTCAAATCACCACAAAAAAGCTGGGACAGGGCCAGGCTAAAAGCAGGAGCCAGGAACTCCATCCAGGTCTCCCACACGGTACAAGTACTTGGACCATCTGCTTTCCAGGTCCATCAGCAGGGGCTGGATTGGAAGAGGAGCAGCCAGGACTTGAACCGGCACCCATGTGGGATGCAGGCACTTCAGGCAGTGCATTAACCCACTGTGCCACGGTGTGGATCCCCAGAGGCATCTTTCTAATGCCTGCAAGTATGAGCACCTCATGCCTCTGTACTTGAAATTCTCCTTGGGTGCCCACTGTTGGTTGGATGAAATGCATCTTCCCTTGCATGGCGTGTGTGACTTTTTGGGGAGCTTGGCCCCTTCCTTCCTGTCCAGCCTCACCTTTCTCCATGGCACCCCTTGCATGTGACACTCCAACCTCCTCTGTTACTTTGCGTCACACAGCCTCTTCTGCTCTGATGGTCTCAGTGCCTTAAGGTGTGGCTTTGCATCTACCAGAAATAGCTTTTCTCCCACTCTGCCTCTTCTCCTGCCCCTGTGCCTGTCATGAGAGCCCCAGAGCCGGCATCTGTCCTGGGAAGTGTCTTGCGACCACACCGGAAGGTTTTGGAGCACCTCACCTGTCTCCCTTCATCTACCATAAGGCACCATGCTGGCAGTAGGGTTGTCCATCTGCTCCTCCTTTTCTCCACCTGGGAAAATTATAGATTGGACCCTCCAGGCAACACGGACGTGTGTAAGTGGAGAACCCTTTACTGCCCAAGAGTTCATACCAGCTAGCATGCAGCACGGCTGGTAGCAAGTCACCCTCCAAACCCACAGAGAGCTCCCCGCGTGCTAAGTCCCATTGACCTGCAACCCTCACCTCTGGACGTCCGGCCACTGGACTGTGGCTCTTGGAGCAGACAAGTCTGCACCACAGAGAACAGCTGGGCTGCTCATGCCTGCTGTCGCTCCCTCCTCTCCCAGACGCTTCCAGATTCCCTGCCACCGCGGCGCTCTGGCGGTCTTGGCAGGAGTCGGCAAGCGGCTCCATCCAATGGAGACGGGAGCTGGGGCTCCAGGCGGCCACAGCTTCTTGGGCATGTGACTTAGCAACAAGCCAGGCCTGGGCTGGGCGAGCCACAGAGGGCTGCGGCCTGACTCCAGTCTGGTTTTCTAGCCTCTGAGATAATTCCTCAAGCCTCCAGACGAACAAGACTCGTGGGAATAGAGCCAAGGGGGAACGGGGTGGGAAAAAAAGAAATGGCTTCAAGAAAAAAGGGGAAAAAAAGAATTTTGCCGCGGTGTTGCTTAGGATAGAAGCAGGAATTCTGAACATTTTAGACCATTTCATGGAGTGTGTGCTGGGCTTACTGGGAGGCAGCCCTGGATGTTGGATGACGTCCGAGGCAGACTCCGCCACCGTCACCCCCGAAATTCTTCACACCCCTTCTCTACCACTCCCCACTCCCGCACTCACCTGGGAGTCCCAGAGGCCAAAAACAAAGAAGCCGGAGACTTCTTCATTCCCTCCCCCAACTTACACATCAAACCATTGTGAAAAAACAGCCGGAGCCAAGTGTCATCGTCATGGACAACTCTTTTTTTCGAGTTATCAGATCAGCAACTAGAGTTTCCCTGGTTCCCAATGTAGCAGTGCATGTGTGTGCACCGTGCAAACCAGCACACACCGATAGAGCCAGCATCAGGAAAATAAGGGGCTGGGACATGGACGACACACCTGCCTCTGCTTGCGATCTCAAACAGACTTCAGCAGCTGTTGTTGTTAAGTGGGCTGGCTAGAGAGTGGCTTTTACTGTGGCCCCTGTTTAGCAAAATATAATGCTACAAGCTGATTAATTCAATACTTATATCAGGCACTATGAGGAGTACATGAGTCATGCCATTTTACGCTCACAACAGATGAGAGAGAGAGAGAGAGAGAGAGAGAGAGAGAGAGAGAGAGAGAAATCCCACCACTGGTTCACTCCCCAAATGCTCACAATGGCCAGGGGGCTGAGACTATGAGCCAGAAACTACATCCAGATCTCCCATGCAGGTGGTAGGGGTCCAACTACTTGAGCCATCTCCACCTCCTTCCAGGGTCTGCATGAGCAGGGAGCTGGAGTCAGGAGCCAGGAATCAAACACCAGGCACTCGGGAGTGGGGCGCAGGTGTCTTAGCTGGAGGTGTAACTGCTAGGCAAAACACCCACCCCTCCTCACCTCCATTTCTAAGGAAACTAAGAGCGAAATGGAGACTCATCCCACCTTCCTTTGAGCCCTCCAACCATCCCCAAGCAGGCGATGAATGAGAGGAGGGGAACGGACCTCCCATGGCCTCCCCCAGCGACGGCTCAGGCGCGCTTCCTCCATCCTGCACAGAGCAATCTCTCCACTGTTCCCTGGCACCAGCCCCATCGGAAGTGCATTCCCGATCTTGCCCTTCTGATCTGTCTCTGTCTGGAAACTCTTCGTCAGCTCCAACTGCCTCACGCCCAACCCCCAACATGGGCAGAAGGACAGATGTGACCATTCCACGAAAGGGCTCCTGGGAAGAACGGGAGCAGATCAGGAATGTCACGGTCACCTCCCCTGTCAGCACCACAAACGTGTGATGGTGCCACACGGGGCAGGAGGGACCCGAAGGAGCAGGCACGTGCCACGGCGTCGAATCCAAGGCACCGTGGGGCCTGTTTTTGCTGCATCCGTCCAGCTCCGGCTACTTGTTCCAAACCAGTCTTTCAAAGGGCGGGATGATGCGCTGGCAGGGAAAAGGATCCCCTCCTCCCAGTTCCTGGGAGTGTGAGCTCATTAGCACCTCCGTGCTCCTGCCTTGCCATGAGATCGCAGAGAATGAGCTCAGAGGAAGGAGGCGCTGAGTCAGACCGTCTCGCCCGCTTGAACAGATCTCCTTCGGCTTCCACGGCAGCTCCTAGGAAAATCAGCCTGCGGAGCTCCAGGAGCAGCTGCCCTCCACGCTCGCTTCCGGCCCCAATCCGTTCCCCCAGCTCTGCCTCGCCGTCCTCCCCGGTCTCCAGGTGGTCCTCCCTCTCCCACTGCACTGGCTCTAGTCCTGCCAAGTGGACACACAGAGGCAGGTGCTCAACGTCATACAGAGGCAGGTGCTCCCGGGAAAGTCTGGCTTGGACTCTAGGCTGACCTGTCACAGTTCCAGGAGCTTTTTTGGGGGGTGAGGAGTGACTGTAGATTTTACTAAAAGTCTTCAGGTGCAAATTCCATAAACCTCGAAACTGTGAACCTCAATGGAAATTTAATTAAATGAGTTAATATATCGAGAGTGTTTTGGACAATGTCTGGCACACAGTGAACTACATAAATGCTTAGAAATGAGTAAGAGTTTGGAGAAATATGTGTTTCAACATTGCAGCAGGCTATATATTCCAGAACCATTGCAAGTGGGGATTTCACCTTGGGTCTCCGCTGCTTGCCATCAGTCCTGAGAGCGGCTCTCTCCTCCGTCACATTTCTTTCTTCCTCCTCTCTCTCCCTACGAAACCTGGGAGTAGATGCACAGGGTTAAAAGCCTTACCTTTTGCTCTCAGCACCACATTTTGCTCTCAAATCCAGGGGAAACCCTGGTGTTGGTGTTGTGTGGGTGGAGTCTCTTCCTAGCTCTTGCGGGGCAATTGTCTTGGCATCCTCACCCTAACCACTTAGAATCAAGCTGCAAAGACAGGAATGCACTGGAAAGCCCATGTGAATGTGAGCATTCCTCCCCCAAACCCATTGGCAAGCGTTCTCCTTGGCTTCTCAGCACAGATCCTCTCTGGAAATCTTTGTGGAGAGAGGGTCAGGGCTGCGGGGAGAGACGAGATCCCGGGGGTTTTAACCACAAGCCCAGTCTCAGTGTGCCATCGCCGCTCGAGGCTGCCTGCAAAACAGATGCCGAATTCTTCCCTCCCAACTGGACCCATGGTCTTCCGTGTCCTCAAAGAGGGCAGAGGCAAAGCTTAAACAAGAATGCTTTCCTCTGTTTTAGGACTTCGAAGGAGGAGCGTGGCTGAGAAAGGAAGGAGACACCTCCACCCAAGCGTGCACAGCTCCGCACGCTGCAGCTGGCCTCCCGGGATTATGCCCAGCCTCGGCTGCTCCAAGTCTTGGCTGAGATTCTGCCCAGGGCCCTCCCCGTCCCCAGGAGAGGGGAGTGACGGATCCGCTCTCCAGAGACGCGATGAAAGATGTGAGTCAGAAGAAGTGGGAAGGGAGTTGGCTCCGGGTTCTGGGCGCAGTGTGCTGGCAGCTGGATAGGCTGAAGGAAGAGGAGGGGGATCCCCACAGAGAAAGTGCCCCAGTCTCCTGCTGCCTCCTTCCTAACCCACTCAGCTATTTCAGAAATATGCCAGGCACAGAGTGTGCAAGTCCGAGACCCCACGGAGAACCCGAGAGCCATCTGCAGATAGGAACTGGGGCTTTCTCTGTGCCAGGAACTCTGCTGGATTGTGGGATGACAGATGGATGAGAAGAGGTTGCATGGGGATCATGAGTGAGAACCTGCTTTGGAGGTGGCCACACCACATAATGCCAGGACTCTTGGGAATTACTGGTTTGCAGATGAGTGAACCAAGGCTCAGCAAGGGGTAAGGATTTGTCTACCACACACAGCTCCCCCATTGAGTGGAAAGACATCCCACTGGCTCTCAGAACAATGTGTGAAGACAACACAGAGGGAGCAGGTGCATGAACCCATGAGACCACCCCACGTGGTCCTGACTCAGAGCAGGTCACTAGCATCTTGTCACCTGTGAGCTGCATGATGGATACACGGGTGACAATCTCATGTTGCCTATCTCAATGTCCTATTCTGGATTTGGGTCTAGGATCCATTATAACAAAGTCTTGACCATAAGAAAATGAAGGAAATCCAAGAGGCCATTCATACAGCTCTCTGGAGTGGGAAGTTCTTTGATCACACACCACAAGGCTGGTCAATCTTCTGGTTCCTTTTTGGAGAAAAGGAAAAGGACCTACAACTGATTTAAATTCTGCACCACTACCTGCCTTTAAAAACACAGCAGGCCCAAGTGCTGTGGTGCAGCAGGTTAAACCACGGCTTGGAACGCCTGCACCCCTGGTTCGAGTCCCAGCTACTCCACTTCCAATCTGGCTCCCAGATTGGTGCACACCCTGGGAGGCCAAGTCATTGGGCCCCTACCACCCACGTGGGAGACCCAGATTGAGCTCCTGACTCTGGGCTTTGGCCTAGCCCCAGCTGTTGTGGGATAAACCAGTAGATGGATGATATCTCTCTCTCTTTCTCGTACTCTCTCCCCTCCAAATAAATCTTTTAAAAAAACACACATGAATGAAAAGTACATGAGCAAGGAGCATGGAGTTCACACTTCGCCTTCAGAACAATCACCAGACTTAAACATCCGTGCTCACTGTTGCCTTCTAGACCGTGAGCTCTGCGGTGACGAGTGCCAGGTGATTCAGGACCCCGCCCAGAGCCTGCACAGACCACCTAACCCAGAAGTTCCATCTGACAGTGAGTTAGGTTCATCCCACGGAGGACAAAACAAGACATAACTTTTTCCCAGAACTCGCCACCATTCTTTTTTTTTTAATTTATTTATTTGAAAGGTAGAACCACAGAGAGGCAGCGGCAGAGAGAGATAGAGAGAGAGGTCTTCCATCTGCTGGTTCACCCCCCAGATGGCCGCAATGGCCGGAGCTGTGCCGATCCGAAGCCAGGAGCCAGGAGCTTCTTCCAGGTCTCCCATGCTGGTGCAGAGGCCCAAGGACTTGCGCCATCTGCTACTGCTTTCCCAGGCCATAGCAGAGAGCTGGATCAGAAGTGGAGCAGCCGGAACTCGGACTGGCACCCATATGGGATGCTACGCCACAGCGCCAGTCCCACTTGCATCCTTTCTTCATCTCCTCCGTGGAGGTGTGCAGGTTTCCTGGGGGCCACACGGAGACAGCACAGTGGCGGCCGTGGAGCTGTTGGGAAATCCATGATGAAGTTTGGACACCAGCAGAGGAAGTGACCCCAGGGAACAGTTCCGCCTTCTGGAAGCCACCAGAAGTGGCCCAAACCAAGCAGCCGGCTGGATGCCACGGTCTCAGAGGGCCAGGGACGCACAGGGGACACGTGCAAGCCTGTCGTGGCCGGCCTCTCTTGCCCCAGGGGATGGCTACCAGTGACGTGTTTGGGGGCTTGTGGAGGTCCGTGGCCCCCACGTCCCAGGGTCCTGCATGACAACCTATATGACGCATTTCATTGGGTTTTTCCTTCTTTTTCACACTGAAAATGCCCCTGAAATAGTCCTAACCCTGACTCGTGCTCGGAGGGAAGTCACCAGCCCCATCACGTGCTGGCAGCAAAGCAAGGCCAGCGGCAGGGAGGGGGCTTCAGCAGCGCCCAGTTCTGAGGCTGAAGTCCAAGTTCGGCTCTGTGCAGGTCAGTTCTTCTGGGGCTGCAAAGAGAGGACTCGCCTCTCTCTGCACCTCCATGTCCCTGTTTAATAAGGACACCTATCCTATCAGATTCAGGCCACTGGAAGACCTCACCTTGACTACCTCTGTCAAGACACTGTCTCAAAAGAACATCTCATTGAGAGCCACTAGGGGTTAGGGAGGTGAATTTGGTCACATGGGTTTCAACCTACAGTACTTACCTGGGCTCCTTCCTTAGACACAGCGGTGAGACAGAGGGAGGCTTGAGGGGACGGGGATCCCAAGCATCAGGTGTAAGCAGAGCCAGACAAGATCCGCAGCCCTGGGGGAGGCAGGGGAGGGATCATTGTGTCCCCACTGTCCCTGTACCCCTCTGCATTTTGTGTTTGCATCTGGAGATGCCTCTGTTTCCATTGGCACCTGATCTTCCTGTGTAGGTGACGTGGGCAAGCTGGCTCTCGGCAGTTGCTGAGCAGGGAGTTCTGCTCCCCAAAGTCCTTGGCCCCCAAACCTGCTCCCTTTCTTACCCTGCCCCGAAAGCCTACTATGCAAAACTGCTTTTGCTCTTGGATGTTCTTGAGAATAGTTTCTGGTTATTTCAAACACGTGTCCAGTCACTTTATTTTTAAAGACTTATTTATTTATTTGAATGTCAGAGAGAGAGAGAATTTCCATCCACTAGTTCATTCTCCAAATGGCCACAATGTTCAGGGCTGAGCCAGGCCAAAACCAGGAGCCAGAAGCTTCATCCAGGTCTCCCACAAGGGTGGCAGGTGCCCAAACCCTTAGGCCATTGTCTGCTCTTCCTAGGCTGTCAGCATGCAGTCAGATCAGAAGTGGAGTAGCCAGGACTCGAACTGGCATCCATACAGGATGCCAGCACTGCAGGTGGTGGCTTAACTCACTACACCGCAAGACTGGCCACTGTCCTATCACCTCTAATGCATAGCAAGTTCTTCCAGTGTCAGGCTGACTTAAGACATCATGCCTGCTGGGTCACCTACCACCTGGATGGCCTGGAGCTAAAGGATTACCTAACCTCGGGGTGCCATGGCCTGCTCGTCTTTCACACAGAGATGATAGTTATGCTCAATGTTATTGTAATGACTCAACAAAAAAGCATATGAACGCATGTGTGCTTTTAATACAGGGCAGCTGGGCACCCCCTGCCATGCACAGCACCTACTGTATACAATAGCTCACAAAAGCTCCCTAGCACCCAGAGCTGTCTGTGTGCACACAGATGCTCCAAAAAATGTTCACCTGGTGAGATGTGTCCTAGCAAGGGCTGGCCAAAATCAGCTCAACACTGTGTGTCCCTCCCCATGGAGCCAAGGACCCCATTCTCTTCCTCTACACCCCAGACTTTCAATTCTGGATATATCGCTTCCCGAGGGAAACTCGCTAACAAGCGTTGGGAGGCACAGCTGGGGTGAGAGGCAGGGCTCATGCTGGGAACTTGGAGGCTGCCAAGCAAGCCCCTGAGAATTCTGGGGCATCCTCGTTTCTGCTCCCTGACATAATCCTTAGCTCTCTGTCTCCAGCAAGAAAAGCTAGGTCTTCTGTCCCTGGTCTGAGGTTGCTTTTGAAATCCAGCACCCAGGCTAAAGAGTTAACAGGACCTCGTGTGCAGGGATTTCGCCGTAATCTGTACACATGTCCAGGGGATCAGGGCTGTGGGAGGTGGTGCTAGTCCGTGGCAGTTGCTCAGGCCTTTGGCCCGCAGCCCGCCAAGCTCCCAAAGCCCTCTTGTCCAAGTTGATTTGAAACTTAATTAAGAACAACTGAGCAGAAGCCGAGGGGCATGCAGGGCCATCGCCCCCCAGCCTGGAGAGCATGGAGGTGATAAGCATCTCCTCGGGAAATGCTAAGTTGGCAGAGATGCGCACTCTGTCCCCTGTGAAAACACACAACACCACCCGCCAGAGCCACGGCGTGCAGAGAGGCGGGGGCTTAGCGGGGGCCAGGGCTAAGCCTGCAGCTGACAGGGGTGGGGGTTAGGAGACAGGTCCTCTGAGCAGCCTGGCCGCAGCCACATTCCTGCAGTCCCGTTAGGCAGGCAGAAGGGCCGTGCCTGCCTCTTCCTCTCACCCCCAACTCCTGCTCCCCCAGCTGAAAGGCCTGGCACCATCTGTCCCTTCAAACTGGTGACAGCTGAGCAGCACTGCCCGAGAAGGACTTGCAGAGAAGGAAGGACAGGACAACAGACAGGATGCACACAGAGTGGGGCTCTGGCAGCTAAGCAGAGCTGGGTCCCTGGCTAGGAGATGCGTGGAGAAGAACCGAGGTTTTTGTGGATGACCCAGATGATCGGAATTTCCAAACACATGGGTCACTGGCCCCCAACACGGACGAGCCCTAGATTCCGGGATGCTTCTTAAGGAATATGGATGCCAAGACTCCCACCCAGACTTTGGCCAAGAACTTGGCATTTTTAAGATACTCTTCAGGAGGCAGGTGTTTGTCCCAGGGGTTAAGACGCCTCTTGGAGGCCGGGCGCCACTGCTCACTAGGCTAATCCTCCGCCTTGAGGCACCGGCACACCGGGTTCTAGTCCCAGTTGGGGCACCGGATTCTGTCCCGGTTGCCCCTCTTCCAGGCCAGCTCTCTGCTGTGGCCCGGGAGTGCAGTGGAGGATGGCCCATGTGTTTGGGTCCTGCACCCCATGGGAGACCAGGAGAAGCACCTGGCTCCTGGCTTTGGATCAGCATGGTACGCCGGCTGCAGTGTGCCGGCCGCGGCAGCCACTGGAGGGTGAACCAACGGCAAAGGAAGACCTTTCTCTCTGTCTCTCTCACTGTCCACTCTGCCTGTAAAAAAAAAAAAAAAAAAAAAAAAAAAAAAAACACCTCTTGGGATGCCCACACCCCTTATCGGAGTGTCTGGGTTCAAGTTCTGGCTCTGTTGCCGATTCTAGCTTCCTACTGATGTGCATCATGGGAGGCCGCAGGTGATGGCTCAAGCAGTTGGGTCCCTGCCACCCATGTGGGAGACCCGGATGGAGTTCCTGACTCCTGGCTTTGGTCTGACCCAGCCAGTGGAGGGGAGACCAGGTGATTCTGACCACACGTGTTAAGGGTTAGAATTGTCTAGACCAGCCCGGCAAACAACAGCCTGTGGGCCAAATGCAGCCCACCGCCTGGTTTTGTAAATAAAGTTTTATTGGAATACAGCCACACCTGTTGTTTATAAATTGTTTATGGCTACTTTAGCAATCTAATGATGGGATTCAGAAATTGCAACAGAGGGGTACGAACAGGTGCCAAAATTTTTTGGACCAGAATAAACTCATATTTTAATCCCCCTTTCCCACGATCTTTGTGAAGTTCACTTGTACACATTGTGACTCCATGTGCGCGTCTTTGAGTGCATATGGAAGCGTGTATGTGAGTGTTAATGTGTGGGTGTGTGCATATCTATGAGTTCATGCTAATGCACATGACTGTGTGTGCAGGTGTGTGTGGGGGTGTGTATGAACACGCTTTAATGTGCGTGAGTGGGGGGGTGTAAAACCTCTACATCAGGGACAGTCCTGATGAACTCAGATTCTGCAGGTGCACGGCCAGGCAGGCTGGGAACCAGAGGGAGGCCAGTGAGATGCCAAAGGCCCAGTGGCAGGAGGCACTCACTCGCGGGGTCAGATGCTCCAGGCAGGCCCTGTCCTGCTCTGTTGCTTAACTGCCCTCTGCCCTAGGCTTGGGCAGTCCCCTTGTGAGCTTCAGGCTCCTTGTCCGTCTTAGGGTCAGATCATGCTTGTGTGTGGGAGGGAGAGGAAAGTAAGAGAAAGCCTTCAGTGTGCAGTCCGGAGCCCCGCCTCCAGCAATTTCTCATGCAAACAGCAAGCACCTGCTCTGGAGAGGTTGTGCTCTGGGTATTGGAAATAAAACGTGGACCAAAACCAAAACATCCCTTCCTGGAGCAGATGAGCTCACTGGGCCAAAAAGGGGACAAAATGACCCCGCGACCACATCCAGGACCTTCCGATGATGACCGTAGCTACAGAGCACATACTGAGGGCCACAGATGCCACGCCCACACAGAGACAGCCACATGGGCCCTCCTTTAAGACATTACGTAGCCCCTGGCAACCTTGCCCCGTGTGGACCATCTGCCTCCTCCCCCCAACCCCGACCCCAAGAATCTCCAACCTGCCGGGACTCCAATACTGTCATTTGTGGCTCACAAGGAGGCATTCTGGCAAGAAAGCTAGGCAAAGCAAAACAAAAGCCGAACAGCCCCACACTGCTGCCGTCTCCCTGACTTCTCTGCTGAGAAGGAGTTAATTGTCCACAGGCACAACAGGAAGTCGGGGGGCCCCAGCGACCCCACGCGTGCCCAGCAGGGGTGTCCTTCCGGATCGCAGATCCTCACTTTTTCGATGTAACTCCTGAAGCCTAAGCAACAGTGGAACCCGCACAGCGACCGTTCTAGCCAACCTCGCTCCTGGGGGCGGGGGGTAGAGGGGGCATTTGGTAATGGAGGAAGAGGGTTTTGAAATACTCTGTGCTTGCAGCCAGCGCGAGATAAATCTCAGGTCCCACTCGGAGGCTGAGACTCAGAGGCTCTGCCGGTTTGCTCGGGAGGAAAATCTCTCTGCTGCCTTGTTGCACCTGCACCCAGTGCCGTGGGGGAAATGACCGTCACACTGGGCAGCTCTGTGTGCTGACTGCGCTTTCTCAGCTGGGCTGGGGGGTGTTTCCCTGCAGCCCCTACTCCATCCTTCTTCCTTTATTTCCACACACACACACACACACACACAGGCAGCCAGGATTCAGCCAATGTCAGTAACAGCCCCTTAAAAACTCTTGCACAGGTAAAGCCACTGCCTGTGAGCCGGCCGCCCCAGGGAGCCTCCCCAGCTGCTCCGCTTCTGATCTAGCTCCCTGCTAATACACCTGGGAAAGCGGTGGAAGGCGGCCCAAGTGCCTGGGCCCCTGCACCCACGTGGGAGACCCGGAGGAAGATCCTGCATCACAGACCGTTTAACCCACTGCATCACAACCATCATCAGCCCCCTTCCTGCTCTTTCTTGACCATCCTTCTTCAGGGGTGCACATTTTCTGTTTGCTTCTCTAGAATATTCCTCCTGCCTGTTCATGGCTGGTCCCCCTCTCTTTACGCGGTCTGCTCTCCTGGGGGAGACGCCCCAGCCACTCCACCTAAGACAGTGTGAAGGGTTCTCTCCCTCTCGTCCCTTACCCTGCTTGGTTTTTTTTCACTCAGCTTTGTCACTCTCTGTCATGATGGTCCAAATTTATTTATTATCTGTCTCCCTCACTAGAAGTCAACCTCACGATGGCATCGGTTTTGTTCCTCTTCTTCCCTGCCCTATGCTTGATGCCTAACTTATCATGGATAAACAGCACGTATTTGCTGAGTGAATGAAGAAACAAATGCTATAATAAAACCCAAGTGCAGCATAATCTATCCACACCCCTGCAGGCTCTGACCAGAACACCCAACGTGAAGCATCTCCCTTTCCTGGAAAATTTCTTTTAAGCACAATTTCAATGTTTTTTAAAAGATTTATTTATTTTATTTGAAAGGCAGAGAGAGAGAGAGAGAGGTCTTCCATCTGCTGGTTCACTTCTCAGATGGCCACAAGGGCCAGAGCTGGGCCAATCTGAAGCCAGGAGCCAGGAGCCAGGAGCTTCTTCTGGGTCTCCCACATGGGTTCAGGGGCCCAAGCACTTGGGCCATCCTGGGCTGCTTTCCCAGGCCACATCAGAGAGCTGGATCAGAAGTGGAGCAGCCGGGACTAGAACCAGCACCCATATGGGCTTTAGGAGGTGGCTTTACCCACTATGCCACAGCTTCAGCCCCTCAAGGATCAAATCTTATTCCCCAATGTGTTTCTCTGGAAGAAGATGTTTGCACCAATGCACAGTGCATCTCGGAAAACTGTTCTGTGATTTTCTAAAGGATTAGCTGCAGGGCTTCAAAAATCGAAAATTGACTGAACCTGGTGCAAAAACCACACCACACATCCAGGTGAGGCATGTGCAGGCGGGGCTCATCCGGCTTGCTCAGAGTTGCTCCCGGCCTGCTTGGAGCATCGTTCTACTCAACATGCCACAGAGAGCCACTACGGGCTGGTGGAGGAGAAGGGAGAGGAAGGGAGAGAGCTGTCCACGTCTTACCCACCTCCACCTGGGCAGCCGTACGATGTGTGTTGTGTAAGCACAGCAGTGCCGATGACAACAGCTAATACTTTGGAGGACTGGCTCAACAAGGTACTAAACATTTCACAGTCCAGAGCTCAATTAATCCAGCAACAAACTATGTGACTTAACTAGTATGGTTTCTGCCTTCCAGGGAAGCTAAATAACTTCCCTACGTTTGCACAGCTGCACAATTCAAACCCAGACTGGTCTGACCCTCGAGCCCAAGAGCACCTCCATCTACCTTCTTCTCACCTACACATGGCCCTGGTTGTTCCTGTCTTGCATACAGGGCCCCTGTGAGAGACAAATGACGTATTCAGTGTGAAAGACACCCTCAAATAATAAGGCAGGTACTAGTCTTCCTTTATTCATATATCTCAGGCCTCCTCTGGGCCAGACCCTGTTCAGAAAGGAGTCACAGCAGAAACTGAAGAGATAGTGGCCAGGCCCATTGGACCAGAAGCCAGCAGGAAACATAGACAATAGTGGGAGGGAGACAAGAATAAGTGAAGTTATATTAGTTTTCTGTTACCACAGTGAACTAGGCAACTAACTTTATCAAGAGAAAAGGTTTCTGTATCTCATGGTTTGGGAGGTTTGGGCACAAGATCGGGCAGCCCCATTGGTGTGGAATCTGTGGAGGGTGGAGGAGGCATTGGTGGAGCACGAGCAGAAGGCACACCATGTGGTGAGCCAGAAAGGAGAGAGAGAGAGAGCGAGAGAGAGAGAGCGCATGAGCATGTGGCTGGGCCCAGCTGTGGCTTTCATCACAATCCAGTGACCTAAGGACCCCCACCCTGTGGTGGAATGAGAAGGCCATGCCAAGATGGCCACTGGCAATGGAGCCTGCCTGGCAACAGGCTGTGATTGGTTAGGGCATAAACCGCCCCTTGACCGGATTGGCAGTCTTGGCTATATAAGCTGCTGTACCAACTGAAATAAACGAGTCTGCTTGCCTCTGGCCTGCTTCCACCTGACTCCCAGGGTCTGTGTGGTAACTCCATGCCTCTTGCCCCTACCCCGCTCCTCCTCTCAGAACGAATCCACAGCAACAACACCCCACCCCCAGTCTAGCCCCACCTCCTCCACTCCATGATTGGATTAAATCTCCACCTCCTTTAGTGCTGTTAACTTATGATTTGGAGGTGTAAACCCCTGCGTGGGATCTGAGCCAGAACACAGTCAAATGATAGCCTGGGTGGTGAAAGAGTATAGGGCGAGGCCTGGTGGGCTGCTGAGATGCCAAATGGATCGGGCGGGACAGAGGGGGTCAGAGAAGTGCTGTCTTGGGAGAGGACCCTGTAGAAAGCCCCTATGAAAAGGGCCAGCCAAGGGGAAGAGCACTGCAGACGGTGGGAGTGGCAAACACAAAAGCTTGGGCAGATTCCCAGGCAGGTGACCAACAGCCAGAAGCTGGAAGCCAAGAGCGGGGGTGGGTCAGGAAGGAGGCAGTGGCAAGACCTCCTCGTCCCCAGGGAGACACTGGGGACAGGGCTCCAGCAAGGTGGGCAGTAGCAGGGTCACCGCATCCACCCCGGCTGGGAGCAAAAGCAGCGCTCCGGCTCCAGGGAAAGACCCAGCAGCAGCATCTGCACCCACAGACACAGCTCCCCGCGCTCGGCCCAGCCTTCGACTCTTCTCATCTACAGATTAACTGCTGAGCAAAGAGACCAAGGAACAGGGAAGTTTGCTGAGGTCCCACCCCCTCCCCCTGGGTCACCGCTCCCCCCTCCTCAGCATATTTGCATGAGATAAGAGCAGTAAGTCACTCATTACAGCAGAACAGGAACCACGTACAAGGACACCCCACAGCAGAAAGTGGCCAGGGTTAGAGGCAAAGCCCTGATGCTTTAGGGAGCTGGGAGAGCTGCAGGTGCAGATGCTACCTAAACCAAGGTGATACGGCCCTGCCGAAGGGCACCCCACACAAAACTATTTGCAGGCTGTCGCTGCATGTGCCACCTACAAACACGGCACAGAGCGTAGAATCTTCCAAGGGTGAAAGTCCTGGCTGATCAGCCCCTGGCCACCAGCAAGAGCCCTCCTGAGTGAGCTCAAGGACTCGGCACAGTCTGGTCTCCCTAAGCCGGGGCACCACCAGAAGGGAGGGTTTCCCCTTCCAGGGAGCAGCCAGGAACTGTGCTCGGCAGAGGAGGAGCCAGACTCCAGCTGTACCGGGGCCACTGGAGTGCGTCTCAGTTGAAACGAGGTCATGAAGGTGGCCTCTAAGAGGACAGACATTCTCCTAAAAAGAGGAGACTTGGGCCCTGATGGACACACACAAGGACGCAGTGGGGAGAACACGATTCAGAAGCCAAGGAACGCCTGTGGCCACCAGGAACCAACAGAGGGGCCTGGGACCACACTCCCACAGTCCTGGCAAGGGTCCAACCTGGCCGACACCTTGACTTTGGACCCTAGATGGAAGCAGTGAGACAACAGATTTAAGTTGTTGGAGCCCCCCAGGTTGGAATCCCATGGGTGAAGACCTCCAGGAAACAATACGGTCTCCAAACATAGCTGATCCTGGAAGGCAGGTGCTCACCTTCCAAAAATTGTCCCCTGACCCCTCCCTGGTGTCCTGAATTGAAGACAGGAACAATCTCCACGTGACTTTGAAAGGGGCTGGGCCCTGGGCAGTGGACAGGGCTGCCTCCTGGAGTTCCAATGCTTGCTGTGTGTCAGGACCCAGCCAGAGACTTTGCGTGGGCGATCTCATTTCAGCCTCGGGATGCAAAGGAGTGCCAGTGCATCTCCCATGCTCTAGGGGAGAAACCAAAGGCGTTGGTTACTCTGCGATGTTCCCCACAGGGGGCTGAGGAGTCTGGTGCATCTGGGCCTGTGGGGATGCAACAAGGGAGTCCCGGGGAAGGGCTGTGCTTAAAGATAGATGAGGCTCATGGAACTGCAAGTTCTTATCCAAGACGCACATCCTGGAAGAGAAAGAGGCAGACAGGCTGGCGCACCAGGCTGGGTTCTGCAACCCCCACACCATCACAGCCATCCAGCTTGGGCACGGCCATCCCAGGACTTCTCCACAAGATTGTGGGCAGGAGTGTCTGCACACGGTGGGGCATCCAGCAGCCCCCAAACCCTCCAGCTGGCTTCAAGCTCTGTCCCTGTCCTTCCCCAGGCCTTGGGGCCTCAAACCACCAAACTACCAAATCTGCCCTAGGGGGCGGCGCACCTTGCAGTCCGAGAGCAAATGAATCACTCTGAGTCTAATTGACTTCACCTCCAGAGTGAGGTTATGAGGGACCTGGGATTTGAGGTGTACAGAGGGCGGGGTCTCTCAGCCCCAGCACCGCTGACACTGGGGCTGTGTGGGTCCTTACCAGGGGGTCTAGCCCTTCCAGGGCACGACGTTTAGCAGCGTCCTTGACCTCTGTGGACCAGAAGCCAAGAGCATTCCTCCCAAATGCTGACCAGCAAAACTGCACCAGACATCGGCGCATGACCTCCACCGAGAAGCACGGATAAGAGAATACTCAGAAGAGTGTGAGGTTTGCACTAGAAACTGACGGAATTCCAGCGTCCTTCTATGAACGAGCAAGACCCAAGCTGACAGTCGGACGAAGGAGAAAGGACCGCCGACTCCTGCTGCCTCACACTTGGCGGCCAGCCCAGTGGCCCTCTCGCTGGCCCCAGAGGCTAAGCCTCCCTCCTACCAATGCTTCCCTCTTGTTGTTAGCAAGGGTCCCCGGCAGAAGCCCTGGTCTTACCTCCGATCCCTCCCTCTCCGTCAGCTCTCGGATCTACCTGCTGCCCACCAATCCCGAGGCTGATTCCTTCCCTTGCTCTCCATTCCCTCTGTCGACAGCGAAGGTGAAGTCCCCTTCCTCACTCACCCAGAGACCCCTGTGGTTTCAGAAGATTCTAGACCAATTTTCTAACCTTTCTTTTTCTACGTCCTCCTGTCTGGGCAACACTGCCCAGACACCACACTCATGTTCCGCGTACCAAGACCAAGGTCTTGGTCTCCAGTCCTTTGATCACCACCCTCTCCCCACCCGGGCAGCCTTACTCCCCGGCAAGTGGCTCCTCTCTCATCACATTCTGTCTCCAGCATTCTTCTCGCGTTGTTGCACACACAGTGCTTCTCCAATCTCTTTCCCAGTCCTTCAGTCCCAGGGCAGGTTAATTAAAAAAAGAAAAAAAAAATACCCTGTTCACCCTGTTTAACTTCTCCAACCCCACTGACTTTTCCCTTTATGAAAATTCTATCGCAGTTCTGGTCATTTCCGTACAACATAACACTTATCGTCTAAAGCCGGCATCGTCTCTCTCTCCCCTGCCGTCCTCAGATGACGCGAGTTTGTATTCCCAGAGTCCCAAGGTCCTCTTCTCCCTACCCCCAAATACCTGGCTTCCTTCCTCCCCATCTGCTTCAGGATTTGTTCAAGTACCACCTTCTTAGCACAGCCTCCCCGACCACCCTATCCATCCCCTTCACCTGCTGGGAACATGGCCGCTAAGTGAATCATGGCTTCCCTGGTGCTTACGAGAGCCGAGATACTTGCCTGGACACACAGACGTTACTGATCTCCCTCGCAGATGGTTCAAGGTCAAATCTGTCCTCAGTATTCTATTATGACTCCTTATCGAAGTCCTTGATCTTAACCTCTAAGGGTAACAACCTTCTCAGTTTTGTTTTTCTGAAATTAACCTTTCATTCTAGAATAGTTCCAGATATTTTTATAGAAAACTTGTGATGTTAATACAGAGAGTTCCTATAAACCCTACATCCAGTTTCCCCTATTGTTAACATCTAGCATTAATAGGCATATTTTTCACAACTAATGAACCCATACTACGGGGTCGGGGTTGTGGTGCAGCAAGTAAAGCCCCTGTGAGTCTGGTGTCCTCCATGAGTGTCGGTTCAAATCCCAGCTGCTCCACTTCTGATCCAGCTCCCTGCTAAGCACCTGGGAAAGCAGCAGAAGATGGCCCAGGTACTTGGGCCCTGAACTCATGCGGGAAATGTGGATGGAGTTACAGGCTCCTGGTTTTAGCCTGGCCCAGCCCTGGCCATTGTGGCCATTAGGGGAGTGACCCACTGGATGGAAGATCTCTCTCTCTCTCTCTCACGCTCTCGCTCTCTCTCTCATCTCTCATCTCTCACTCTCTCTGTAACTCTTTCAAATAAATAAATACATCTTAAAATAAATAACTCTGAGAGGCCAGCATTGTGGTGTAGCTGGTTAGACAGCTGCCTGCAATGCCAACATTCCATGTGGGCACCGATTCAAGTCCCAGCTGCTGCGTTTCAATCCAGCTCCCTGCTAACACACCTGGGAAAGCAGCAGAAGATGGCCCAAGGGCTTGGGTCCTTCCACCCATTGGGAGAGCCAGAGGAAGCTTCTGGCTCCTGCTTCAGCCCGGCACAGCCCTGCTTGCGGACTTTTGGGGAGAGAAGCAGCAGATCTCTCTCTCTCTCTCTCTCTCTCTCTCTCTCTCTCATTCTCTCCCCTCCCGCCCCATCTCTCCCTCTCTCCCTCTCTCTCTCTCTGTAATTCTGTCTTTCAAATAAGTAAATAAATATTTAAAATGAAATACTTGTGTTGGCACATTCTCACTTTGCAAAGTCCGTAGTTGACTCAGATTCCCTTAGATTTTCCCCGACGTCCCTTCCTGTGTCCCAGGACCCTGTCCAGGATGCCCCGTTCCACCTGACTGCCACCCCCTTCGGCTCTTTTTGGCTGGGACAGTTTCCAACCTTCTCCTGCTTTTCATGATCTCGAGAGTTTGGAGGAGTTTGTAGATCGCCCCTCCGTGAGGATGTGTCTGATGGTTTTCCCGTCAGTCTTAGGTTCTAAGTCTGGGGAAAGAAGCTCACAGGAAGTGCCTGCTCCACGCGTCTGTCCAGGGTTCACGCTCACATCACATCACGGCGGGCACGCACCTTGAGCGCCAGTCTAGGGCGGGGTTTGTCAGGTTTCTCCGCTGCAAGTCACCCGTTCCCTCCCTTTCCCCAGTCATCTTTAGCAGGAAGCCACCTGCTTGAGGACAGAGTATCTACAGGAATTATTTGGAATTCTTCTATTATGGAAGAGTGACTTATCTCCCATTCATTTTTTTACTCAGCCCTTTACTTATACCAGTGTGGACTTGTGTATTTTACTTTTATTCTTTGGGATACTATGTGGTATTACTTTATTTTTTGCAAATGATTTCAGCTGGGGCAGCGCTGTGGCATAGTGGGTAAAGCCGCAGCCTGCAGTGCCAGCATCCCATGTGAGCACCGGTTCAAGTCCCGGCTGCTCCACCTCCAATCCAGCTCTCTGCTATGGCCCAGGTCCTTGGGCCCCTGCATCTGTGTGGGAGACCTGGAAGAATCTCCTGGCTCTTGGCTTTTGATTGGCACAGCTCCAGCCATTCACGGCCAACTAGGGAGTAAACCACCAGATGGAAGACCTCTCTCTCTCTCTCTCTCTCTGCCTCTCTGTAACTCTGCCTTTCAAATAAAAATAAATAAGTCTTTAAAAAAATTTTCATTTTTGGCGATTGAAAGCTCTTTTATCTGTCACTCTCCCTTTATTGTGTGTACATTGCTGTTGTTTGCTTTATTGGGAGCATTTTTATATTTTATATTTTAACATTTTATGTTTGGAGCATTTGCTCACTTTCTGGACTTCTGATCCTCCATCTTGGATGTTTCCTGCCCCAGCCGCTTCTTCAAGGAACCTTACATCTTCCGATTGCGTAGGAGCGCCAGAAACCAAGGCCTATTCACCGGGCATGCTCAATGCTGCTGGGGTGCTATAAATTCTAAACCCTATCAGCTAACAAGGCGAAGAAATAGTTGTGTGCATACTAATCTATATTTACATATATATATTTTGTTTTTGTTTTTTTTTAAAGATTTATTTATTTGAAAGGCAGAGTTATAGAGAAGCAGAGGCAAAGAGAGAGAGAGAGAGGTCCTCCATCTGATGGTTCACTCCACAGATGACCACAATGCCCAATGGCCAGAGCCATGCCAATCCGAAGCCAGGAGCCAGGAGCCTTCTCCTGGTCTCCCACGTGGGTGCAGGTGCCCAAGGACTTGGGCCGTCTCTTACTGCTCTCCCAGGCCATAGCAGAGAGCTGGATTGGAAGTGGAGCAGCCGGGACTTGAACCGACGCCCATATGGGATGTTGGCACTGCAGGCGGCGGTTTTACCTACTATGCCACAGTGCCAGCCCCTACACGTATATATCTGTAATTATTCCTCTGTGAGACCATACTCAGTCAAACATGCGTTCATACTGATATTTTTTTAACTTTTATTTAATAAATATAAATTTCCAAAGTACAGCTTTTGGATTACATTGTTTCCCCCCCCCCCATAACTTCCCTCCCACCCGCAACCCTCCCACCTCCCGCTTCCTGTCCCATTCCATTCACATCAAGATTCATTTTCAATTATCTTTATATACAGAAGATCAATTTAGTATATATTACGTAAAGATTTTAAAAGTTTGCACCCAGACAGAAACACAAAGTGTAAAGTACTGTTTGAGTACTAGTTATAGCATTACATACTGATATTTCTACACGGTGCATCCCAGCCTTCTCCCATTACTTACCTGACAGTGTGAGCCCCGGCTCCCACCTCCCAGCATCCACTCACTTGGTTGCTCTGTTCCAGTACATGTGGATCAGGACTGGGAAGCCGTACCCCCGTGGTAGACACCTTCAGCAACAGCAGCTCGGTGCGTAGGTGCAGTTTCTTTGCTTTCTCAATACACTCCATCCATTTCAAACTTGCTCGGGCCAGCGCCTTTTCCCTCCACCCCCTCAGTTAGCTTCATACATTTAGACCTTGAGATCCTCCAACCTCCAAAATAATCTTTAATTATGCCCACAAAGGGTCTCTCTTTCTGCTGTCGAGTTCTGTGGGTTTTGGCAAATACATAACGTCCCGTACGTACCATTCTGGAACCCACCAGAAGGATTCCCTTGCCCTAAAAAAGAATCTTCTGTGCTCTGCCTACTCACCTCTGCCATCCTGAATCTCTGATTCTTTGCTGTCTTTTGCCTTCAACAGAATGACACAGTGTGCACCTTTTCTTTCTTTCTTGTTTTAATTAAAGATTCATTTTTTTAGAGCTAGAGTTAGAGAGAGAGAGAGAGAGAGAAAGGTCTTCCATCCGCTGGGTCACTCCTTAAATGGCCACAAGGGCTGGAATTGGGCCGATCCGAAGCCAGGAACCAGGAGCTTCTTCTGGGTCTCCCACACAGGTGCAGGGGTCCAAGCACTTGGGCCATCTTCTGCTGCTTTCCCAGGCCATCAGCAGAGATATGAAGAGGAGCAGCCGGGACATAAACCAGTGTCCGTAAGGGATGCCAGTGCTACAGGCAGAGACTTAGCCTACTAGCTTCAGTGCCAGCCCCCAGTGCGCCTTTTCAAACCAGCTTCTCTCACTTGGTGATATGCATTAATGATTCAGCGATGTGTTCACGTGGCTTAATAACTCACTCATTCTTGTTGCTAATGAGCAGTGTTCTACTAGACGAATGCCTCAAAGCTTTCTGATCTCGTCATCTATTGGAGGACACCCGAGTTTCTTCTAATTCGGGATGATTATGAACAAAGCTGCGAGCGAATTTTCTGTGGGCTGAAGTGTTCAGTAAGGAATGCACCCAGACACACAGTTGCTGGCTTGTCCTACAACAGTTCGATTCGCTTTTTGCAAGACTTTCTTTGTTTATTTTTTTTTTTAGCAATGCTCATACCAAGACATCTGCAGGCACACATCTGAGAAGTGGTTTTTGATTTATTAAGGACAGAAACCATCAGGTACTTAGAAGCTCAGGTCCTGGGAGAGCCGCTTTTGACGGTAAACAAAGGCCGGGAAGTCCCTGGCGTATTTCACTTCATTGCCAAAAAGAGCAGCCATGGAACCTGCCGGTGAGGTCACAGGCCACGCCTTCCTCCGTCTCTGGATTCCGTTCACCTCAGCTGTGCCTTGTGGTCTCTGAGCTGCTACACAGTGGAGGAATCCTAATTACCACTTGC
The DNA here is from genome assembly GCF_964237555.1 of Oryctolagus cuniculus. NCBI lineage: Eukaryota > Metazoa > Chordata > Mammalia > Lagomorpha > Leporidae > Oryctolagus > Oryctolagus cuniculus. The sequence continues at coordinate 7,557,574 of NC_091448.1, read as the reverse complement.
TGAGCACTGACTCGTCACTCGGTCATCACTTGGTGTTCCAATGTGCGACCCCACTGAGAACCACATTCTTTCTCCGTTCGAGCTATTTTTCTGCAGCCTCACTCTCAGGCCACCATTATCACAAACCCAAACACTGGCTGCCACAGCCCCAAGGAAGGAAGATCCACTTTCCCAGTGGGAAACAAACAAATAAAAAAAAAAAACACTGTCAGGAGCCCAGGCTCTCTCAGAAGCTGTCAGACCTCCACAGGAGGGGCTGCCCTCTCCCAGCCGGGGGAGAACAAGGGACCCGCCCCTCTTTTCCAGGGTGTCTGTGCCAAAGACCAGGGCTCCATGGGTACTCTCCTGCTGACCTGTTCACACGCAGCCTGGGGCAGTGGCCTTGGGACTTGAGCTCAGTAAAAATCACCCAAGAGGGCTTGTGAAAAACCTAGACTCGGCCGGCACCGCAGCTCACTAGGCTAATCCTCCACCTTGCGGCGCCGGCACACTGGGTTCTAGTCCCGGTTGGGGCGCCAGACTCTGTCCCGGTTGCCCCTCTTCCAGGCCAGCTCTCTGCTGTGGCCCGGGAGTGCAGTGGAGGAGGGCCCAAGTGCTTGGGCCCTGCACCCCATGGGAGACCAGGATAAGTACCTGGCTCCTGCCATCGGATCAGCGCAATGCGCTGGCCGTGGCAGCTATTGGAGGGTGAACCAACGGCAAAGGAAGACCTTTCTCTCTGTCTCTCTCTCTCACTGTCCACTCTGCCTGTCAAAAAACTAAAAAAATTAAAATAAAAAATAAAAAAAGAAAAACCTAGACTCTTGGGGCTGGCACTGTGGCATAGCAGGTAAAGCTGCTGCACTGCAGTGCCAACATCCCATATGGGCGCCGGTTAGAGTCCCAGCTGCTCCACTTCTGATCAAGCTCCCTGCTAATGTACCTGGGAAAGCAGTGGAAAATGGCCCAAGTCCTTGGGTCCCTGCATCCATGTGGGAGACCCCGAAGCAGTTCCTGACTCCTGGCTTTGGTTCATCCCAGCTCCAGCCATTGCAGCCATTTGGGGAGTGAAGCAGCAGATGGAAGACTTCTCTCTCTATCTCTCTATAACTCTGCCTTTCAGACATCAAATAAATAATAAACCTTTAAAAATATTTTTTAAAAAAGCCCCAGACTCCTGGGACCATTCCTCTGCAGTTGATGTGGGGTGTAGGGCCCGAGGGTCTGCGTTTCTAACAGGTTCCCCATAACGCAGCTGGTGCTGGTGCAGGTGCTGGTGCTGGTGCTAGTGCTGGAGAGGCCCCTGCCTGGGGGACGGTCTTTCCCACACCCAATCCTGCTGCGTGCCCACGACTGCCCGTTGTTGCTCAGACGGCACCCAGAGCTGAAGAGCAGAGCTTGGGAGCGGAGCATGGAGTGGGGGGAAGGGGGCGGAGGAGTCTGAACACTTGGCCATTGGCACTCGCCCTTCTCTCTGGAAATGGCCCCTTGATGTGAAAACACAGGCTTTGGAGATGAAATGCCCTGGGCTTGTCAAACCCCTTCATTGTAAAAGGGAAGTGGATCCAGGGAGTGGAAGCAACTCTCTCAAGGCCACAGCACAAGCCAGAGTGGAGTCACAGTGACCTACACGGGTGCCTCCCACAGGTAGCAGAGCCAGCCCGCCCTCACACAACACCTTCTATTTTTAAAAAACATTTATTTTATTTATTTGAAAGACAGAATTACAGAGACAGGTAGAGCCACAGAGAGAGAGAGAGAGAGAGAGGTCTTCCATCCACTGGTTCACTCCCCAGATGGTACCAACAGCCAAAGCTAAGCTGAGCCAATCCGAAGCCAGGAGCTTCTTCCAGGTCTCCCATGCTGGTGCAGGGGCCCAAGGACTTGAGCATCTTCCACTGCTTTCCCAGGTCATAGCAGAGAGCCGGATCAGAAGTGGAGCAGCCAGGACTTGAACCGGCATCCATGTGGGAGGGGACGCTGCAGTCTGGGACTTTAACACGCTGAGCCACAGCGCCAGCCCCACACAACATCCTCTGAGCTCAGAGGCCAGGGGGACAGAGTTCAGCCCTTTGCCAGAATGATGAGATGTGTGTTTGAATTTCCTCTGAGAGGAAATGAGCAAGGCAGAGCTGTTCCCTCCATCCACCTGCCTCTAGATACGCACACGCCTGCGCACACACACTCACAAACACACAAGTGCATGCACACACTTGAAAATGGCAGGGAGTAGGAAAGGGAAAGTGGGAAGGATGAAAGCTCACAGCTGTCAGCACTCGTCAGGGCGACAACTCGTTTATTTCTTTTTTAAAAGATTTATTTATTTATTTGAGAAGCGGAGTTACAGAGAGAGGGAGAGGGAGAGAGAGGTCTTCTATCTGCTGGTTCATTCCCTTAATGGCCGCAAGGGCTAGAGTTGGAAAAATCTGAAGCCAAGAGCCAAGAGCTTTTTCTGGCCTCCCATATGGGTTCAGGGGCCCAAGCACCTAGGCCATCTTCCACTGCCTTCCCAAGCCATCAGCAGGGAGCTGGATCAGAAGTGGAGCAGCCGGGACTTGAACCAGTGTCCATACAGGATGCTGGTGCCACAAGTGGAGGCGTAGCCTGCTGTGCCACAGCATCAGCCTCAATTCATTTCTGGTCACAAAGTAATTAGAGTGCCTACAAGGTGGGAAGGCTGAAATCCCCCAGCTGAAGGCCCACTGGGGCAGGAGCCTTCAGCTTCTCCCGCAAAAAAGAACTAACTCCAGCCAGCCCCTATCTTGCTCTGAAAACCCTGCGAACATGTAAGCAAGCCTTCCCCTGTATTTAAGAGGAGTAAATTCGCAACACGCAGAATGTGGGGCACAGATCCCAGAGTGACCCAAAGGCAGGGGATGAGACCAGCAAGGGAAGGGGGATGGGACGGAAGAGGCTTTGTCTGCTTTTCCTGCGAGTTTAAATATTATTAGATGATTTTCTTGAATTTCTAATAAACAGGTTGGAGTTTGAATTACAAGATCTCTAACAGAGTCAGATCCAAATGGCACAGGAGCCGGCAGACAACAATTGCTGCGGCCCGATTGGTTTCAGGTTCGTTCTTTGCAAAGACAAAGCTGCTATTGAGGGGCAGAGAGGAGAGCTGGGAGAGGAGGGAGAGCCGGAGAGGGTTTTCATTACCCTGACCCTCATCCCCCGGCGAGGGGAGGATGCAGAAAGAGGAGCCCAGGACAGCTCGCAGGGAGGCAGGCACCTGATCTACGAGGGCTCACTGGAGCAGGCTGCAGACGTGAGCCAGAGGCAGGGGAAGAAGGAAGCCAGCCCAAGGCCACAGCCCTGGAAGCTCAGGCATTCAGCAAAACTAAAAAAGCAAAAACGTCAGAGCCGGGACTAGGTTCTTGGTAGGTGGTCCAGGGCCAGAAAGGTGACCTAATCGTTTTCTGTGTTTTTCTTGAGGTGCCTTATAAACATTAGATTAGGTTTCCGCACAGCCACGGGAGCCCTACAGATGAAAACTCAGGGCCCCTCCCGAGAGGAGGGGAGCACAGGGAGTGGAGGCAGAGAGAGGCGGGGGTTCGCCCCCCAGCTGCAGGCCCACAGGGATGGGGCAGCTCGGGGGCTCTGTGCTCTCTCTTGCTTCCGCCCTCATTCCTCTCCTCTCTGCCATCAGTGCCACCCTAGTCAAGGGTCTCCTTGAGGCCAGCAGGTCCCTGTCTGAAGGGAGCAGGGCTGAGTTCCCAGGAGCTGCTCCTCAGTGGAGCCCCCTCCCCTGCAGGTGCCTCTTGGCCAACCCTGCATCCTCACTGCCCCCATGCTGGCCTGAGGGATTAGCATCTCCAATGGGCCGTGGCCAAATACTGTCTGAGTAGGCAACCAGTGGCTCTTAGACTGGGCTACATGGTAGAACCACCCAAATGGCATCAATGGCACAAAAGTTCCGTGTGTGTGTGTGTAGACACCCATGATCCACACTTCAGAGGTTCTAATATAACTGGTCTGTAATTTTACTTTCTTTCCCCACTTCAGAGGCAGAGAGACACAAATATAGAAACAGAGAGAGTTGGGGGAGAGATCTTTTCTACTGATTCACCTCCCCCAGATGCCTGCAGTGGCCTAGACTGGGCCAGACTTGGCACCCACATGGGTGCCAAGAACTCAGCCACCTGAGCCACACCTGCTGCCTCCCAGGGTCTCCATTAGCAGGAAGCTGGAGTCAGGAGCCAGAGTCGCGTGTTGAATCCAGAGACTCTGATTATGGGCTGTAAGCATCCCAGCCAGCGTCTCAGCCACCAGGCCAGGTACCCATCCCTCCGTGTAATTTTAAAGCACACCCTAAGTGTCCATCACTTGCCACCGGAATTGAGCCCCACCGTGCTAAAGAGTCACCCGAGAGGTGGTTCTCATACATATGGGGGGTCCCTTAAACAGAGGTGACCCAACCCATCGGCAGAGCCTCTGCCTCAGTGGTTCTGGGGTGGGGGTCAGAGAAGTTAATGAGCTCCCAGTGAGGCTGGCACTGCTGGTCCCGGCCCACGCTATGAGAACCTCTGGCTCCAAAGCTCCCATGTTGAACTTGGTGAATGGCCAGAGGTCTCAGGCTCCAGGCCTACACTGGGATGATGTAGAGTCCTTCAGAGACTTGTCAGGCAACACAGGAGAGAAGGCCCTAGGTCACGGCTACTCAACACGAGCTCTGGGGGGCCAACGGCATTGGCATCCCCTGGGTGCTCACCTGAGCAGGGACTCTCAAGCCCCTCCTTCTCCAGAGCCAGGGCCAATCGGCATCTTCACAAGACCGCCAGGAGGTCTGATGCACTTGAAGTGTGAGCAGCTCTGTTCCAGGAGAGGTGAGTAGCACTGGGCTGGAGCACAGCTGGACAGGGTCTGTACTGCCCGGGGCCATAGCTCAGCCCGGCCCTCCCGACCCATGGCACATACTGGCAGGGTCAAGAAGCTTCTCCAAGAGAGGCCACTTGACCACGATGATAAAAATAAAAGAGGACAAAAAGGAAAGAAAAGAGGGAAGTGGAAGATCCAGTCGTGCAAAGGAAAAGTGCAGGTCTCCAGAGGGAACTTGGGGACCGTCCAGCGTGTGTTCAGCTCTGACACTGCCACTCAGCTCAGCCCAGGAGGCAGGGGAAGGAGGAGAAGTCAGAGGGGCCCACCATTGCTGGCTCCCCACAGCCCTGGCCTCGCCACACCCTGCCAGAAACAGCCAATCAGAAGTCACCGTGGGAAATATCCAGAACTGACTCGGGTCCCACAGTTCCTATAAGGAAACGGGATTCGAACCCAGGTCTGGGGTGCCAAAGCCCACGTTCTCTTCACCATGAAGGTGAGGGGTGGGTCCGCAGACGGTTATTAAGGGGGCCGAGGGATTAGGGAGTTCTAAAGGACTCTTAAATGTTGCCCTGATTCTTGCGCAATAGCAGTGAACCGCACTGAACGGATGTGGGAGACAGAGTGTAGTGGCTCCACTAAGGGGCTCTGGACTCCAGCCTCCTAAATTGAAAGCCTAGCTTGACCCTTTGCTAGCTGTAACATCCTCTCTTCCCCCATGGCCTGTAAGCAGGATAGAGGTGGTAATGAAATCCACCTCTCAGAAGTCTCACAGGGATGCACACTGAACCATCAGCGTCAAGCACAGCGTGTGTTCCACCAGACATATGTGGGGCTCCTGGAGGAAGCACCAGCCTCCAGCCTTGGTCCAGCAAGGCAATTTCTCTAATTGCTGTGGAAAAGAACACCCTATAATTCTGCAGGGGACAGTGTGGAGAATGGAATGCCATGGGAAATGTGGATACAAAATGGAAAGGATGGGGGCGGAAGAAGCCCAGTTTCTGATAGGATTGTGGGACATTTGCAGAGAGGCATTCAAAGGGCACACAAGTTCACATATTAGCATCTCCCTACACCTGGGGGACAGCGAGCCTGGCAGTGCCGATGGCGACACTGGAACCTGCCAGCTCTGCCTGCAAATTCACAAGCAAATCACCATTCCCACGTGCAGGACTTCCCCCTTGCGTTGCATTTTTACACCAGTAACCCTGAGCCCTCAACACAGGAAGCTGTCCTTGTCCCTTTTCCTGCCCGTAAATAACAGCCTGCAAGAGCACCCACTTGAGTTACATTATCTAGATCCAGTTACCGAAGCAAAAGACGGCCTCGCGGCAGAAAGAAGCAAGTGCTCGGAATCCTACCAGCTCTGCGCTCCCCTGGGCTCAGCGGGTTACAAAGGGAAGATCTGCTTTTCACATACTTCCCTGTCCAGCGAGGGGAGCGGTGCGGATCATCAGAGAGGCACCGGGGTCCCGGGCCTTTGTTCCTGGAGTTCCGAGCAACCCTCAGGAGGGTGTTCCTTCCTGTCACCTGCCTCCCTCAGGAGCCAGCTGGCCTTCCCCGGGCTCTCTGCCGCTACACCGCAGGCGCTGTCATGCATTGGTATTGAACTGCCTATCCGTTCAGAATGTCAACCCCAAACCTGATCCTGCAGGCATCATTACTAGTTCCCGTTTACAGACAGGGAAACCGAGTCTTAGAGCGCTTACCCTGCATGTGGGTTTAGTTCCCTCGCGCAGTCCACAGCAGGTCAGACAACTTTCCAACTGTTCTGCATCCCACAGCTTGCAAGTTTGGGAGACCCAACATGTGGCTCCCAGAGTCCTGCAGTAGGGAAGAGGGGCACACCCCACCTGGCTTCCACTCGCATTTGGGGTGCTTGAAGTTGTCACAGAGCCCCAGCTAAACCCAAAGAAACTGGAAAAATGCAGTCTTGCAGCAAGGCCAGGAGCTAAGAAGAGTCCACCAAGAATGAGCATTAAGGGCTCCATCCCAGATGGAAGAAAAGAAAGTCATTTCGATGATTTGACGTGATTTAAATCTCTGGATCAAGCTGTGCCTGAAGGACTTGTGGTAACGAGCCAATAGAGTTTTTGTTTAAAATCTAATTTCAGTTTGGCTTGTGTATCACTTGCAATTGAGCAGATCCCAGAGGACAGGAATATGCATACTCCCTAGTCCTTGCAAAGATCCAACTTCTCCCTGCTCATCGTCTCAATGCCTCCTGCTTTGGGCTTCTGTCCTTTCACTCACTAAGGAGAGCTGCGGCACACATAAGCTTACGTGTTTTAGGTTTTCCCAGGATCTGGCACTGGGAAGGCCAAGCAGTACCCGTGAGAAATCATGGAGAAGGCGGGGGGGGGGGGGGGGCACGATGTGAAAAATAACTCTTGCTCTTGCAAATGAACCTGGGGTCACCTGGGGGTGAAGACAGGCCTTCTCCAGAAAACAATAAGCTTAGCTCCCTGAGACCCTTCGGAGAAAGTTGTCCCATCAGGCAAGAGATGGCCTGAGATCCCAGGGGCCTTGCTTGCTGGCTCTGGCTAGAGAACTGAGTTCTAGTTTAATCTTTGCCATCCACCAACTGGTTAATCTTGAGCAAACCATTGCTAATCTCCAGGCCTGTTTCCTCATTTGTAAAAGAAGTACATTAAAGGGGCCAGTGTCTGGGGCAGGCAGTGGCCAGTTAGAATGCTTGCATTCAGTATGAGAGCTCCAGCTCTGGCCCCGAGTCCAGCTTCCTGCCAACTCAGCAGGTAACGTCTGCGGTAGCTGGGTCCCTGCCATGCACGTGGGAGACTTAGATTGAGTTTTTGGCTCCAGGCTTCAGCCCATTCTGGCCCTGCCATTGCAAGCATTTGGGAAGTGAATCAGTGGGTGAGAGCGCTCTCTCTCGCTCTCTCTCTTTCTCCAAGAAAAAAAAGAAAGAAAGAAAGAAAACATAGCTAGTATCTGCTATCCCTGTCTCGCTCTCACCCTCCCTTGAGATCTGTAGGGTCCCAACTCTGCAGGTGCACAGAACATGGCTCAGGGTTGTTCTGATGGACCAGCAGGAGTGAGCGTGCTGCTAGAAACCCCATCCCAGGACTTCCCAGGCAAGAGGTTGTGTGCTGTGTGGACAAGCTGAGCACTCATTGCGAGAGGTTGTGTGCCATGTAGACAAGGTGGGCGCTCATTGCGAGAGGTTGTATGCTGTGTGGACAAGCTGAGCACTCATTGCGAGACTCATCTAACAAAAAGCATTGGACTGGGGGTCAGGAGGCTTAAGTTCACACAACACCTATTTCAATGCTCTTGAAAAAATCATCTGAGTGTCTCTGAACTCCAGCTTCTCCTTCCTTATCGTAGGGGTGGTGAGTCCTGCCTCCCTTGGAGAGTTATGAAGGCCGGATAACCTCCCACAGGCAGCTTCAGGCCAAGAGGCACACAGTGTGGTTGGAATTCTTGCCCTGATGTGTCCTGGCTATGAGATCTTGAACAAGCTGAAATCTCTCCACACCCTTAAGCTCTATAAGCAAAATTGCCAACCATTAGCTTTCTGGAAAGCTTGCTGTGTGCTTTCTCACAATCCCATGATAAAGAATCCACCACTATCAACTCCATTTCACAGTTGTTCTTCAGCCCCTCTAAGCTCAAGGTCACACAGTAGGTGGCACATGCAGATTCCAGCCCAGAGCTGTCTGACCCCAGGGCCCTTCCAACTACCATCCAGCACCACCTCCTTGACACGGAGACTGAATGAGAACAGGATCAGAGGAGCCACGATGCTGCATAGACAGTGTTTGTGTCATCCGTCATTACTAGAACTGATGGGAATCGAACGTAGTCTCAACCTTTTGTTGAATGAGCGGATGGATCCTGAAACAGATATGCTGCAAATAAGACATGCAAGTGTCCACGTGGACTGTGTGTTGACACAGGCACCAATCGCAGGCGTTCCTTGGTGGTAACAAGGACAGCGTGAACAGGTGTGCTTGGGTCTGGGCTGTGGAAGCCCCCAGAAGGATCTCGGACCACCACATACAACAGAGAGGGGGGTGTCTGTCTCCGTTCCTCCACCAACAGCCAGCACGGTTCTGACATCTGCCCAGAGTAGAAAAGCCATTGAATAAGAAGCCTCATGCTAGAAAGTATGAGGACCTTCTCTTGGGCTCCCAACCTAGGAACAAAAGCTGAGCGACCTAGAGAGGGAGGGAGACAGGGGGATGGCACTGTGCACCTAGCACTCTGCCCTCTGGGTCCCTTGCAAGCGAAAAAGTGAATGCTTCAACCCTTCTGGGAGGTGTCAGAAGTCAAGGCAAATCTTCCTTCTTGTGTTTTTCACTCCTCCTACAAGCCCCCATGACTCAGAAATATTTATTCATCGATTCAATGCTGAGTTCCTACTTTGTGCCAGGAACTGCTCGTAGTGCTTGGAATAATACTGAATAGAAGAGACGTAAAACCCCTGCCCAGGTTCACCTTGTGTCGGATCACAAGAGCAAACCCCCACAATTGTCTCCAGGGGACAGGACTCAGCATAGGCCACCTGCTTGTCCTGCTCTGAACAAAGGACCCAGCACTATGTTCAAATGCTAGGATGAGTCTTAGAATTAATTCACATCTCTGGAGAAGACTGGCAACATCAGGAAAGCAGCCGGCAACTCCCTTGAAAAGAAGGGCAAAGGTCTTAGACTTTGAGGTTCCTTGCAAATCCCAGCCTGACCCATGCAGCGGCAGGAGGTGCCTCGCATGGTGAGTGACGCATCCTCAAGCCATGAGTGACGCGCAGCGTGGGTCTGCAGAAGAAAGCTCAGAGGTCTGTGGCTGCCTGCTGTTCAAACGAATTCCCTCGGAGATAACGCCAGGCACTGACGATGTCTGAGGCCCCTTGCTAGGTGCAGAGGCGGCTACAGAAGAAGGGAGAATGGCTCCGACTCTCGATGAATTTCAAAATAAACTGACGGTTGGACGGGAAAGCTGTTGAGGGAATGGAGAGCTAGGCAGAAGGCTAACAAGGACAAGGCTGAAGCCAGCGCTAAGAGCACACACAAGCCAGAGACAGCTGCTGGGAGCTTGTATTCCTTCATTCTCCCATCCATTCCTTCAATCAGCCAGGAAATGTAAGTTTCACGTCTCCTATATTCCACTTGCATCATTTCTTTTCACATTAAACGGATGGTTCTTGTGAAAGAGACAGATATTCGTCAAAAAATCACACATGCTATCTCTATGCAGGAAGCATGCAAACTAGGTCAAAAGAGCCACGTGCACGCACGTGTGTGTAATACACGCGTGTGCATGCTCCTGCTGCAGCAATTCGAGGCTGGCCGTAAGGGGAGAGTTCTTGCAAAGGAAAAAGTTTGTGCACAATTTCCTGAGGCAAACCAAAGTCTAGGATATCTAAGGAATGGAAGCAGAAGGCTGGAGGGGAACAGGCTAGAGAGGAGGACGGGACTATGAAGTCCGTGCCGACTGCAGGTGCAGGTCAAGTGGAAGGTTTTGCTGTTACCCCAAGGGAAGGGCAGCTGTGGGCAGGTTCACACAGCAAACGCCATGCTGTGATTTGTGCGAAAGAGAGAACATCCTGGGATGATGGGACATTCGGGTCATACCTCCTTCATTTTGTGTCTGAAGGGTTTGTGGAACCCTTGAGCCAGAAAAGCTCATGTAACCCACTAGAGTGGTTATGAAGCCAGGATGTCAGGGAGAAGGCTTTGATCCTTCTCGGGATAATGAATAATGAATTACCTCTAAGCCTGACATTTCACGTCGGGCTTCTTTTGGAAGCATCCCGACAGGTAAACTTGAGCAGGGTCTGGCACTTGGAGCGTCCTCCCTTGGTCCAGACCCTTGAGGAAGGGGGAGTTGAGCGGTGCCCCCATCTTCATGAGAGTCTGACCGGTGGTGGGGTCTTCCTTCCCCAAGGGCCCCTCCGCCAGGCGCTTCTTTTGCTGAAGTTTAAACCCTTCCATTTTCTTTTTGAGAACAGCTGGTCCCAATCTACTAAATAACCCCTTTGCACACTTGAAGACCACTATTAAGATTCCCTTTGCTCATAAACATATGAAGAAGTGTTTAACATAAGGAAAAAATGCTTAACCTCACCAGTAATCAAAGAAATTCAAATCAAAACAACAAAATGCAATTTTTGCCTATCAATTTGGTAACTTTTTTAAATGATAGTGCTCAGTGCTGCTGAGAGTAGGGTAAGGTGGCAATTTCGTACATTGCTGGTGGGAGCGTAAATTGGTACAATCTTTCTGGAAAGCAATTTGGCAATATGTTATCAAGACCCTGAAAATCATCCTTAGCCTTTAACCCAGTAATTCCACTTCTGGGAATCTATCTCAAGGAAATAATCAAAGAATCCACCTAAGAGTTCTGTTCAACGGTGTTTGTCGTAGCACATAGTATTTGAAACTGTGGATAACGTAGAAGCGGAATGATGTTGTGACATGTAGGAAAGAGGTATTAAAAGTTCTGTTAGCAAGCAATATTCCAGGACCTGCAAAGCAATCACCATAAAACGTGAAACAAACACACACAAAACTAAGCACAGTAGGATTTTAATGACATAGTTACACGTTCTTATATTTTTAGACGTGCACAGAAAAGCATAAATGCAAACACAGCAAAATATTCACAGTCCTTATTAGAGGGTGATCGAATTAGGGGTGACTTTTTATTTTCTACTTTATAATTTTATAATCAGAAAAATTGTTTAGGAACTCACATGACCATATATATTTTTTTTCTAAGTGGTTTAGCATTTGGCCAAGAATCTAAAAAAATACTATGGTGTGGGGTCTCACAGCTTTTCTGGAAAAGGTCAGATAGTAAGCACTGTGGACCTTGCAGGCTACATGGTTGCTGTCACAACTATTCAACAAAAGCAGCCACACCCAATATGCCAACATAGGGGCGTGGCCACTGCTCAGTTTTGGTCCATGCCTTGCTTGCTGACACCTGGCTGAGATGATTTGAAATCTCTTTTGGTCCAAAAACATCTAGGGTCTCAAACAACACAAGGGGTTTTCAAAAAAGTCCATGGGAAACAGACTATGGGGGGGAAACTATGCATGGATTTCACGATGCTTTGCCCCAAAATAAAATTGTGATCCCACTTCTCCATGGACTTCTTGCAGTGCCTTTACACAGTAGGAAGGCAGGGTGGAGTAAAGGCCTTGTCCCGCCTACTTTCTGGTGAGTCCGTCAGTCTGGAACTGTCACTCAGGAGCCATCATCCAGGGCACTCCTCTGGGGCCTCGTGATTCAGCCCATGCATAGGCCTCCTGTCTTCTTCTTCTTCTTTTTTTTTCTTTTGTGACAGGCAGAGTTAAACAGTGAGAGAGAGAGACAGAGAGAAAGGTCTTCCTTTCATTGGTTCACCCCCCAAATGCCGCTATGGCCGATGCGCTGCGCCGATCCGAAGCCAGGAGCCAGGTGCTTCTCCTGGTCTCCCATGCGGGTGCAGGGGCCCAAGCACTTGGGCCATCCTCCACTGCCTTCCCACACCACAGCAGAAAGCTGGACTGGAATAGGAGCAACCGGGACGAGAACCCGGTGCCCATATGGGATGCTGGCACTGCAGGCAGAGGATCAACCAAGTGAGCCACGGCACCAGCCCCATGCCTCCTACCTTCTTGATCACCTTCCAAATAGGTTGTTCTGCTGCCATCCACCTTCACCCTTAAAACAGGTGGCAGAGAGTGGGGTGGGGGTGGGGAGAATGCCAACCACCTTAGCCATGACAGAAATGACAATGCTGCAGCGACTCAGCACAAATGGTAATCTGATATGTCTCATTTCTACCAACCACACCTGTACAAGGCTTCGAGGTTCCTAGATCCCTTGTTCTGTCTTCCACCTGGCCATGCATTCCGGAGGAAGGAAAGGAAAGACACAGAAGGCAAACCATAGGTTTTCTGTATCCCAGGCAATGGTCAAAGGGTGCATAAGTGGTTTCTGGTAGACTGAGTTTTAGAAAGAGACAGATAGAGACGTGAGGGGCAGAGCAGGTGCTGTGACACAGCAGGTTAACCTGCCATCTGTGACACCGGCACCCCATACGAGTGTTAGTTTGAGTCCCAGCTATTCCATTCCCATCCATCTCCCTGCTAATGAGCCTAGGAAAGCAGCAGAGGATGGCCCAAATACTTGAGCCCTTGCCAACAACATAGGAGACCCAGTTGGTGTTCCTGGCTCCTGGCTTCAGCCTGGCCCAGCCCCAACAGTTGCAGCCATTTGAGGAGCGAACTAGCAGATAAAGACCTCTCTCTCTTTGGGCCCCTGCACTTGTGTGGGAGACCTGGAAGAAGCTCCAGGCTCCTGGCTTCAGATCGGCCTAACTCTAGCAGTTGTGGCCGTTTGGGGAGTGAGCCAGCAGATCTCTCTCTCTCTCTCTCTCTCTCTCTCTCTCCCCCTTCCTTTCCCTCTCCCTCTCTGCCTTTGCCTCTGCTTCTGTCTCCGCCTCTCTGTAACTCTGCCTTTCAAGTAAATAAATAAATGTTAAAAAAAAAAAGAAGAATCGTAGTTCCACACCAGTCCCCTTGGTGCACATGCAGGTTGTACCAAGTTTGGATAGCCTTTCTACCCATTCCCATGTCTCCTTCCTTGTCCCAGCTCCTTTTCTATGTTTCCAGTGGGGACTCCTTGTCTAAGCCACTGTAGACATTGGGCACTCCTCCAGGAGGGAGAAAGGGTATCTCAGAACAGCCTGCATGTCAGGTAAGGAGGAAGAGGATTATGAAACCACCTGACAATCCAGGAGTGTCTTTTTCCCTACGACCGAACCAAATGAGAAGTTGAGAAGTACCAAGAACAAATAGCCCCTCAGGCAAGCAGACCCCACAGCCCAGGCATCCTTCCAAATCCTCTTTGGGCTCCTGGTTGGGCTCCCCCTGACTTGTCTGATCTTGTGATCATGTTGTACACACGAGATCCAAGTAGGCCAACTGCCCTTGGAGACTCCACCGTCCCGGTGGTCAAAATGGGAAAAGAGCAAAGATCAAAGAGACCGTCCATTAAAACAAATTAAAAGCTCCAATGGGTTATTTTTCTCATAAGATCTCTCTCACACCATAACCAAAGCAGGAAACATTGACACACAACCCTTTCCTCCACCTACATCTCCATTAGGCTGGCTGCCTATAATTTGTTTTCCTGTTCAACCCTGACCTTGATCCATGGCTGACTCGGATTTCCCCTGGATAGAAAATGTTTGGCTCTTGTTTGTAGGAAGAAGGGTGTGTTGAGGGCCCATTGCTCTCTTTATATTAAATCTCATTCGATAAACAAATATTGGGAGGAGCACGGTGTCTGGAATGATCATTGGATTACAAGTTACTCACAGAGCTCATTTTTGGGCATTTTCTCTGTTGGAAATGAGAGCTCTGTTATCTCCCAGCTGTGAGAATGACTGAATCTCCCCTCGCTTATCTTTTTTTTTTCTTTAAGGGTAAAAGAGAGCAGTACAGTGGTGGGAGGCAGAAGCATATCCACCACGCAGAGTAACAGAGTTGGGACGGGAGACCCCTGGTGATGTCTGGCACAGCCGGGAACTTGGAACATTTCATTCCTCCTTCGCTTCTTTAAGCAAAAAGCGGGCTGAGAGCTGGGAAATGCAGAGAGGAGGTTGGCTGGCTCTGCTCCTGCTGCGCTTCCTCTGCAGGGACCCACATTTGTGTGCACAGAAAACGAAATGTTGGATATAGCGGGAAAGACCATGCAACACAGCCCTGGAACAAAGAGGGCAACATTGACTCTAACGAGCGCTAAGGAAGGCTCAGGGGGAGGGGGTGGGGGGGTGCAGCCTGGAAAAGCAAGGGGGGAGACGCAGAAGGAGCTCCTAGGCAGGGGAACTGCAGGCCACAGGATGGGGACGGGAAGTCAGTGGAGTTCAGGAAATGGTGCAGCATTCAGGATAGCCTGGTGGTCAGTGCACTGAGCACCCAGCATCAGGCCCCGACTGAAAACACGGAGGGGAGCCAGACCACGAGGGAGTCAGGGATACTGTGCTGAGAGCCCACAAGCCCGTGGAGCCATGAGCTTCTCACACGGCATCATCACACGTCCTTAAACAGGGCATACACGCATCTCTGTAGGCCCGGGACTGTCGGTGGTGTAAGTCTCAGTAGAACGCCCACTCATTTTACTTTTGTGTTTAGATCACAAATTACATGGCCACCCTGGCTTTAGGTCACCCTGCTGTCCCCTGAGAAACAGAAGCTGGGGCAAAAAGAGGCGGGGGAGACTCATTCAAGGCCCACATCAGAGAACCAATGGGAACGGAAAGAAATCAATACATCAAAGAGCCAATCTGAAGGTAGAGTCAATAAGACCTATACCGATAGGAGATCAATTGGTGGCTGATGGGTGATTCAGCGATGGCTTGGTTTTAGACACTTGAAGGCTGAATTGATGGGAGGAGCTGGGAATGGGAGCGTGATGGAGGTGAGAGCTGGAGATATGGATCTGGCAGGCTCCTGGGGAAGGTCACAGCTGAAGAAGACGTGTGTGAGCCCAGCCAGGGAGACAGCAAACAACACGATGCTGGGGGCACGTGGCAGGCAGATGACACTGAGTCGTGTGCAAAAGAAAAGAAACACCGGGGAGGAGCAGACCTGGGGTTGCCTGGGGAGAAGGGAGTTCCAGGATGACTGGTTGGGTCAACAGGGCCAGACACCCCCGAAGGACTGAGTGGGGTGGAAGAGGGACATTGGAAAGGCCTTTGAAGGTTTTCTCTCCCCAGAGCAGCAGGGGCAGAAGGCAAATGGCGGAGGGTTGGGAATAAGTGGGTGACAAGGAAGTGGTGTCGGCTAATGGGGAGGATTCTTTGGATAAATCCTCTGGGAAAGGGATGAGACTGTGGTTTGAGGGAATCAGCAAGCAAGCAAAAGGAAGAACTGGAGAAGTTAAGTGGGGCCTGAACATATATGAAGAGTAAGAGGATGATGCTTGCAGAAGAGGGGTTGGGTAGAGATAATCATGTGGAATAAAGACAGGAACCCAAGAGTTCTGCTTCACTGGAGAGGCCAGCAGGGACACAAAGCTTGGCCACTGGGAGGTAGCAAGGCTGCAGCACAATCAAATCTAGATCCAAGTGGATGTAAGATGACCAAGTGACTGGCAGTGACGGCGGTGGTCATAGTAGTAGTATTCCCGAGAATTGAGAGCTGTCATTAATTTTTGTTTACAAGTCAGTTCTCTACGTTAGCTCAGTTGATCCTTGCAAGAACCTCAGTTTCCACGAGAGGAAACCAAGCCTGGGGGAAGCTAAGGAAATTGCCCACAGAGCACAGACTTAAATCGAGGTCTTCCCAACGGCACGGCCAGGCCCGTGGGCCGCTGGGAGTCAGTGTCAACCAGTGGCTCAGTCGGTTCCATAGAGCTGGATGTGAAGTCATCCCCTGTGAATGGTGGGGGTGGACTCAGAGGCCCGGGGAGGGAGGAGAAGAGTTGAAACAGCTGCTATGAAGAATGCACTAGGGATGGGCCAGGGAAGACAGGGCACGGACAGCTTCCAGGGGACGCTGATGGCTTCCAGAACTTCCAGAAGGTTCCCTCGCTCACTTAGCGCCCTTATTCCTGACCCCGCTTCCTGCCAACAACCTGCACCCCACACTCTTCTCATTTCTTTTGTTGTCCTCTCTCCTCTAATCCCTCCCTTGAGGGGCCTGAGTCATGTGGCCCAGGCAGAACAAGGGCCAAGTATGCTTCCCACTGCTGAAGTCTTGTAGATGAGGGCCAGGGAATGGAGCTGGAGGGGATCCGCAGTCTTTGTCCTAGGGAACAGACCCTCAGGCTCCCACGGGAAGAGCTGAAGGAGGCAGTGCCTTCAGGGGGCAACACTGATTGCAGCTGGAACACCCAGGGGCCAGGACTCTGTATTCAGAAGCTCAGCCCTTCAGAGTTGCTTGGGCCCAGCCGGTGGGGGAAGACAGAACTTTGCCCAAGCAAGCTGGCGTCCCTCTGCTCCGTGGTGACCAGCTTCTGTTCCATTAACAACAACTGCATCCGCCCTCCGTCATCTCGTGCTGTTGAAAATCTACTGATGTTAGCGAACACCCAATAAACAGGAAGCCTCCATTTGAGCTTCTAGCCACATATTTGAGTCCTGGTCTGACCACTCAGAAAGGAGTAGCAGGCTCAAATCTGCTCACCGCCCTGTTGGAAGGGAATTCTCCTGAAGTCATCAGTGGGCCGTAGGGACAGGCTTGAAGACACAGATTAGTGCTCGGTGACTGTGGCTCACCACAGAAGAGAACTCTAGAGCCATTTGGTCAAGTGAATGAGATCTACACGGGACCAGAATCCAGAAGAAAGTGGGCTTAGTTCAAATGTCCTTAAAAGTGGCTAACAGGACCAGGGAATCGGCCTTGAATTCTAGAAGCATGCTGGCTTCCTGCCTCCAAACATCGTCGTCAACACACTGAGACAGGAAATCCCTGGGCTTTGGTTAGAATCTTCCGAGGGCTCTCCTTTCCACGGAGCTAGAGGTTCACTTACTTGTAAGAGGGGAATCATGAGTGTTTCTCAGAACAGGACAACAGGAGAGGGGACGGCCCCACCCTCTGCTCAGGCTAAAAGAGAATTAGATGAAGGGCTGTAAGCAAGCAGTGCTCAAGTCTATGTGTAAGCGAGACTGTGTTTGGAAGAAGAGGGCATGGCAGAGGAGAGACGGCGCTCTGCAGAGACGTCCATGGTTTCCTGACACACACACACACACACAAGCGTGCACCTGCAAGCACACAGAGCCTCCAGGCTCCTGAAAGGTTGTGGACCCTCACCCAGCCTGTGCTGCAACAAAACCTGTGGCTCCCAAGTTTGAATTGCACTCCCCTAGCTCAGGCAGCAGCGCCTCCTGAAACCCTGGCCACGACCTCAGCTCTCTCCAAAAGATTACCATCTTTCCCTTAAGTGGCGCTGAAAAGCAGCCCAGGGGCAACAAACCCCTCCCTCTGCCACGGGTTCCAACATTTCTCTAATTAATGCAGGAGAAAATTAATTACAGAGGGATTTTCAAGACCTCGGCTCTAATGACCAGCCCCAGCTAATTGCGGCTCCCCATTGGTCCTGCTCAGCCCTGCCCTCCGCCCTCTCCTTTCCCCCCCTCCCCTCCCTTCCCAGAACCCACAAACAATACCACAGGCTAATTAGGGAGGGAAAGAGTTTCTTGGCAAAGGGGCCCGGGTGCTAGGTCAGTACCTTGAACAACCCAGAAGAAAAACAAAACAGCATTAAAAGAAAAAAAGGGGGGAGGGAGACGGTGGGCAACAAAACAACCTGTTAATCCCAAGCGCATTTCCGCCAAATATTCTCCTTTTCAAGTGTTTTCTTCCCGGTAAACAAAGTTCTATGGCTGGCTCTGGAGATTGTAGGACACGGTTGCTTAGTAATATTGGGAAAACACGGAGTCCCCACCTTAGCCTCGTTGGGTTCCTGCTCGCTCTTGTTCGGTGCACTGGGAGGCGGTGACACACTCACATCGGGGAGAAAGCTTGGGTCCAAAGAAGAGCTGAGTTGGCTTGGCTTGGCTTGGCTTGGCTTGGCTTTCTTTCTCATACCCAACATCTTTCCAAAGCCAGACCAAGAAGAGAGATTGCTGCCCTCAAGTTCGGGGTCTTCTAGACCAGCTCCGTCCAGTAGAGCTTTTCTATGATGCTGGAAACGCCCTGTGCCTGCACTGGCCAATATGGCAGCCACCAGCCACGTGTGGCCATCGGGAGCTCAAAATGTGGTTAGTGCCACGGAGCAAGTGAAGTGTAGTGTTATTTAACTGTGATGAACCGATTTCGGAATAAGCACATAAGGCTTGTGGCTTGGGGTACCACAGAAGATACAGCAGCAGAGCCCTGGGGCCATGTGTCATTGGGGAGGGACAGAAGATGGGGTGGGGCATGTAAGGAATGCTGGCCTCAATGTGTTTTCATTTTTCCCTTTTTTAAAATTATTTTTAAGGAATATAAATTTCATATGTACAACTTTAGAAATATTTTTTTTTATTTTTTTATTTGACAGGTAGAGTTATAGACAGTGAGAGAGACAGACAGAAAGGTCTTCCTTCTGTTGGTTCACTCCCCAAATGGCGGTTACAGCTGGCGCACTGCCCTAATCCAAAGCCAGGAGCCAGATGCTTCCTCCTGGTCTCCCAGGTGGGTGTAGGGCTCAAGCACCTGGGCCATCCTCCACTGCCTTCCCGGGCCACAGCAGAGAGCTGGCCTGAAAGAGGAGCAACCAGGACCAGAACCCGGCGCCCATATGGGATGCCGGCCCTGCAAGGCAGAGGATTAACCAAGTGAGCCACGGGGCCGGCCCCTAGAAATAGTTGTTCTTTTCACCATACCTGCCCTCCCACCCACATTCCCACTCCCTCTCCTCCTCCCTCTCCCCTTCCCAGTCCCATTCTCCATTAAGATTCATTTTCAATTAACTTTATACACGGAAGACCAACTCTGTACTAAGTAAAGATTTCAATAATTTGCACACACACACACACACACACACACAACTGTTTGAGAACGTGTTTTATGGTTAACTTTCATAATACAACTCATTGAGGACAGAGGACCTGCATGGGGAGTTGGTACACAAAGACTCCTGTCAGGGACCACCTGAGGCTCTTGACATGAGCTGCTTAGGTTATGGAAGCTTTTGAGTCCACAAACTCCTTCAGTATTTGGACAAGGCCATACGCAAAGCGGAAGTTCTCTCCTCCCTTCAGAGAAAAGTACCTCCTTCTTTGATGGCCACTTCTTTCCGCTGGGGTCTCACTCACAGAGATCCTCATGTAGAACACTTTTTGCCACAATGTCTGGGCTTTCCATGCCGGCCTTGATTTGAATGAGGTCTCATCTCCTGGTACCGCCTTGGGCGCCACTGAACTTGACCCTGATTCTCCTGTTTCATGGCGTTAGAGACAATCAAGAAAGAACACCTCGGAGTTGTTTTTGAGGTGCTAGTCATGGATGCCAAGAACCCTGACGACCCCTTCCACTGGAGCAAAACCAGCCCGGGTCCATGTGACCCATCCTGCGACCCTACCTATGCTCCACACTCACCTCCTGCCCCTCTTTGGTTTGCTCCCAGAATTCCTTGCTGTCTCCAACCTCTGTACCCTGGCCGGGCCACACCCTCAGTCTGGGATGTCCTGCTGCTCTGGTTCCTCTGCCTCTGCTGTGGTGATTCTTCTTCCACCCCCCAAGGTCCTAAAGCATCGGGAATGTCCTGAACCAGGGAGTCTTACCTCCCCCTCTTGCCACCCTCCCCTCTTCCCCCCTCTCTCCACTGTGATAGGCACCTGCTGGGTTTGACTGTTGAGTACTTGGAAGATGACTGGTAAATACGAGTGAGCAGCTGAAGTTTCTACTTCTTTAATTTTATTTTAATGAATGGAAATTTAAATGGAAGTGGTCACACCTGTCATCCCTCCCCCTCCGCTTCCCCTGCCCACACACACACTCACTCACCCTGTGTCATAACCAGGCTGGCTGTCGCCCCCACCCCACGCCAACCTCAAGCCCATGGACATCTGTATCCCAGCACTTATCTACCGTCTTGTATTTTAAGGATCATTTTTCCAATGCTATCGTCCCCATAGAAAGTGAACTACTAGAAAAGGCACAGCCTGCATTTGACCTTGCTTTGTTTCGGTTTTCATCTGGGCTGTTGGCATCCCGGTGCCTGGCACCAAATCTCTTCTGTGCCCGAGGAAGACATACTCAACAGGCATGAAGCCGCAACGGTTCAGAGGTCCACACCCTAGACCAGAGCTCAGCAAACCTCGGCCCACCACCTGCTTTTGAATGGCCCTCAAACTAAGAAGGCTTTCTTTATTCTATCTGTTTAAATGGTTCTATAAATGCCCACGGGATTGCTTCAACTTTGCCGTGGGCCCGCACAGGCTGCCATCTTCATTTTATGGTCCTTTGAGATAAAGTTTGCTGATCTCTGGTGCAGCTCCCAATGGGACTTCTGTCCAGACAGGGAAGAAAGAGGCTTGGGGAGGCGTGCACAGAGGGCCCCACGCTCCCCTGGGGGACATTCCCAGCCAAACTCAGGAGCTCTGCAGGAGCAGTCCCCGCCTCCAGGAAGCGCAGCACAGACAAGGGTGCTCTGTGCCTTGACCCAGCACCCTCCCCCACTACTGGTGCCTCAGGTAATGGTGCTTGGGGGACCAGACATATCGCGTGACCTGAGAAAGCTCTGCCTTGCCCACAGACCTGCGCCCTGGCCAGCGGAAGGAGGCCTTCTGGATTCCGCTCAGTAGGCTGACTGTGTTCAGCAGCCGTTTCCACTTAAAGCCTCCAACATGGTTTTTTTAAATAAGTTAATCTTTGAATTCCACTTTTCCGTGGATTTGTAAGCTTTATTTATTTATTTACTTATTTGAAAGGCAGAGGGTCAGAGAGAGAGGGGGAGCTTCCATCTGCTAGTTCGCTCCCCAAATGGCCCCATCAGCTGCGTGTGGGCCCAAGCCAGGAGCCAGGAACTCCACACATGTCTCCCACAGGAATAGCAGGGACCCAAGTTCTCGGGTCATCACCCACTGCCTGCCCAGGCACATTCGCGGTGAGCTGGATCAGAAGCAAAGCAGTGGGGACTCACGCCAGTACTCCCAGATGAGATGCCTGCTAACCCACCCGACATGGTTTTAACAGCAGGGGAGAGCCCTTCCAGAAAGACCTGCACAGGGGCCCGGAAACGGGCTGTTCTTCCCTTTCCTGCTAAAACTTGAACTGCGGTTTCTAGGAACCCGAGCAGCATTTGCTCCAGGCCCTGAGGACACGCATGAGGGCGGAGCAAGGGGTGGCCGCACCTCTGTCCCATGCAAAGGGAGTCCCTCGCCCCCCCCCTTCCCTGCTCTGCTGCAGGCAGTCCTCCGAAGGGGGAGGCGCTGGGAGTGCTCCACGTGCTAAATCGATTCTGCTGCTGCCTGGCTGCGGAGAGACAGGAAGCTATTGAGATAGATTATCTTCCTCTGCAGGAAGCTTAGAGGAACTTTTCTATTGAGGTTCACACAAACATGCTGCCTGATGGTCATTTAGCTATGCCGGCTCATTAGGTCACCCGGGAAAAATGCTCAAGCTGATTATACCTCATTCCAGCGGCTCCGCTTGCTGCCCCTGGCCTCAGGGAGAGGGCAGGGCTGGCTTGGGCCTGGTGGTGACCAAGACGAGGAGCCGAGCCTAGAAGCCGTGGGGGTTACCACTGAGCTCCATGGAAAGCACTTTTTTTTTTTTTTTTGACAGGCAGAGTGGACAGTGAGAGAGAGACTGAGAGAAAGGTCTTCCTTTGCCATTGGTTCACCCTCCAATGGCCGCCGCGGCCAGCGC
Organism: Oryctolagus cuniculus; assembly: GCF_964237555.1. NCBI lineage: Eukaryota > Metazoa > Chordata > Mammalia > Lagomorpha > Leporidae > Oryctolagus > Oryctolagus cuniculus. The sequence goes on along the minus strand of NC_091448.1, from coordinate 7,535,462 downwards.
ACCACGCTGATCCGAAGGCAGGAGCCAGGTGCTTCTCCTGGTCTCCCATGGGGTGCAGGGCCCAAGGACTTGGGCCATCCTCCACTGCACCCCCTGGCCAGCAGAGAGCTGGCCTGGAAGAGGGACAACCGGGACAGAATCCGGCGCCCCGACAGGGACTAGAACCTGGTGTGCCAGCGCCGCTAGGCGGAGGATTAGCCTAGTGAGCCGTGGCGCCGGCCAAAGCACTTCTTTTTAGAGATGCGTGTGGTTTCATAAAGCGATTCATGTGGCAATGACTTTGTGAATACTCTCTGGTCACATAGTTCTGTCCTTGGAGGGAAGACAAAGCAGATCCTGGCCTGAGAAGACTGTCACCAAAAATGCGAACGGGTTCCTCACAGAGTCATGGAGACGAATCACCCGCTGGAAAGCAGGTCTAGTGAAGCCCAGAACGGCTACCTAGGACTGAGCGGTGATAATGTTCTAGACACCACTGCGAGGGCTTCACGTGTGTTAACTCAGTTCAGGCTCAGGGAACCCAACAAGGTAGGCGTCATGAGGAAATTGGTCCAGAAAGTCAGATACTCTGCTTAGGGTCACGCAAGTGGTGAGTGGCAGAGCAGGGACCTGGAACTGGCAGGCACAGTGACTAGGACCATTGGCAGTGGTAGACACATCCTGTATCAGCTTTCCAGAGCCATCAGTCACCTGGGATGGCTGAGCACTGCAAACGCAGCTAGTGTGAGCAGGGGTTACAATCTGTGATTTTATTTAACTATATATTTTTTGACAGGCAGGGTGGACAGTGAGAGACAGAGAGAGAGACAGAGAGAAAGGTCTTCCTTTGCCGTTGGTTCACCCCCCAATGGCCGCTGCGGCCGGTGCACTGCGGCCGGCGCATCGCTGATCTGAAGCCAGAAGCCAGGTGCTTCTCCTGGTCTCCCATGGGGTGCAGGGCCCAAGCACTTGGGCCATCCTCCACTGCACTCCCTGGCCACAGCAGAGAGCTGGCCTGGAAGAGGGACAACCAGAACAGGATCCGGCGCCCTGACTGGGACTAGAACCCGGTGTGCCGGCGCCGCTAGGTGGAGGATTAGCCTAGTGAGCCACAGCGCCGGCCAACTATATTGTTTTGTAAGAGTACTTGAAAACACACACAATTGGCTAATCCTCTGCCTGCGGTGCCAGCACCAGCACCCCAGGTCCTAGTCCCGGTCGGGGCGCCAGATTCTGTCCTGGTTGCTCCTCTTCCAGTCCAGCTCTCTGCTGTGGCCAGGGAGTGCAGTGGAGGATGGCCCAAGTCCTTGGGCCCTGCACCCGCATGGGAGACCAGGAAAAGCACCTGGCTCCTGCCTTCGGATCAGCGCAGTGCGCCGGCCACAGTGGCCACTGGGGGGTGAACCAACGGCAAAAGGAAGACCTTTCTCTCTCTGTCACTGTCCACTCTGCCTGTCAAAAAAAAAAAAAAAGAAAGAAAGAAAGAAAGAAAAGAAAACAGAGAGAGAGAGAGAGAGAGAAAGAGAGAGAGAGAGATCTTCCACCCACTGGCTCCTTTTCTAAATGCCCACAACTGCTGGGACTGGGCCAGGTCAAAACCAGGAGCCAGGAACTTCATCGGGGTCTCCCATGTGGGCGACGGAGACCCAAGTACTTGAGCCGTCACCGGCTACCTCCCAAGCTGTGCATTAGCAGGAAGCTGGGACTGGAAGCAGAGTGAGGACTTGAACCCAGGCACCTCTGGTTTGAGATCAGGCATCCCAAGCAGCTTCGTAACCACCACGTCAAATGCCTGCTCTGTGTGTCTGAAACTTACATGTCTGCATGTGGCTAGTGGCTACCATATCGAAGTCTCAGATCGAGGCAGGCTGGCTCCTCTTAAACATTAGACTGTCCTGCCATTCAAATCAATTAAGAGAATCTGGAACTATTTCACAGGAGAATAATTAAACTCTAAAGGTAGAATTTCGGTAGAACTTAATATCTGCAAGGACAAGAACATAGGAGAAATTGGACTAAATGGGAATGCAAGAGAGAAGAAGTAAGTTTCCACTACGCAGTAGGCATTTGGGTCAAGTATTTAAGAGGGAAGAAGGTGATATGCCTTGACACGTCAAAGAAGAAAGTGGTCTCTTCTTATTTAACCAGTAAATTGTATTCTGCGTCTACAGTCTGCACTTCTTAAGGCCCTGCTCTCCAGGGTCCTGTGGTCTGGCTTGGAATCCAAGCAAAACAAGACGGCACCATCCCGGGTGAGTGAGAGAATTGAAGTCCACCCTGGGTTATACACCTTGCTGGAAGCCAGGTCCATCCTGCTGAACTCCGGGTTAGATGCTGCCGGGTGAAGACAGGAGTGAGCGAGGATACCTTCTTGAAGGACAGGCCATCCTGGCTGAAGTCTGATGGGCAGAGCCCGGGTTAGGACACTAGGAAGGTGGGGGGCTAGACCTCTCCTGGAGCTGTTCTCAGAGACTCTCCTGAGACCAGGCGTACAGGGACTGACCAGAAATGACTCCAGATTTTCCAGCTCGGATAAAAATAGTGGTTCTGGGGGCAGACACGGGAATTTTAGAGGGTGGTAGGAGACAGCTTTGGGAAATTCTGACTTTGGTTTGGGGCCTATGGATTCCAAGGTGACAGCTTGTGAAATCTTGGGCGAATGTCCACTTTTCCATTTGGATGGGAGGAGAGTAGGTCAGAAGGCTACCCAAGGATCACCCCCATTCCTGGGACGTGGAGATGTTGCTTTCCCTTTAAAGCTGGGGAATTGGGCCAAGGCAGGAGGGGAGAGAAGCCACAGGCCTCCAGAGGTGTCCGCATGCCCACCCCACCAGGCACAAATGCACACCTTGTTTTCTGGGTTGGCAGACATCCGGTGACTTCATCTTGGAAATGACATTCATCTGCCCTTTGGAACATCCTGCTCAATGACCGATTTTTAAAAACAGTCTTTTCCCTCTCTGATTGTATTTTTAATAGCTACTCACTGTAAAAACACTTGGAAACTTCAAAAACAGTAATAAGGAAATGCAATCACACACACACGAATACACGTGTGTGTGTGTATATACAATGCATAGTCAGTTCTCTGTACGCACAGGTTACCCATCGATGGATTCAATCAACCTCAAATTGAAAATATTTAGGTAAAAAATGCACTTTGGGGGCCGGTGCTGTGGCGTACTAGGCTGAGCCTCGGCCTGTGGTGCTGACGTCCCATATAGGTGTCGGTTCATGGGCATGATGGGTGCATGCAGTTCATGGACAGACCATGGAAACACATCCAGACAGTCACACAGCGCACAGCCTCGTGGGCAGCTCTTTGCCTCTTCTCTGTGTGCTAGGGCTGCAGACTGAGGGGCTGGAACTCCGTTCTTGGAGACACCCACAGTCTTTGTTTCTGAGGCGGGTGCACCCTTATCTGGCTCACTTTTTTTTCCAAGAAACTGTTTGCTCCCCGAGCAATGGGGGACGTAGCCTCCGTGTGTCCACACCTCAGGAGGGGGAGGATGAGGATGGCCTTGTCTCCAGAGATAACGCCAGCAAATTCTCCCTGCAAAATCCCCCTAATGAGCTGTCTCGGAGAGGGGGTGGCGATTTTCAAGAATGTTTTGGGCGCTCCTTGTTGTTTGAGAATTCCCTCTTCAGTTTTCCATGTCGTAAATGCCGTTGGCCATGACCTCTGCCTCACTACCATCCCCGACAGCTTCTCAGGCGTGAAACATATTTTTGTTCATTATTTTGTTGTCCAAAACCTTCTCTCAAAACTGTCCAGCCCGGGTCTCCCTCCCAGCACCCTTCACCCCCATGTCACACATATAATGAATTACCACTGCTGCCCACGACAACGGGGCTGAAAACTTGTGGTCTCCAAGGCAACAGGGTGTCCTGGGGTGGGGTACTGGGGAGGGGGGCCTTGCCCGGCCAGGGGACTGGAAGAGAAGGGGGGTGGGGAGGAAGAAACAGAGATGATATCATTCCTGAAGACTGGAAGCAGCCAATCGACTGGCGAGGATATGATGTCATCTCCCCCACCCCCACCCCCCCCTTTTCGCCTAGGTAGCCCCACTGAGAATTCTAGACAAGTATTGAACTGAAGTTGTATTGCTGTGAGAGAAAGGGGGAGGGGGCGGCCGTGGGGAGAGAGAAAGCTCTACCAGCCCTCTGATGGCCCAAGCAGACACCGCAGGCCTCCCTAGAGACAGCCCTATAAAAATGTCATCAGCTCGGGCTGTCCCTGCATTACAGCACAATGATTTCTTTGGGGAGAAGGAAAAAAAAAAAAACCCTAAGATTTATTTTGCAACCACACCCCCGCCTCCTTGGAAGAGAAATACCAACCAACAACAAGTTGTGAATGAAGTGTCTGAAGATCAGCACCGCCCCCTCCCACCCCGGCGCCCCCCAGCCCAGCCCGAGAATCTTCCCCCACGACCCAGCAGCTGTAGGAATGGGGGCATGCTCCAGGGTGCTCCAAGATGCAAGCCCGGTTTGGGGCAGAGCTGCCCAACCTGATGATGCGAGCCACTTAGGGCGCTGGGGGGAGGAGAGTCTGTCCCCAAGACAATGACAGCATCTAGGGCTCGGTGCCAGGCTCCCAGGAGAAGCAAACAAGCCTCAGCTTTCGGGAGGGCTGTGGGCTCAGCTCGTTAGGGAGCAGGCTGGAGTGTGAGGCCAAGCGGGGGAGGGGCGGGGGGCACAGCGCTCCTCTGCCAACTTTTTCTCTTGCAACTGGGAAGCAGCGCTGTTTGGCAAAGAGCGCTTTCCAGCCTTTATACACCCACTACCCCAAGGCCAGAAACGTTTCCCGGAGTCTGGGCCACAGGACGTTGTGTCTCATGGCTCGAACCAGTCCAGAGCCATTCCCTCCGCGCCCCTCCCAAAGGAGCCTTTTTCCTCCGTGGCCCCTTTGAGGAGACAGAGGAGCAAAGACCCCTAAGTCCACTCCCCATTCTGCAGGTGTGTACATCAAGGCCCAGGGAAGGTCCAGTGACCAGCAGAGTTACTGAAGGATTGGGGCTAGACCCAAGACTGTCTCAGGGCACTGCCCATTCCCAGGGCGAAGGCCACAAAGCAGGAGTCTCACCTGCAGGTGGAAAGAATACAACCTCACAGCGCCTGGTGACCATCTCAGCAGAAGCAATTACATTGTTGCAATGGTTTCACCATGATAACCATCCTCCGTCCTACACGTGAGGGCATTGGTCCTGCAGACACCTACTGTAGCCTCCATCTGTGTCAGCCCCTGGGACCAGCAGTCCTGACACAGAAAAAGAACCAGAGGGCTGGAGGGCACCGCTTCAACCCCACGATCCAGGGAGGGGGATAGAACAGAGGTCATGCAAACACGTGCAGATTGTACACCCGAGTGTCGGGGAGGAGGGCTGGCTGTGCTCAGGGGGCATGCGCCCACAGTGTGTTTTCCCAAATCCTTGCTCGCTTCCTAGCTCCATGCCACCCACTGAAATACAAGCAGGGCTGTCTGCATCCTATCAACACAGAACTTGCAACCAGAGATGGAGACTGAAGTTGGCAACACGCACTGTCTTCCCTATGCAAGCCCCGGGAAGGCAGCTCTTGGCCGCGTTTGTACTGTATCAACCCAGCGTGCCATGCTGCACAGTATCTGGTTCGCAGTCAACCTCTGATATGCAGAATGATCAAACAGTGGCTACAGGGATGCTGCTAACTCTACAGAGAAGAAGAGCAAGGAAGTAATACCTGAACAGGGCTTCAAAATAGGAATGATAATTTGTCCGGCAGCAGGAAAGGTGCATTCTAAATGAAGAAAACAACGTTTATGAAGGCACAGTGTGCGAGGAGGTTAGGACTAGAAAATCAACAACCCCCTAATTTCCATGTATTAAAGGTTTGCTTCTTGAGGTTTTTTTTTTTTTCCTGCATGTCCACGCGAGTGAGCTCTGCTCTGTCTCAGTGTCAAACCAAACTAACCCAAGCCAAAAATCCCAGGGGAGCTCCAGCAGCCTGGGCTTCCCCTGCTGTGTCTTTTTAAAGTCTTTCCCTTTTCTCTGGAATATCTTCAAACTGTTAAAAATTGCAGCAATAGTAAAAGAACTGTCCACAGACACCCTCCTTCTGTGAACCTCTGAAGAGTGAGTTACACACAGATGCAGCAGGCTCCTTCATCCCATTTCCTACAAATGGCAATACTCTCTTTACTAACCCCACAAATCCACCCAGATACCATCTGCTATGTAGTCTCCAACCAGACTCCAGGGCTGTCAGTTGATCCAATCATGTCCTTGCTGCACACCTGCTCTGTCCAGCAGAGAAACCGATCCAGAGTCTGTAGAGCATTGAGTTCCCATGACCACTTCAATCTGGAACATTCCACAGCCTTCCTCGTCTCTTATGACATTGACATTTTAAAGAATGCTGTACTACCACACACCTCCCTCTCTTTTACTAGAATGCTCCTGGGAGAAGGGGTTTTGTCCAATGTTTCCTTGAGAATAGACAGATGTTGTAGGTTCCTGGCTGGTGTACTACATGGGTGATGTTATGTCCTGTTGAGGCGATCCCTTCTGGAGACCTGTGGCTCAAGGGTGATGGTAACTTTCATCACCTGGTCAAGACACTCCCCAGTTTCCCCACTAATCAGAGCTACTTTTGTGTGTTCTTTTCCCTCCTGCAAATAAGCAGTCGGAGAGGATACACTCTAGATAATGCAAATACCCGCCTTCTCACCAGAATTTCTCCCAGGCTTAGCACCCTCCCATCTAATTTTCATGATGATGGGTTCAAAGTGGTGATTTTCCAACTTCAGTGCTTCTCCCCCATTTACTTCCTGGCCCTCAGAATTCTACTAGCAAGAGCCCACCCTTCTCCTCCAAGTATCTGTCTGCCTGTCTATTTGGCCATCCATCCATCCACCTGTCCATCCATTTGCTCAACCAATCATCCATCCACTTGTCCATCCAAGCATATATACATACAACCGCCCATCCATCCACCCGCCTACCCATACATACATATACACAGCCACCCCTCCAAACATCCACATATCATCCATCGATTCACCCAACCACCCATCTATTCAACCATACATACATACATATATACATACAACCACCCATCTGAACATCCACCCATCCATCCATCTACCTACCCATCCATCCATCCATCTGAATATCACTTGCCTGAGTTCATGAATTACTATTCTAATGGATTATAGTTCATTCTGTGCCACATCATGTTGGTGGCCAAACTTGTGCCAGACTTGGCCAGCAGGAGCCCCTTAGATGGCTTGAGGCCTCATTCCTTTTTTTGTTTGCATTATTTTTGCAATGGGTGCAAAATGACCCTATTTCCCGGAGGCTGCTGAGGTATCTGGAAAGGCACCTCGGTTTCTAAGAAGAGGAGCCCCCTGCCCCGCCCCCAGGCTCTTCCTGCTGCCTGGGGGAAGAGGATCTGCTGCATCAGGGGGCTGATGACCCCCTCCTTACACAACTTTTGTCAGGAGCTTCAATAACTCAAGGAAACAACACGATAGAAAGTGCTGGCTCATCGTCTCCTTTCAGAGAAGTTTCTAGCTGAGAGCAAAAAAATTTGGAGGCACAAGGCAGAGACATGACGCGCTAAATACCACATTCTTGGCATTTTTGTGGATTTCTGTGCAGTTTTTAGCAGCCCAGATACATGGTTCTCTATTACCATCCTCGGTTTAGGTGCCAGGCTGTCTGATTCTTTGCCATGTTACTCCATCCCCCTCAGCTGATCATCTAGCAGAAAATATTTGGAAGAGTTTTCTCCATTTCCATTTTACAGATGGTGAAGCTGGGGGTCCAAAAGGCAGGAGACCTGTTTAACGTCACACACCTACGCACCCGGCCCCAAGCTTGTCAAGTCACACTGAGAGAGAGCACACAGAAATGAGCACACACTGGGAGGTCCTCCTTCACTGCCAACTCACCTGACACACCCAGCAATGCACCTGCAGGGGACCTCACACCACAACAGTGCCCAAGGTGCTCTCCCTGGGCTGCCACTGCTGATCGGGGGTTTCTTTGGTCATTCAGACAGAATGAAGCAGCAACCAAATCCAAAAACAAACAGTGAGCATTGCCTCATGCCCTTCAAGACACACAGGAGGCCAGGGCAGGCTGTAGAGGCAGGCAAATCCCAGCCTGGAGCACCTCAGGACAGGGTGACGGGCAGCCAGGCATCCCAGCAGAAGGAGACTCATCTGGGTGAGACAGGTACAACGTGTAAGCCTCTCCCCAGGCTCAGAAGGAGGACGGGGCCTGCAGATGATGGGATGATCAGCCCCCATGTGGGTAAGCGACACTGGGGAGATGATGGCCCAGGGGAAGCCTGGAGCCAACTCACCCCAAACCAAGACACAGAGAGCGATGAATAATCTCAGGCCTCAGCTTCCAGAGGAGCAAAGCAGGAAGGCCCCAGGGAAGTCTGGGGGGAGCTGCTGAGGCCAGTAACACATAACCCTTATTCGTGAATTCTTTCCCTGGGGTTACCTTGCGTTTGTCTTTTGCTTACGATTTAGAATCAGGAAACGGGGCAGTGGACCCCTGTCTGCTAAGAACCCCAGCTTCTTCTGTAAACAGGGATGATAATCCCTGCATCTCAGGGGTGCATCGTGGGGAAATGAAACAAGGGGGCCTCTACTTGTGCTTAGCACAGGGAGGCCCCGATACCTGGAATCCAGCACTGTATTTGGAGGTAGGGCCTTCAGAGAGACAGTGGCCATGCAGTGGGCCTGAACCCTGCACACCCGGGGTCCCTACACCAGGTGGAGAGTAGAACGCTCGTGAGAAGGCAGCTGTCTGCAAGCCAGGGAGAGGGGCTTCAGAGGAAGCGCCGCTGCCGACACCTCGCTCCTGGGCCTCCGGCCCCCAGAGCTGTGAGAGGTAAATGCCTGGTGTTTGAGGCCCTGGTCTGTGGGATGCTGTTAGGGCCTCCCACCCCCATTTCTTTCTCTTCTCCCTGTTCTCCTGTGTTCCTCTCATCCCACTCAGGGCTCCCACTGGCCTTTCTGGGATGCCCACAGCAAGGGGGTATTGGAACCACTCCTTGAGTAGCAGGTGCCAGACCGGTCCTGTTCTGGGGCCTTGGGCAGGAAAGAAAGGGAGGCAAACAGAAAAGACACCGCTTCGCTCGGATGTAGCGTGAGCACCAGGCAGCTCTGCCACCAGCTCTGCCTGTCGCACACGGCTACCACCAACGCTCATTCCACAGTCCTGGCCCCCGGATCCGGCGCACAGACAGCATTGAATCAAATCCCCTATCTGCTGTGGCTGCTGACAACACCAGCTCTCTACCGCCCACCCACCCACCAGGCCCCTTGGGGCAAGGCTGCTGGGTCCAGACGCGGAGGAGATGCTGGCTGCGTGAGTCATCAGTCGCTCAACCGGGACACGGGCTGCGGAGGGAGGGGGAGGTCCGACCTTGGCTCCCACCGGGCTGCTGGGGGCAGTGGGGTCAGGTTCCACAGAACCCCGTTCCTCCTTGGTTCTCACAAGGCACCTTCAGGCTCTCATGTCCGGTGGCACCGGCTGCACCTGCCTACCTGTCAGGAAGCACTGGAGCTGGAAAGAAATCCGGGAGGAGGCAAGGGGATGGGGAAGGGCCTGGGGCAGCAGCACCAGGAGGGGACCCTCCCTACCCCTGCAACTTGGCTCCATGCCACAGGGTGGGCAGCCCGCACTCAGGGCTCCATCTGCAGTCTGTTCCCATGCAACCTTGGCCTTCCCCCCGCAGGCAAATCAGGGCATGTCCGGAAATGATCCCAATCAGCCACACTAGCCTGAGAGCTGCCCCCAGAGCCCCACCAGGGCAAAAAACATACTGTTCTTCCATTTTATGAATGAGTAAACCTGCATGCTTTCTATAAATGTCGGCATAAATCATCAGCGGGCATTCCCCTCTTGGCACAAGCAACGCCCAAGCCGACTGCATAGGCAGCTTCCTCCCGGGAGGGAGGCCCAGGGGCCACACTCTGCATTTCTCCTGGGCTCCAGGGAGCTGCACCCTGGGCTCCTCTCTGGCTCTGCAGAGAGAGCTCTTGTTCAGACAATGACTCAACCCCAAAGGGGTGGCTGCTCCCTTTGCAGAGGCCTCTGGGGAGAGGCCCAGCCAGACCTGCTGTGTGTCAGGGCATCCTTTGTACTGTCTCCACCCTCCCCTGCACTCCCCGGGAGAGTCCCAGCTCTCCTAAGCCCCGACCCCTTCTGCCAATTATAGCCTGCCCCGAAGAATGCTGCCCAAGAACGCCATGGTCAAGGTCTCCGCGCCGCCGGCATTTTATGTAAAAGCTCCACGTTCACTTAACTAACAAGTAATCATTAATATTACCCCTGGCCCATGTAGCCAACTGTTAAACTGACACTAATGAAATGAGTCGTGGGCACCATGACCAATATTAAAATCGAGTCTGCCCTGTGACCTCCAGTGACCCAAGTGCATTTATACACTGTGCTTTGCATTTAACCAGAATGGCGGGCATTTGATATCAAAATGCATGGCCATTTCCTGCACCTCAGCTTTATTCTTTCTTACTACTCTCTGGCCCCAACCGGATCAGACCAGACCAGACCAGACAGTCCCCAGCCATAATTACCTGGATCACAGTCCCACCTCCTTGGTTGAAAAAGCATTCCCAACAAAGCAATGCACGGGAAATCTGGTGTTGAAATAATGGATTAATGAGCGCACGTGACTCTGGAATCGGCTGTGAAGAACACGCTATGGAGTTGGCTAGTTACATGGCTCGAGTTTTCACTATGGGAAAAGGGGGGGCAGGGGAGATTGCTTCATGCCAGGGCTGTCCCAGCAAGGAGGACCCAAATAAAGTCAGCAGGTGTGACTCACCTGCCTCACTTCCAGGCTGGCTACTGGGAAGCGGGAGGAAGCTGGAACCCAGTAGACGCGAGCTGGGGAAACCGTGCCAAGCAGAGACGCTCATTTCAGCCCCTATCTCCCCTCCCCCCCTCCGAGGCCTGCTGGGGTCTGGGGGTCTCCCTTTCACTTCGAGGTAAGTGATCCATCCACTCCCACGGCCTCCACACTCACAGTCCATTTCACACACCAGAGGCCTCCATCATCTCCCAGGCTCAGCGCAGGTGCGCAGTGGCTCGGAAAAGAACAGCTGTGGGCCGTCTCGGCGCTCGGACCGTGCATGGCCCAGAGCAGGCACCCACAGGGCCATGGGACTCCAAGGCGCCCCCGTGACAGGCAGGCACGGCAGTGGGACAGGGCAGACATTGGAGCATTCACTCCCAAGACCGAGGAAGCAGGTGCATGCACAGCCAGCATGGAGGGGACCAAGAGAGTCCCTGTGACCATTGAAGAAGGCAGAGCGGCCATCGCAGAGGGGCCGGGAAGGGGCCGCCTGGCCAAGGGATGAATTGAGGCAGCCTGGGATAAAACTCAGCACTCGCCCTCCAATCCCAGTGGCCCTGTCAGCCACCCCACCTCACCAAGTGGCACCGTGCTGTGGCTTGGAGCAAGCTGGTTTGGAACCATGAGTCCGATGCTTGTTTTTTTTTTTGTTTTTGTTTTTTTGTTTTTTTTTTTTTTGTTTTGTTTTGTTTTTTTTTTTGACAGGCAGAGTGGACAGTGAGAGAGAGAGACAGAGAGAAAGGTCTTCCTTTGCCGTTGGTTCACCCTCCAATGGCCGCCACGGCCGGCGCGCTGCGGCCGGCGCACCGCGCTGATCCAATGGCAGGAGCCAGGAGCCAGGTGCTTTTCCTGGTCTCCCATGGGGTGCAGGGCCCAAGCACCTGGGCCATCCTCCACTGCACTCCCTGGCCACAGCAGAGAGCTGGCCTGGAAGAGGGGCGACCGGGACAGAATCCGGCGCCCCAACCGGGACTAGAACCCGGTGTGCCGGTGCCGCTAGGCGGAGGATTAGCCTAGTGAGCCGCGGTGCCAGCCCGATGCTTGGTTTTAATTCCCAGATCTATCCCTCACCGCATGGCCTGGAGTAAGCGACCTAGCTTCTCTGAGCTTTGCTCTCCACGCCAGCACAGTGGGCCTACTAACACCCCACACTCACATCTGAGGACCGAGAGGGAAGCTGCACAGAGCCCAGCACCCAGGCAATGCTCAATGAACAACTCTTGTCACCATCACCATTCTTGCCATCAGGAGGCCTCTTGACCTTCGGATGCACGGCGCTCTCTGCTAGCCTCCCACGCTTCCCCACTCACCAGCCTTGCGTCCTCCTGTTCAGTCCACTCACATGGGATGCGGGTGATGGGTGTGGGAGCCGCAGGGTGGCATGGGGCGAGCCCAGCCACCTCGGGGCACAGCCAGCTTTCCGCAAGCCCTTTTCCACCTGCGCTGCCAAGGTGTGCGGTCCCAAGGCCAGGCCCCGGGCTGTCCCGTTTAACACTGGCTGCTCCCCCTTGCTCGCCTCCCGGCCTGGCCTGCCCCTCAGGATGCTAGCTCTCTGCCACCCTGCTGCCTCTCGGCAGGCCCCAACTCGTCAGGCTGGCTTGCCTCGGTACCGCGGCTTATCCAAACATCTTCATCGCTTTTCATAAACTCAATCCCTGCTTATCAGCCGCACCATCGGGAGGAAGGGCGGGAGGGGCTGCCACACTCAAGTGTGGGGAGGAGAAGCTTTAATTAGCCCCCTGGCTCAGCGGGGTCACCGGCAGTTCAATCGCCCTGCCTTCACATGTTCCCAATCACGTAGTGCGAACACAGCCCGGAGCCCGGCTCTCGCCACGGGGCACACATCCTCTGCATCTGGCCCCTGCTCCTGTTCCCGGTGTGTCCTGCGAGGTGGAGGCAGAAATTGGCTGGCACGATCCGTTAGAGTCTCTGTTCCACGTCCCTGACCTCAGAGCGTCTCTGAGCCTTCCGGGCCGGTGCACGCTGCCCTGACGAAACCTGTGGTCCCCTGGGCACACTCACCCGGCAGAGTGGCAGAGGCGAAGTGCTTCGGCCTGCCCTCTCAAACAGCCCCTGACGATGGAACGGAAGGAGCCAGCTTCTCTAGACCCTGGACTCGGTTGCCCTTTGGCTGCGCGGTCTTGAAAGTACGGATGATGGCACCTGTCCTCTCCGGCGCCTCTTGCTGTGGGCCCCAAGCTAAAATGCATGCAACTGTGCTTCCACATGTGCCAAATTCTAAATAAATGACTACAGGTTCCTAGCTGGCCAGCCCACTGGGTACATGCTAATGTCTTACCAGAAACACCAGGCTTGGAGGCTGGTTTTGGTTTTTTTGTTTTGTTTGTTTGTTTGTTTGCTTTCAACCTTGGGTTTTTATTCAACTCCCGCATTTTCTTGAAGCCCAGCTTCCTACGTGAAGACTTGGACTTGGATCTTCAGCACCTTACCGACAGGGTTTTAAAGCTGGGGTCAGGAGCTGGTGTTGTGGTGCAGCCGGTTAATCCAGCACTTGGGACGCCCTATCCTGTATCAGAGCGCCTGGGATCAATTCCCGCTTCTGCTTCTAATCCAGCTCCTTGTTTGTTTGCCTGGAAGGCAGCAGATGATGGCCCACGTAGTTGGGTCCCTGCTACCCACATGAGAGACCCAGATGGAGTTCCTGGCTCCTAGCTTGGGCCCTGGCCATTTCAAGGCATCTGGGGAGTAAACCAGTAGATACAGGATCTCTGTGGGTCTCTCCATCTCTGTCACTCTGTCTTTCAAATAAATAAATACTTAAATCTTTTTTTTTTTCTTTAATGCTAGGGCTAAGTTGCTGTGGTGTGACCGTATCACCAAACTCCAGTCTTCTTCCGGATGTTCAGCCAGCTGAGGAAGCCAAACACAATAGGCCCTGGATCCCTTTCTTGTCCTTCACGTAAGTTCAAAATCCCAAGGTCATGGAACAGCCAGATGAGTCCGATCATAAGCATGTCTGTCCAAGAGTCCTTCTCATTGCCCAGCCTTGTTCTAGCTCTTGCAAAAGGCCCTTGGCTTCTTGGTGGCAACGTGGAAGGACTATAGATGGGGAGACCCTAGGATTTATCATCCACCGGGGGAACACTTGAGAATGGAGAAGTAGGATTCACAGCCACAACTTCTCAGATAGCATCGGAAAAGCCGATACTCCCAGGTTCTCACTGAATGCTGTGTTCTCCAAGAACAACTCAGTTGAAGGGTGCCCCTGGGGAGAGGGCCCCCCACTGCTTAGTGTAGGGGCTGGCACATGAGCATGCAATGAATGTCGACTGGTCTGAGCTCCAGGGAGAGGTCAGGTCTGAGGGAGCGCAACACAATCCTAGATTCTCCCAAGATGACCCAGGCCAGCCTACGCGATGATGGTTATAACCGGAATGTGTGCGGTATCCCAGCCTCCCAAGCACATTCGAATGCACGTTCTCTTTGGATCTGCAGCAGAGCACGCAGCCAGAGCAACTGCCAGCGAGGCCACCCTGTCGCACGGCACACTGGCTGAGCAAGGACAAAGACGGCCAACGAAGAAAGATGTTTGCATCACGCTTCCTGCTGGCCTGAAAGCAGGACACACCGGCAGCTCCTCGGGCAAAGTCGTCGCCTCTTCCTCACCCCAAAGCCACAGACCCTCGTAGGTTTTGTTTTATGACTTGTGTTTTTTATGTGGCAAATCTCTTTCCCAACTCTTATTTCCTCCGTCATTTTGCTGCTGTGATTGGGATCCACGGCGGGGGGTGGGGGGGGGGTGGGATCCATGACTGGTTTTCCCACTTTCTTGGCACCTAATGTGCAACTTTTGCAGGTCTTGCCTCCTCCAAGCCACTGAGAGGAGAAGCAGTCACCAGCACTGAATGTCAGAGTTGACGCAACCTTCACAGGTGGGCACACTCCCGGGGCTAATGGCATGGGAAGGAAGGAGTGAGATGTGGCCAGCTCATGGAGGTGTGCTTCCATGCCCACAACGAGGATTGCAAAGCATCAAAATTGACTTGTCCCAGAGAAGGATTGAAGAAGCTCTCTGTTCCTGACAAAAGAAGATCAGCCAGCCAGGACATCAGGCTGAATACAACCGAGCCAGGACCCAGGAGCAGCTGGGTGTCTATGGAAGCGGCAGGATGGCTGTGTGTGGCTCTATTCTGCAGCTTCAGCAGTGTTTCACACTTTCTCCACGAAAGACACTACCACCGTACTATGAGAGGAAAGGAAGCAGCAAACAGCAAAAGATCCTCACGTATGAATATGCAAGGGTTAGGCACATGTGTATAACACATATATCTTACTGTCTCCTGGTTTTCTTTCGACATTTAAACACAGGCAAAGTTGAAAATTATTTTATCAGTCAAAGCTGTCCAGAGAAATATAGCCAAAAGGAAAGTAGATGAGATAGAGATGATATATAGATACAGATAAAGATAGATAGATATACAGACAGTAATAGCTAGAAATAGAGAGCCAGAGATAGAGACAGATCTTCTAGAGATCAAGAGAGACAGAGATACATATAGAGATCAGAGATAGAGGAAGAGGTAGAGATAGAGGTAGACACAGAGATGACAGAGGGGGAGGGAGACAGAGAGAAGTTGAAGTTAGAGATAGAGGTAGATGTAGAAATAGACACAGGGATGACGGGGGGAGAGAGAGAAGTTGAAGATAGAGATGGATGTAGAAATAGAAGTAGAGGTAGACACAGGGATGACAATGGGGGAGGGAGAGAGAGAAGTTGAAAGTAGAGATAGACATAGAAATAGAAATAAATAGACATAGAAATAGAGGTAGACACAGGGATGATTGGGAGGGGGAGAAGATAAAGGTAGTTACAGAGAAGGAGAAAGAGGTAGAGAGAGATGACAGTTGTAGAGGCAGAGAGAGAGAATGCAGATAGAGGTGGAGATCGAGATGCAGGTAGGGACAGAGATGGGAGAGTTGGAAGTAGAGACAGGATGACAGAGGTAAAGATAGAGGTAGGTGTTGAGTGGGTAGAGGTGTGGGTCTAGATGATGATGTATATTTTTATTTTAAAGAATTGACTCACGAAATTGTCAGGGTGTTAAGTTTGAAATGTTTTAGGCAGGACAAGAGTTCATGTTTCAGCTGTGAGTCCAAAATGTGCTGGACATGCTGGAAAATCAAGACGGTTTTGTTTGTTTGTTTGTTTGTTTGTTTTGACAGAGAGTCCTCTTGCACTGGTTTACTCCCAAAATTCACACCGCAGCCAGGGTTAAGACAGGCCAAACCTGGAGCCAAGAACTCCACCTGGAGCCAAGAACTCCACCTAGGACTCCCATATGGGTGGCAGGGACCCAGCTACTTGAACCATCACCACTGCCTCCGAGGGTCTGCATTAGCAGGAAACTGGAGTCAAGAACTGGAGTGGGGATCGAACTCAGACACTCCCATGTGGATGTGGTTTCTTAACCACCAGGTCAACGCCCTATCCCTGACTCTGCACGCTTCTGGCAGAACTGCTTCTTGTCTGGGGAATCTCAGTCATTGCTCAGAAAGCTCTTGAACCAGTTGGAGTAGGCCCACCCACATTATGGAGGGTTAGCTCCTTGACTCAAGACCCACTGACTGTAGATGTTAAACCACGTCCACAAAATACCTTCAGCACAACACTTGGATCCAAATTTCATTAAACACTTGGGCACCATCCTATGACAACTCTATAGAGAAAGCCATCAGGATCTCACCAATGAAGGGCTGCCAGGTCACTTTGGAGGCGCTGCCATTTTCCCATAGAGCAAGTCTCACTCTCAGTTGACAGCTCTTTGATGGAGGGACTCTATTCATCCCTAAAGCACCTCCTACATCATGAGCTGCTACTGCGAGTAGGTGCCCAGTAAGGCCTCTTGTGTTAGTTACATTGAATTAGGAAAACTAGCACAGCACCATGCAACAGCACAAGCCTGAGAATCACAAGACCCAAGTTCAAGTTCTAGCTCCATTATTAGTACGTGGTGGTCCCTCGGCCAAGTCAATCTTCCTCTCTGGTCTTTTACAGAGAGAGAGAGAGAAGGAGGAAAAGTTGAATATGAAGCCCTGTGACCTTCAACACTGATAACGATTGTCACCTCCAGGTCCTTGGGTGTCGCTCCCCGTCTTCGTGGAGGAGCGACACTGGACCCTGCGCTGTTCTTTTGTCTGCTCGGCCCTCCCCGGGTTTGCTGCTGGTCCTTCCCGGGTTGGTTGCTGGTCCTTCCCGGGTTGGCTACCGTCCCTTCCACCTCCGTGGAAGGGCGGTTCCCCCTGCCACATTCCCCACTTCCACGGGGGAGTGGCACACCACCGGCCGGCTCTCTCGGGGGCTGCACAGGTGTTCCTTCAGATAGATGTTCCTGGTACATGTTGTCTCTCTCCTCCTTTATAGTCCTCTTCCGCCAATCCCAACTCGGCTGCCCACACGCCGAGTACACTGCTCTCCTCCAATCAGGAGCAAGTCCTACAGTTTATTGGTTGAACTGGAGGCAGCTGTGTAGAAGCTGTTTTTCTCCTCTCCCAGCGCCATATTGTGGGAGAGCAGATGCATAGAATAAGTCTTAATTCCAGTAACTCAGTCCAGTCCGTGTTGCTCCCCACAGATCCCCCTTTCTTTTTATTTTTTTTTTTTTTTTGGCATTGATACACGCCTGTCTTCGGTGTCCCGCGGCACACACTCTGCTCTGCTTGCTAGAGTTGCCACAGGTGCTTACAAGTCCTATCAATCAGGCAAACCGAATCCGGGTCCTCTCTTCGCCATGTTGTGAGGAGGTTTTTAGGCGCTGATGCGTGCCTGTGTTCGGTGCCCTGCAGCGCATGCTCTATTCTGCTAGAACTGCCTGCAGGTGCTTACAAAACCTAGCAATCAGGCAAACCGAATCCAAGCCTTCTCATTGCCGTATTGTGGGGAGACTTATTGATGTTAATTCGTGCCTGTCTTCGGTGACCTGCGGCGCATAAGCTGCTAGCTGCCCGCAGGTGCTTATCGTCCTAATCAGGCAGACCGAATCCAAGCTCTCTCATTGCTGTGTTGTGGAGAGGCCTTTCTCTATTTCTCTATCTCCGGGCATTCCTATTTCTCCTATTTTACTTCTATCTACCAGCATTCCTATTTCTCTCATTTTACTTCTAAACTTCTGTTTCTCTTATCCCTGCGGCATCCCGGCGCCCGCCCCAAGGCTGCTTCTCGGCAGCTTCCCGACTCTGAGCCGCTTCAGCCAGCTTCTCTCATCTGCGCGGCTTCCCGGCTTCGCGCCCACACCACGGCCTCGCACCAGCCCAGCGTTCCCTATCTACTTGTGCCCCGCACGCTCTCTCTGCGCGCGGCAGTCTCCGTGAGTCACACAGCCCCAGCTCACGTTTCCGCCACTAGCATTCAATCCAAGTTCCCCGGACTAACCTGGCGAATTCCAACCTGGCGGCCCAAGTCTCTGCCTCTGGTTCCAGATCTTCGCCTCTTGCTCCCCAGGCTGACTTGAAGAATTCCAAGATGGCTTCTGTCTCCGCCTCGGCCTGCACTCGCGGCTTCATCCTCCCTAACATTTTTCTCTACCCGGTATGTTTCCCTAAGTTTTCTTCCAACAATATTCCTCCCTCATTTCTCCTGGCCTCTCCCCACAGTCCGTATCCAAGTCTAAGTTTCTTATAGGTTTCACTTTCACTTTCAACCTGCAGTCCGTATCTGAGTCTAAGTTTCTTCTTGCTTTCACTTTAAATCCTAACTTCTTTCCCACAGTCCGTATCCGAGTCTATGCCTAGGCTTTCAATAGCTTCTTCCGGCACCTTTTCTGTCCGGCTTTTCCCTAGGCTCTTTGCTAGTCTCTCTCTCCGGTATTTTCCAACTTCTTCCCGTTTCTTCCCTCCTAGGTTTCCTATCCGAGTCACGGCACCATTATGTCGCTCCCCGTCTTCGTGGAGGAGCGACACTGGACCCTGCGCTGTTCTTTTGTCTGCTCGGCCCTCCCCGGGTTTGCTGCTGGTCCTTCCCGGGTTGGCTGCTGGTCCTTCCCGGGTTGGCTACCGTCCCTTCCACCTCCGTGGAAGGGCGGTTCCCCCTGCCACATTCCCCACTTCCGCGGGGGAGCGGCACACCGCTGGCCGGCTCTCTCGGGGGCTGCACAGGTGTTCCTTCAGATAGATGTTCCTGGTACATGTTGTCTCTCTCCTCCTTTATAGTCCTCTTCCGCCAATCCCAACTCGGCTGCCCACACGCCGAGTACGCTGCTCTCCTCCAATCAGGAGCAGGTCCTACAGTTTATTGGTTGAACTGGAGGCAGCTGTGTAGAAGCTGTTTTTCTCCTCTCCCAGCGCCATATTGTGGGAGAGCAGATGCATAGAATAAGTCTTAATTCCAGTAACTCAGTCCAGTCCGGGTTGCTCCCCACACTTGGGGACACATGTCTTAATACCTCGAAGAAAAGTTCTACCCCAAGAATGAGTCAGAGAACATCAGCACATGTCCCAGAGGTAGATGGGTGTATAGGTAAACACAATCAACCCCCTGTAGCCACAGGCCCCACATCCGTGGATTCAACCAACATAGATCAAAATATTTGAGTAAGAAATTATGTTGTATCAAAAAGGCACAGATATTTTTCTTATCATGATTCCCTGAAAAATGTGGCATAACAACTATTGACATATCATTTAGATTTAGTAAGGATTATAAGTAATCCAGAAACAAATTATATGGGATGATATATGTTAGTTCTACGTGAATGTTACACTATTCTATAGAAGGGACTTGGGCATCTGCAGATTTTGCAATACTCACGGGGCTACTGAGTGATGATTGCATAAGTAAATGAGATATATACACCATATATATGTAGATAGATGATTAATATATAATAGATACACATGATGGGTACATAGATACTTTGATAGATAATAGATAGACAGATAGATAGATAGTTAGATACTCAATATGCCCAATATAACAGGAAATCATATAAATCAATATAAGGAAGTAAATGTTTTAAGATTTGGGATTTCATTTTCATTTCTTAAATTTGATTTTCTTTGGAGATTCTTTGAAAGTCTCAGGCAAAATCATATGCTTTGAAATTAGGATATTATTGCAAATTGGAGCTCAAGGATAATGTAAACTTGCCTCCACCTTTGAAGGTAATTTTAAAGTCAAAGAAAGTAAATCTGGAGAATAAAGCTACAGAAAATTTGCAAAAGAAATCCAAATGGCAACAAACAGAAAAAGATGCCCAAAAATTGTTAAAACACAGTAAAAGATGTTCAGTCTCACAGTCATCGCAGAAATAAACACTTATTAAAGTATTTATTTATTTATTTCATCTGATTAGCAAAATGTAAGCGGTTGTGGTTGCTACCACAGAGTTGGCGAGGATTTGAGAAAAAGGTCCTCTGGCAAACTATCTCCATCACCTTCTTGGAAGCCAGCCTGGTAGATGGGTCACATTTAAGTTTTACTTGTCGATACCCTTTAACCCAGTAATTCCACTTTGAGGCATCTATCCCATTAGAGTACCCACTTGTGTGTATATGTGTGTGTACACGCATACATAAGCATGGGAGACTGGGTGTTAGAACACTCCATGCAATCTTCTTTAGAGCAATAAAAAGTTACCAAAAAGTCTACCCAGGCACTCACAGCAGAACGTTTACATAGATCATCACATGTCCATATCCGGGCTAAGAAATACCATCCTGCAGGTAGAATAGAATAAGGTACACACATGGAGCAGAATGATACATATCCATGAGACATGATGATATATATGATGTATATATGATATGTGTGAGAGTATATATGTGTGTGTGTGTGTGTGTGTGTGTGTGTATAATGTCTTAGCCCATTCAGGCTGCTATAACAAAATCCATAGACTGAGTGACTTACAAATGGCAGAATCTTATTTCTCACAGTTCTGAAGGCTAGAAGTTCAAGACCAGAGTGCCAGCATGGTCGGGTTCTGGGGAGGGCCCCCTGCTGGGGTCGCAGGCGGTTGACTTCCTGTAGTGAGCTCCCTCCGGCCTCTTCTGTAGGGGCACTGACCCCACACTTCCACAACCTACTCAAATCCTCTCTGAGGATCCGCCTCCCAACACCATCACCTCAGAGGTTAGGATTCCAACTCACGAATTCGGGGGTACCACCGTACCCTGTGAGCCAAATGAAAGTTTTATAACGTCTACATCTGTCCGGTTAAATATATGCTAGGTGTGCAAAAAAAAAATCAAAAAACCAGAAGAAAGTGCATGAGGCTGTCTTAGTTACGGGGAGAGGGAAGTGACAATGGTGACAGGGCAGAGGAGAGTGAATTATCCAGCCTGCGTGCGTCCATGTTGTTCAGACAGCAGTCACGTGTCATCTACGTAACTGCCAATAGCAACAGTGGCAGCAGCAATCATGAAGGTGGATACCCACAGTGGCTCGTTCTTGTGGTTCGTTCAGAGTTGTCCATCTTGTCTCATTCCTGGGTTCTCCTGGGTGAAGGCTCAGAAAAGCTTATCTCACCATTGAGGAATGTGAAAGCAGAAGAGTTAAGCAAACACCATTACAATTTTAAAATTCCCCTGGTGAACTTCAGTTACTGTGTCCGTCAAGGTCTTGGCAGAAATTGGACGGTAGATTCAAATTAGGTCATGGTGAGATGAGTTAGTAAAGGGATTTTCTGGCAAGGTACGAGCAGGTATAGGGAAATCATGCAGGAGAAGCCAGCCATAGGGCTCAGGACTGCCCTGGGAGAACAGCTGTATAATAACCACACAGAGGGCATGGGGAACACCCCAGCCTCCCTCTCTCCCTTCTCTCCATCTCCCACCAAACCTCACCGTTGTCCAGGGCCAACAGGAAGCCAGACGTGGAGGGAAGGTCCTCATCTAGTTTATGCAGGTGAGTGTCCTGGGCACAGAGCAAGGCAGGGCAGGATGCAGACAGGCAAGGCAGGGCTGTCCCCACACACAGCCATGCACAGGAATAAGACGTGCAAGATCACAGCGAGGTCACTAACTCAGACACCATGCATGCCTCTGGATGTGCGTATGCCTAGTGGTCTGCACTGCTCGGCTTCCAGCTCTACCGCTCACTGGTTCTGTGCACTAGAGCGCCCCTCCATCCCAGCCCCAGGCCCCTAACTTCTTGCTCTGTAAGTTGAGGATATTGGGTGTTGGGACCTGGGTCTTCTGCAGGTGCTTCTAGCTCTGAATGCTATGACAGTGAGTCAAGTCCTGCCACCTGAGCCCTGAGCCATTGCCACTGGGAACCATCGGTGACGGCCGTCAGCTCCAGGACAAGTCGTGCGTCTGCAGAGGTCTGTGTGCAGATCCTGCCTCTCCTACTTGGCACAGAGATGTTGGGACAGCTTTGTATACAATGGGCCAGTCCTTAACATGCCCTCTGCCTGGGCTCCTGGAGGAAAGTGAGTAAAATCCACACCACTGAGGGCACAGGCAGTATTGCTCGATCATCTTCTCCAGGCTAGGGGTAGGTAACAAGGCAACGATAAATGACCAAGACTTTTACCTACGTCAGTGCCCTGTTTTCTCCTCTATGCCCTACCGTGCTCCAACCCAATGACTCATGATGGAGATACTTCAATCCCCAGGCAAGGCTGCCAACAACCCTCATCTCTCAACCAAAGACCCACAGTGGAGGAATGCAAGGTGCAGCTCACATATTAGTTGGTACGATTACCCTAAACAAGAGAATGGTTTTGTAAACAAGTGACCCCCATTGTCATCGGACTCTGCCCTTTTCTAAGCCTTAGGCTCTGAGCTCTCCTCTCTCACAAAGTTAGCCATTCCCTCAAAATCTCAGCGTTTCTCCTCTGCCTTTGGAGCATAAGGATTTTGGGGGTAACCTTGACCCAAATGAATATCGAGGGTTGTAGAATTCAGTTTTATGCCTACACGGAGCTGTAGTTATGATCATAAAAGTGCTTGCTCCACAACTTTTAGAAAAGAGCAACTCCCACTATTCTTCCTTGTAGATTTTTTGTTTCGATACACGGTGAGCTCACTTAAAGGCAAGAATTGTACTGGGCATTTTCTCCTGAAATGCCACAGCTGTGTTTTGATTAGGAGAGCATCTATACCAGTGTGAAACGGAACAGGGCCAATCAGCTGAAGAGACTAAGACTGAATAAGGAAACATTTCTTCTCGGTGAGAAACTGTCAGCTATGAAGTAAGTCTCCTAGCAATGCAGGGCATTGCGAAGGCTTGAGTCACCCTGTGTTAGGATCCTTGCCAAGATGAGACACTCATCACCATTCTCCCAGGTACCAGAGCTAGGAAGGAAAGGGCAGGAGGGTCTCAGTGATCCTTCCTCTGTGTTTCCTTGGTTTCTCATTTCTGGAGGTTCATTTCAGTGAATTCTTAGCATTAACTAAATTCTCAAGCCCATACAGATGACCGTTGCTGTCTTATCCACACATTTCCTAAGAGAAAGAATTCACAGCAACTGAGCACAAACAGATAGGCCAAGCAGTACCTTAACGGCTTTATGAACACGTTATAGTGTATCTTCACAACTATTATCCATTTAAGGATATGGAAACAGACCAAGGGAAATGAGATATCTTCCCCAGGATAATTAACCTGTAGGGCCAGTATTTAAACCTGGGTCACTCTGACTTCAGAGCCTTTGGGAGCCCTGTCCTCACCAGCGTACCACCTAGGTCTGAATTCAGAGAGACTCCAATCTGGATTGAATGGCTTTGGAGTTTCCAGAGTGGAGGGCCCTCTGCAAGCTTCTATTCCGTGGCTGGACCACTTCTTCCAGGAGCTGTGTCTGCTTCCCTGTCCTCCTGGACTGCCTGTCAGTGTTTGTCTATAGTGTAGGAAGCACTTGCTAACAGAAAGAAATGGAGACATTCACATTTGTGCAAACACTGAGAAGGGAAGATGGTACCCACCGCTTAGTTCTCCCATCCGGCACAACCCAACCTGCATGAAAAATGGGCAGAGCCTTTATATGAGGCTGGACAGGAGTAGGGCTCTGGGCAGCTGAGCAAGTGTGGTGTTGAGAAATGAGCCAATGCTGTTGAGATAGGAGCCAACACCCACCCCTGCCCCCTACACAGTATTTCCTGCACCTCTCGCCTTTTTCTTCACCTATCATTGTAGCTCTCTATTGGATCTGCTGAAGTGTGGACAACACAGCAAACATAAAAGAAATAAGATAATGAGTTCTGTTTTTCCAGTTTCAAAGAAGGCTTTTGAAATGTCTACAACAGATGTGGAAGAACGTGGTGAGGGGGAGCAAAATGGCTTTTAGAGACAGACAAAAGGCACAGAGCGAGGAGGTGTTCTGCGAACCAAGGCAGGAGACCACTGAAGAAGCGGACAGAGGCATGCGGGCCTGGGGGACCTCTGGGTGGGAACAGAACACAACGTGGCAGTGGCTGGTGTGGGCTGGTTGTCCAGGCCCCATGGGTTGTTGGAGGGCAGTAAAGGATCGGTGTGGACAAAGGACGCAAAGGGAGGACGGTGTCCAGTCCCCCAATGCCAACCCACTCTTCAGCCTTCCCCATCCCCCTACACTAGATATAGTGCCAATGGAAAGGGCTGGGGGACCCTGCCATGCCCTGGCGCAGTTGGATTATAAGAAAATTAACTTTTACTTCTGGCCTTCACTGAGGCTCACATCTACTGTCTGAGCCAGGCACCTCCCCAGTCAGACCCCTCTGCCAAGCCCACCGCCCTTGTACAATGCACAGAGTTTACACCCTGCCCCGCGCCCCCAGGCTCCCGGGCAGCTGCCCACGGGCGTCTCTGCTGCAGGGGAGGGCCCACTGCATGTTTCACGCAAGCGGGCTTCTGCACAACCAGGCCTGCTCTCTTGGAACCTTGGCTTCCGATCTGTCCAGGAAAGAGCAGCAGCTCAGGTGACAAGCCTACCCCAGCCTGGGTGACCCAGCAGAGGAAAATGCCCCAGCAGGAGGCAGGCTAAAGGCAAAGGCCAATCCCTGCACTTCCAATCGCTGGGAGCTGTGTCTGAGGTTTGCCTGGCCACCCACAGATAACCAAGCCGGTTTGACAGGTCCCCACAGCTGCTGTGTGCCTTTGGCCCACCTGATTGTCTGTTTTCCTTTTCCTCTGGAATCCTCTGGGCTTCTGTTCCCTCCCTCCACCTAAGGCTCCAGAAATGCCACCCACTCACCGCCTTCCAACCCAAGAGGCAGGCACCAGGGCATGCCAACATCTTGCATATTTTGCTTCTAGAACCTTGGAAGCCTTGCAAGGTGAACCTGGTTTGAGATCTCCTGCAGCAGTGAGTCTCTCGTCTTGTCCCTCCAGACACGTGTGGGTCTTTCTACACAACACTGACTGAGCACCTGCCAGGCACCAAGCTCTGCTCCAGGGAACAGGATCAGCCTTGAGCAAGACCTGTAGGGCCCGTGCTCGTGGGAAATGTACCTTCTGGCTGTGGGGGGCAGGCATGGAGACACTGTGCTCCCTGGCAGAGAGGAGTGTGACTTCCTGACCCCCTCCAGACACCAGTGTCGTCCACGCGCTCTTCAGTTTTCAGCCTGAGGTCATGGTCTCTTGTGGCAGCCCTGATCTGACAACTGAGCCAGGAGATGGTCCAAGGGCCAGGCCATTCTCACCCACCCACGGCTTTCCTGCTCCGAAGTTCCCAGGGGGCTAATGGAGACCTTTCAAGTCTCCACATTCCAATGGCTCGCCCTGCCCAACCCTGCATCCCCTCGCCCTTTAATTTCATAGGTTTTATTCTTCCGATGAATCCCCAGCTCCATTTCAGCATCCGAGAACCCGACCAATATGTGGAGGACACACAAGCCAGCGTGACACATGCTATGGAAACAGAACAGGACAGACAAGGGACACTGACTTCAGGGGCTCTGTGAGCTGGATGTCAGGCGGACCCAGCCCTTCTGAGAAAGTGCCACTTGGGGCGGGGTGGGGGGGGACATGAGGAGGAGGAGGCACCAGCCCTCAGGCAGGGTCGGTAGGCGGAAGCACGTTCCTGATCCGGGAGGAGGTGGCTGGTTTGGATGGATTGCAGTAGTGAGGGAGAGGAAAGTGGGCCAGGGACAGGGAAACTTTAGGAGCCCAGGTTCTCCTCCAGGGAAAGCTCATGGATGACAGTCCCATGTGTAGCAGGGTCCCATGGACAAACCCAGCAGGGTGAAGTCACAAAACACGGCAATCACTAGTCACTGTCACGCTGCTCACGGCCTGTTAGCAGAAGTGGCTCGCCCAAGCTGGACCACTGCCTACAGGAGACAGGCCGGAGGGACAGGCCATTCTGACCACTCAGGAGCGCAGCAGAGTGAAAGGGACGGTGTCGTGGACCTGCTCTGATTCGTTTTCGAAAGTGAGTCACCGGCAAACCTCAGGATGTTATTCATCACCGGTCAGCTGCCCCCTCCTCCCTCCGGGTGAGCAAGGATGACACACTTGGAGCCACGACCCACTCCTGTGCCACGGTAGCCTACAGGAGGGCGCCTCCCTGCAGTGAGGAGTGGGGGGCTGGGGGCCTGGGGGTGTGGGGCGGTGGGCAGGATTCCAGAGAGCTTTTTCTCTAAATAGGTGGTTCTCAACTAGGGGTGATGTCCCCTAAGGGACACTGGCAATGTCTGAGGATATTTGGGGTATTTTATAATTTTTGCTTTTTTAAAAAAATGTTAATTTTGTTTTTTCATTAACTTTTAATAAACCCAATTTTATTTATTTATTATTTATTTATTTGAAAAACAGATTGACAGAGCGAGAGAGAGAGGGAATATCTTCTGTTTCTGGCTCACTCCTCAAGTGGCCACAACAGCTGAGGCTGGGCCGGGCTGAATCCAGGAACGTGGAACTCCATCCGGGTCTCCCACATGGTGGCAGGGGCCCAAGCACCTGGGCCACCCTCCACTGCCCTCCCAGGCTCATTAGCAGGGAGCTGGATTGGAAACAGAGCACCAGGGCTCGAAGCTGTGCTCCAACACAATATGTCACAAGCGGCAACTCGCTGGGCCAAAATGCCAGCACTGGTTTATTTTTACAATCTGGGGACTGGGGGTAGCACTGGGAGTGCTGGGTGGGAGCCAGGGGTGCTGCTAAACACCCTGCAATACTTACGACAGCACCGCCAAAAGAATGACCCAGCCCCAAAAGCCAGTTGGAGACATCCTGCCCTAAACCCAGAGCCATTGTGCACTCTGAACCAAGTCACCAAGTTTGATCAGCAGGACCCATGCATGCTTCCTTGCTGTAAACACAGCTGGAGCTCAGATACCAAGAAAGAGGTCCGCAAAAGAATTTTAACTTTGCAGGCTGCAGGTTTTGCCTTGTTGGCACTTTTCAGAAGCTGGCTGAGAAAGCCAGCCGGGCGTACAGAGCCAGTCGGAGACGGGGAGACGGCCCCCACCAGGAGGTCCTCTCCATCGGTCATTGCTATGAGAATAGCAGAGAACGGGGAAGGGTGCTGTGCCTTCATTAATTTCAGTCCTGTTCAAGGCCACAGCTATTCTTGCAGAAACTCCGGTAATACCGAACACATGTCACAAGTGCACAGCCAGCTGCAGCCCCGGAGACCTGGGGACGCGCTAAGTCATATGTCATGTGGGTGGTGAGAACTCAGCAGGCCCCCTCCGTGCACCCTCCGAGACCCCAATACCCTGCCGAGCCGGCCTGCCCTCTCTCTGCCCTGGCCAAGAGCCTCGTGACAGGCCCAGCTCCCCCACACCCCACAGCAGCCCCAAGCGCAGGTGGATGGCAGGCCTCTGAAAATCCCTGTTGAATTATCTTACCGGGAAAAGAGAAAAGAAAGCCGGGAAAAGGTGCCTTCTCCGATTTTGGAAGAATGCTGCATTATCTTCGTGGGGTGTGAGACACTGCGCTGGGCACGAGTAGTCCTGAGTTATTGTGTGAGAGGGGCTCAGGCATCACCCCTAGATGCCCCCACCCTCCGCTGGTGGCGGGTGGGGGAGGGGTGGGGGAGGGGTGTCACAGCCCTGGCTTCAGGTGAAGGTTAGGACTAAGAGCTACAGTGCAGCTGGCCCTGGCCTCCGGCCCCACAGCTCCTTCGAGGACTCCTGCCCTGAAACCTCCCTTTGGAGCCGTTCTCGCTCCGCCCCTGCTCTTGCAACAGACGCCTCTCCTGCATCCTTGGCCTCCTGTCCATCCTGTCTGCTTCCTAGGCTTCCCCTGCCCCATGAACTTTTGAGGTTAGAAGGTTCCTTCTTAGCCGAAGCTGACGTAGACACCACACCTGCCCTTTGTGCCCACGTGAGTGGGTGCACAGATGTCTTCTCAACCCACAGTCTTGCTTCCCATCATCTCCTCCCAGGGATGGCACCGTGGGTCTCATTATACCCATTTTACAGAGGTGAAAAGTGAAACCCGGTGAATTTAAGTGGCTCTTTCAGAGACACACAGCAAGGACGCGGCGACACACAACTTTCTGTGTAACTGCATACGGATCTTTTCCCAAGATGGATGAGCACTGTCTCCTAATAGCTCCTTTCACAGACTGTCTTCCCAAACCCCAGGCTCGTGGGGCTCCAGAACCTGGGAGGCTCTGGGTGACCGGTGTCCAATGGAGTCTCCACTCTCCACGCTCAGTTCCCTAGCACACGGGCTCAGGGCTGGTCCTTTCCCGGCTTCTCCCCGTGGGTCATGTCCCAGCAACATGGGTCCCACTCTGCACTTGAACACCCAGCCCCTTGGGTCCCAGGCCCCTCCCCTGCAGGTACCCCACCCCACCCTGGGCTCTGACAGCCGGTCAGGCCTTGATTTTCTTGTCTTTGGACAAGCAGTCCTCTGTTCCTCTGCCTTGGGGGATGGGATCGGCCTGAGCTGACAGGCCCTGACTGCTGGGTTCCTGGAAGACAGCCCCATAGAGAGAAAGCCACAGGAAAACCAACACCGATGGGCACCACTGTAGGTTGTCAGATTGGCCCATGTAATCATCACAGCTCCATGAAGCAGGTGCTAGTTTATGGATAAAGAAACAATTACACACGTAACTTGCTCAAGGTCACACAACTAGCAAAGGAGAGGGGTCTCATTACACCATAAAAAAAAAAAAGTCCAGAGGACTCGTGTTGTGGTGCAGAGGGTAAAACCACCACCTGTAGCACCAGCATCCCATATGGGCACCAGTTCAAGTCCTGCACTTTCAATCCAGCTCCCTGCTAACAGCCTGGGAAAAAGCAATGGAACATGGCCCAGGTGTTTGAGGCCCCACCACCCATGTGGGAGACCGGGGTGAAGCTTCTGGCTCCTGGCATCAGCCTGGCTCAACCCTGGCCATCGTGGCCATCTGGGGAGTGAAGTAGCACTTGGAAAAGCCCCCACCCCGCTCTCTGTAATTCTCTCATATAAATAAATAAATCTTTAAAAAAAGATCCAGAAACTGGGGTGGGTATCATAGTGCAGTGGGCTAATTCTCTGTGTGGGGCACCAGTGCCCGGGTTTGAATCCCACCTCTGCTCCCGATCCAGCTTCCTGCTAAGATGCACCCAGAGAGACAGCAGATGATGGCTCAAGCACTTGTGTCCCGCCAGTCATACGAGAGACCTGGATGGAGTTTATGGCTCCGGCTTCATCCTGGCCCAGCCCCACCTGTTTTGAGCATTTGAAGAGTGAACCAGAGGACGACACATCTCTCCCTCTCCCTCTCCCTCTCTCTTTCCCCCTCCCCCTCCCCTTCCCCTCCCTCTCCCTCTCCCCCTTTCAAATAAATAAACTTAACCAAAAAAAACCAGAAATGATTACTGGAAAAGGCATTGAGGAAGGGGAGAATCACAGCCACCCGTACAGGAGCCATCACCCCAGGAACATTTCCAGGAGGACCAAATCACCTTTCAGTTCTCTTAAGTGCCCGGGAGATACGAGAACAAGGCAGTCTCTGAAGGATTAATGTGCCACCGAATTCAGTGCGTGGTTGTCCTATCTCCCTTTGGTTTGCTTTTCTACAGTTGTACGGGAGTCGTCACCCACTGCTAGCTGCTAGAACAAGCACTCCCCCAACTAGCAGTGGCGTGCTGCAACAAAGCTCTGGCTTTCATTCTCATCACAGACCAAGTGGGCATTGAGCAGGGAGCCCTCCGGGTGGGATTCCAAGGGAGGCAGGGTGCCCAGAACCTTTGACCTTGCTCTGCCATTCCCTTGGGACAGTGAAGGTCAGGGTAAGGACATGGCACCATGAGGACAGTCTACAGGACAGGACTGGAAACAGGAAAATAGGTCAACTCCACACGTGTGCCATCAGCCAGCAGCTATCAGAGGGCCCTAAAGAACTGGAGGGGGAAGCTTCCAGTGTGCCTGGGAACAAAATGTGTATGATGAACATCTAGCTGGTCTCCACCACTCCAGTTAATTCACTAACACCTCTCACCTCTCCCTCCACTGCATGCCCCCAGTGGTCACTTTAATGTGATGCTCAGGGCTGAGCAAGCCCCTCCAGAGGCAGCCCACTCATGCCAGAAGACCTTGTACCATCACCTTCCTGGATCTGGAAGCCATATGTCTATTAAGGCAGCCTACAAGTATTTTAGCGTTTTTAGCAACAGTCACACTGTTGGATCATATTATGCTTGTGGTCAACGAAATCCTCCACATCTCTTTCATGTGAACTGCTGCCAACGGAGGGCTCTCTAATCTAGCTCTTGTGCTTCTGAATTTGAAACCACATGAAATTGAACAGCAACAGTTGAAAGTCTTCCATCTGGTTGGGTTTGGCCGAGCACCGGGGTCTTCAGAGATGATGGGGGTCCCAACGCTTGCATCTCTCACGGTGTCATCTTGGGCCTGTCTTGATCCCCAGTCAAGTCACTGATACAAATTTAGACCCGGATGGAGGTCTACAGCCCAAGTACAACTTGCAGTGAGCCTTTGATTGATACCCTGGGCCTGCCTGTTTGACCATCTTTGAGAGTCTGCATAACAAGACCATTATCCAGTTCCCATTTATTCCACTAACCAGACAATAAAGTCGAATCAAACCTCATTCGTTTAGTGCTTACTCTTTGAAAGTGTCTAATTTCCCCCGATATATCATTCTTATTGAATTCAAGATGCTGTAAACCCTAACTAATCCAGAGTCAGAGGGCTTGTCTGAAGTCTCACAGCTTATTATTTGCAGAAGCCACGGCAGAATTTGGGTGCCTCAAGTGCCCAGGCTCTCTCAGTGCCACCAGGAATAAACACGCACACAACGCACCAGGAGGCAAACCAAGGCATGTGGCCTCAGAGCAGGAAAAGGCCCAAGAAAGCGGCGCCATGTGGCTGTTATCCCTCCTCTGAAATGCCCACAAATTCCCCAGCTTGCAGCTTCCCATCCATCAATCCACCCCTTTGCCCTTTCCATTAGAAAGACGAGCAACACGACTGCCAAACACCGCGCTGGGTGAACTACCTGGAGTCATCCAGGCACGACTCCAATCACGTGCGTGTGCACGGTCATCACGTGTTTGGGGGACGGCCTCCAGGGAGCTCCCGCGACACACATCAGGCCCCACCTCCACTGAGCCGCTGAGGTCAATCTCGGCGAGGCTGGTCTGAATTAGCAAAACCCTGGGTACAGAAAGCTGCAGAAGGCAGAGTCACTCCTGTAACTTCCAAGCACGCGGAACCCCGGCAAGGAGCGCAGGGCCAAGAAGAGGCTCTGAGAGATCTGATGAGAGTCCACCCTACTTAACTAATCCTCCACCTGCGGCGCCGGCACACCGGGTTCTAGTCCCAGTCGGGGCACCGGATCCTGTCCCGGTAGCTCCTCTTCCAGTCCAGCTCTCTGCTGTGGCCCGGGAGTGTGGTGGAGGATGGCCCGAGTGCTTGGGCCCTGCACCCACATGGGAGACCAGGAGAAGCACCTGGCTCCTGGCTTCGGATCAGCGCTAATTGTTTCCAAGTAGATGCTTCTAAGAGCTCCGGAAGTTTGCTCCCTCCAGTGGGCAGCAAACTTTCCCCTTCTGCGTCAAATACCATTTACAACACTCTTTCCCTGGGGGGAGGGGGTGGTGAGGAAGAAAACACAAACTCTATCCCAGAAAATCCCAAGGTGAACCTAAGACACGGTGAAATTACTGTGAATTGTCAATGGATGAAGTTTCTGGTAATGACAATTTTTTTTTAACCTGAGCTTGCAGGATCTTATGAGAGAATAGGAACAAAATCACGCACATTCCCGGGTTTTCTTTTTCAAGCTCTAAAATCAGGTGTCTTTTGTTCTTTGGGTTTCCAGAGAGTTCATATTTGTATTGAACCAGATAACTTGCACTGCAGGAGTCAGGGGCTTGCTCCTTTCATTCATTATTATCTCAGTTCATCGTCACAACAGCTTTATGAGTCAGCCCCATTTACAGATGGGGAAAGTGAGGCTGCAGGAGCTCGATGGTGAATACTTAGTCTGGACAAAACCAAACTCAAACACAAGCTCCAGACTCCAGCAAGACTTTTAAGACCCTGTTGGCAGTCGCTAAACCCTGGAGGATTTTCAAGAGTCCATGAAAACATTTGACTCCTTAGGGGAAAAAAACTATTAGTTCCAAAATATAAATAACTACAAAAACTATTTCTACCAAAGGTTTATTCTGTTTACAAAATAACACTGTCAACCAGCTGATGGTCATTTGATTGAGTTATCAAATAGCTAATAATGAATATAACGAGATATAACACACAAATAAATCTTCCTTCTTAAATTTCAAAATCACAAAAAAAAGATTCCCCTCATCATCTTTTTCCCTCCTATAAAATTATATTTAACGTAGGGTGTGGACACATTTTAATGCTTTTGATAGGATGATGGTTGGGGCCTCCCAAAATAAGAAGGCTTAGGGACTACTAAATTCCGGAAGCATCCATGGATTCCAGAACCTCGCTGTGTAAGCCCACTACGCTGTCTTGTGTCCACGTTGCTGAAACGAGACACAGTCCGGTTCTTCCTAATTTTTATGCTACTTGACCCATCAGCCTCCTCTGCATCTTATAGCAGACACTCAAGTGGACAAGACCCTAAAATGAAGTCTTTGGGGTAAGTCGAAGGCCCCAGGAGATCCTGCTTTCGGCTTATGGGGCTTTCCTGATACCTGGAGCAAGGGCAGCACAAACCGGAAACGGATCCCGCCACAAGGTCAGGAAGAAGTTGTCCACGCTCGAAGGGACAAGATCGCCCCCGGAGGCATGGACCAGGCTTTTCCCAGGAGGAGCTGGGAGGGCTGGCGGCACAGGAAATTTGCCAGACCTCACATCCACCCAGTGTTTCAGAGGACTCACGTGCAGAGCTGTCAGCTTCCTGGGGACGGTGTCCCGGTCAGGAGTCTCCCCGTCTCTCCTGAGCCTTTTATTGCAATCGGAAGCCAAGACAAACAAACAAGCAAAGCCAGTTTCTTGATTTGGAGAGAGTTCCAGAGAACCCAGCACAAGGTGGGCAGGGGGCACTTTTGAGCCCTGCTGAGCACCACTCGAAGCAAACATGAAGAGCGCCTGACCTGCGGAGGGTATCTTTCAAATAGGTGTCACCTGACGGCTGTCACCTTCATTTTGGAAGCTAAGTGAGGCAACACGTGGATAAGGCTCAGAGAAGTTAAGGCACTGCCTCAGTGACACACAGCAACGCTAGAGCAGAGCTTTCCCTAGCTCCAAGGGCTGTCCAGACCCAAGCGCGGTGCTCTTTTGACTGCCACCCCTGGCCCTGGCATGCCCTGGGCTGAGCCTCCCAAGAAGGCTACCAGCTCGACTCCTGCACTTCAGGATGTACAAACCAGAGACCCAGGCCTGCTGGCAGGGGGCCGTCCATTACCGACGTCAGGACTGTAAAACAGGACCTGGTCACTTGAACCATGCTTCTCACTCTTGCCCTTTACCGTGGACCAGAAGCCTGACTCACGCTTAGCCAGGCTGGATGGTGTGGCCCGGCTGCCTGTCCACCCCTCCCAGCCACAGTCATTCCCGTCCTGCTGAGCTTGTGGGCAGAGTGGCTTTGCAGCCAGACTAAGCCCCGTTCTCTCTATGCGTTAGAAACTGGGCACTCTCAGGACCGGCGTTGTGGTGTAGCAGATAAAGCCACTGCCTGTGACGCCAACATCCCATATAGGCACAAGTTCGTGTCCCAGCTGCTCCACTTCCCATCCAGCTTGCTGCTAATGACGTGGGAAAAGCAGTGGATGGTGGCCCACGTGCTTGGGCCCCTGCCACCCACGTTGGAGACCTGGATGAAGCTCCTGGCTTCAGTCTGGATTCCAGCTTCCTGCTAGTATAAGCCCTGTGACTGTATTCTGCAGGCTCCTGTCTACTGGTTCACTCCCCAAAAAGCCTGCAACAGCTGGAGCCAGGAACCCAAACTCAACCCAGGTCTCCCATGTGGGCGGCAGCGACTCAGGTACTTGAGCCATCACCTGGTGCCTCCCAAGGCTCACCCTAGCAGGCAGCTGGAAGGCGGAGCAGAACTGGGACTTAAACCCAGGTACTCTGGTATGGATCAGCCCTAGAGAAGAACCCTAAAACCTGGTCCATATTCTATTTCCAACTGGGCTCTGTGCAGCCCAGCTGGACCAAGTTCATGCCAGAGGTGTGGTTCCCCAGAAGTAAGGCAGGGACCGGTAGCTGGGCTGTTCTTTGCTTTCTCCCAGGGTTTCCCAAGCAGATTTCCCAAGAACCAGGAGGTGGGGTAGCCGGGAGCATTCCGAGGAGAGCCTGCCTCCCAGAAGCCAACGTGACAGCTGCGAGCGAGGTGGACCCCAGATGTGGCTGCAGGGGAACGGCCACCGAAGGGCAGTTGTCCAGGCCCCCAGAGAGGAAGATGCGAATCTGGCTTGGCTTCAATCCCGGTGGATGAGACACAGCACAGACCTCAAGGCCGGTGGTGCCAAGTGCTTCTTCACAATCACATTAAGGCTCTGCTATGCCCCTGGTAGGAGCCTTGCAGGGGGACGCGCGCCACGGGTTTTCAGCCCAATCCTATGACTCACTGCAGGTCTGGGAGTGAGTCGGCCAGGCCTGGCCAGGCTGCTCCCGAGGGAGGGGCACAGGGGCTGGTGCCTGAACTCCAAAGGGAGTCTGACACAGGAGGGTCTAGCAACACACACAGCAGCTGGGACGATTCCCACCTGTTTGCGAACGCCCACCAGGTGCCCTCCCAGGTACCCCTCCCTCGTTATTTCAGATCCTCCTGAATCATGATGAAAAAGAGGATTGGTTCCTTGATTTAGATTCAGAAACAGAGACCTGGAGAAGTTAAGAAACCCCAACAAGGCCAGCAGCTCAGGTGACGGTGCAGGGTTTTCAGGCTGGCTCTCAGCTGAACTGAGGCCCCTGCTCTCCCGTGTCCTGCCTGAATTTAAAAACACCTCTTCCGCCTTCCCTGGAAAGAAAAGATTTTTGACTTAGCCTAAGGGCAGTGATTGGGTGAGGACAAGGCCAGGAAGGGGGGTGGCAGGGAGACTGCTGGGGCAAGGCTCACCCACAGGGAGGCCATGTGTTGAGAGGGTGATGGTGAGCTCCAAACAGGGAGAACGTGGCACCTGCTCAGGGGGTCCTAAGCCCATTTCCCCCCAGAAGGGACCTCCCAAGGGGCTGGGCAGCTTGGCACATCCAACTGAAGCCTCCGACCACCTAGGAACTGGGGTGCCATTGCCCGCCCCTGCCAGCTCCACAGAGCCAGGCAGCAACTTCGCCATCAACCCCGGAGGTGACCGGGAGCACCGGGTGCCTGGCTCGGGAGGCTCCTGGCAGCCTGGGCCTGGATCCCTGCACTCAGCTGTCAGATTAAAGGGCCTCAGAGTGCAGGGCCTGACCTGCTGGGCTGCACTGGCGGGAGGCCAGGGGACCTTTCCCTCCACCGGGGCGACAGGCAGCCTGCGGGAGGCATGGACAGAGAACAGGAGCTCAGTCAGCTGCCACAAAGGGCGGGGTCCCCCAGGGCCGGGAGGTGACCGCCCCCAAGGAGAGGAAGGCTCAGTGAGGTTGGAGCCCTGGACGGGCATCCTGGCCCTGCCTGTTAGGGGTGTTGGCCTGCTCTGCGGCCGGCGTCCCACCCGGGACTTGTTTGGAGTGAATCACTTGGACGGAGCCTTGTAACTGTATCCTGCAGGAAATCACAGGCCGAGAGCCAGGAAGAAACGAGGTCAAGCTTCACGGGATCGGGCCAGCAGGAAGGAAGGCCGGGAGTGCCCGGCGTTTACGGAGTGTCTTCTCCATGCCGGGAGGACTCAGCACACGTCCAACACGGGCCCTCCGGGGAGGCGATCCCCGGTGTTACCCACATGGCAGGTGGCACAGGCGCCACTATGCAAAGCCAGGCGTACCCGGCTCCAGAGCTGCGCCTCCATTGGTCAGCAATGCTGAGGGTGCTGCCTGGTCCCCAGCACGGCCCTGTAAGGCCTAGCGTCGGAGCACGGCTGTAGACAGTGTAGGGCTCCCCCAGGGTCCCTCCCTCTCGGAGCAGTGCACTGAGGGGCTCCATGGCGCAAACTCCCTCTTAGGAGTCACGTGTCCACAAGCAAGAGTCTGAAATGATGGGTTCTGGGTGAAACGGCCAGGCCAGTGCCTGGAAAACTTTCCATAGGTTGTAGCTGTTATTTTTACTATTATTGCCATTAATGTCGACATCAAGCTGAATCTCAAAGACCCAGCTCGAGTCTAAAGAACCTCCTTCTGCAAATCCCTGCTGGAAACCCAGCCCAGGAGCAGAGGAGCTGAGATCAGCAGCAGAGGTGGGACAGAGACTGAAAATAAACACACCCACCGAACACAGCACCCTCGTCTTGCACGAACTCCCACCGCAGCAGGTGAGAGGAGCACCCATTTCCCCCATCCAGGCTGAGGAACCTCGTTCTCCCCCTTCTAGGGAGGGGCAGCCAATGGGGGTCAAACTCAGCCTCCCAAGCAGCCACCTTAACCTTCACTGTCTCTTTGCTGAGCCCTACCTGATGAACCTGGGGAGGAACAAGGGGCTGGGAGATTTTGAGACCCTCCCAGGCTGGGAAGCCAGAAGCTGCACCAAGGGCCATGGGGGTGGTCCTCTGGGCAAAGACGAGTGGTCCCTCAACAAAGCGGCCTCCCTGGCTTGGTGGGGAGCCACTCTCCAGTTCAACCTTCCCACCAGAACATAGCCCATGGCACCCAGCGAACAGCGCCAGCCACAGATACCCCAAAAAGGTGCTTAGGGCTGGGGCCCTTCTCCTGCCCCTGGCCTGGACCAGGCCCAGACCACCTCAGGGGGTGGTGAGCTTGATTTTTAAAGACGCCACCCCTTGCCCTCTTTCCTTCCTCACCGGCCCCCAGCCGAATGCAGGTGACCTGGGTGCAATATTCCAGCCGCTGTCCTCCCAGAGAAGGTTCTATGGACCCCAAGACCCCCCAGCCCCTGGGGCAGCCTGGATGCTCCTCACATGGTGGTCTCAGGATCCCCCCACCCCGGCAGCCCCCTGCCGCCACCCAAGGGCACCGCCCGGGCAGCCAGCTGGCAAGAACAAGCTGCCGTCCGGCGCTCAGCCCTCACCTCCTCAACCCGGTTTCCCTGCTCCCCACCGCGCAGCAAATAAGACCCCCATTTTATATGGAAAACACTAAAATGGGATCACACCTTTTAAAAGATATTTCCACCTCACAGCCTGAAATCAAACCTTACCTTTCTGCCTTCCCCACGGCGTGCGCACACGAGTACGCGCGCGTGCGCGCACACACTCACACTCACACACACACACACACCCCCGTTTCGCTTCCAGACTTCCCTAAGCCACTTTAATTGAAAAGGCATGATTTAGGCTAATTGACAGCAGATGGGTCCGACTGCAAAATGCAGGGAAGCATTTGTTGAACATGATTTACAGCAACGAGGCAAAACTTTCTCCTTTTTATATCTTTCTGCGAA
This sequence comes from Oryctolagus cuniculus, assembly GCF_964237555.1. Taxonomy (NCBI): domain Eukaryota; kingdom Metazoa; phylum Chordata; class Mammalia; order Lagomorpha; family Leporidae; genus Oryctolagus; species Oryctolagus cuniculus. Next base: position 7,497,813 of record NC_091448.1, on the reverse strand, counting down.
CTCCGTGGCCAGAACAACAGCTCAGCAGAAATGAGAGGAGGGGGAAAAAAAGTAATTAGTGTTTAATTTTTTAACAATTTTTAACTCCCCTTTTAATTGCTTTACATAAACCTGTCCTAGAATTTTACAGCCTTCAAATCTCTGTCTAAGTTTGGTCCTTGTTTCTGGTTTTAATTACAGGAAAGCTTGTCTGGCACATTAAATTAGAAGAAGAAAAAAAAATGCACACACAATTTCAGAAATATTTTGCTGCTGGACTCTCAACTGCACATCTAATATTTCAGCGTGCGAACGGGGAGGCTCGGCCCGCGAGGGCTCTCGTAGGAACAGACATGTCCCGGGTGCTTCTGCGGCGTTGTTGCTTTGACCTCAAAATGTCTCTTACTGTTATTAGGAGGGAAGGAGCAGGCAGCAAAAGACAGCATCCGACGGCGCATTTTCACCTCCAAGCATCCAGTACTGCTTCCAGTGGCACTGGGGTTTCCCGAAAAAAGTCGGCCGTGTGTGGACACTAGCAGACTTCGGACAGATTCCTATGCAGGGTCTTCAAAAAGTTCATGGAGAAGGCATATTCTAAAAAAAAATTATGCATGCGTTTCAAAATGTTTTGCAGGAAAACTTACCTTTCTTAAGAGACAGAGTTCTCATCCGCTGGTTCATTCTGCAAAGGCCCACACAGCCATGGCTGAGCCAGGCCAAAGCCGGGAGCCAGGAATGCACACCAGGTCTCCCACATGGGAGTCAGGGACATAATCACTCGAGCCATCACTTGCTGCCTCCCAGGGTTCACCTTGACGGGAAGCTGGAATCAGAGCAGAGCCGGGACTCAAACCTAGGAAACGGGCAGCTCAACTGGTGTCTTAGCTGCGACACCAATTGCCCACCCCAAACTTACTTTTTAAATCCAGTTCCCTCATGTTTCTCTGCCAGACCCCAAGATCTTACGCTCACCTCTTAGCAGTCCATTGTCAGCAGAACAGAAACCTGGAAGAAGTCTGTACATGGTAAAGAAAAAGGAGACGGATCTCGCAGGCACGAAGCTAACAGGAGGAGGGGGGTCCAGGGTGCAGATTCCGGCACACGAGGTACCCAGTCCGCATGCTCTGCCCAGAGAGAGGTCGATCAAAGTTTGGACCTCGAATGACCAGTGGAACCCTCTGTGCCGCCCAATACAGTAGTTGCCAGCCCTCACATGGCTATTGCAATTGACAGGAAAGTGCATTACATGTAGTTTAACGTTCCCTTCCTTGGCTGCACCAGCCCCACGTCCAAAAGCTCAATGGCTGCACGAGGCTGGCGGCTACAAGACGTCTTCGACGGCACCGCTGGGGGACGTTTCCATCTGCGAGGCCGGCTGCCTTGGACCTTTGTTGTTGAATGTGTGGTTTCTGGTGAGAAAGCTTGGTCCTCGCCCAGCAGCTGGCGAGATGACGGGCAGGCACTGCAGGGCACTGGGTTAAGCTGCCGCACGGCACAGCTGCATCCCACATCCAGGTGCCAGTTCCTGCCTTGGCTGCTCTGCCTCCAGTCCAGCTTTCTGCTAACGTGCCTGGGAAGCAGCAAATGACGGCTCAGGTCCTCGAGTCTCTGCCACCTGATGGAGGAGTTCCAGGCTCCTGGCTTCAGCCTGGCCCAGCCCCAGCTGGTGCAGCTATTTGGAGTGAACCAGTGGATGGAAGATCTCTCTGTCTCTGTCTCTCTCTCTCTCTCTCCCTGTGCCACTCTGCCTTTCAAATAAATAAACAAATATATCTTTTTTTAAATAAAGGGGGGGAGATCACGGGCTCCCCCAGACCTGCTGACTCAGAATCTGCTCCTTATCACAAGACCCCCAACTCACACACACACGGGAAAGGGTATGTCCTGCTGGCTGGTGGGGACAAACATCTCAGAATTCCCCCACAGTGGCCTGGAAGGGCCCTTCCAGCCTGCAGACCACACGTGACTCTCTGGGATGATGGCTAATTTCTCTCCACTTCTTCAAGCTGTTTGATGTCTTCGGGATTTTGGCTGTTATTTTTTTTTAAAGTCTAAAACTATGATATTACTAATAAAGCAGTTTTGTAAAGCATTGTCCTACCAGGAACACAAAACTGTCCTGGGCCCCCAAGCCCGGCCTGCGTTGAATGTGAATGGGTTGGCAACTGTGTGCCCTGTGCACACAGGTCCATGCTGGGCCCCGCAGGGGGAGACACTGCATGGCTGCCAGGGTCCTGGAGCAGGTAGCAGCATGTGGACCCCCTTCCAGGTGAGTGTGTGGGCTAGGGGTGGATGCTATAAAGCGTCCTGGGGACATAAACCTTGCAGGGCCAAGCCCCTACCCCCTGCCTGATATCATTATCACCGAGGCCACAGACCTCCTCTGCAGAGCCTGCCCAAGCCTGCCCTGGGTGCCCCGAGAGAGAGAGAGAGAGAGAGAGAGAGAGAGAGAGAGAGGACTCCTGCTGGGGGCTGCAGGGCTGCCTGGCGCCGCTGGGTGAGCAACCTCAGGGATGGAGCCAGGCCAAGGGCAGCTCCCGGCACAGGGTCATTACTCCTGGAACCCCAGGAGTTAGTACAATTAAAACACATGGCAGAGTTGGGGGGGGTGGGCTGGTGCTAGTCAAGGTCCCTGTAGGAAGGAACACTGGGATTAAAAGAAATTAGAGCGGTTGCTATGGCAACACAGCCAGGCTGGGCCTACCCTGTGATTACTTCAATGGGAACGGGATGAAGGCACAGAGCTGAGCTGGGACAGGGGTCTGCTGGAGGAGTTGTGTACTGGCCAGAGGGCTGCGTACTCCGGTAGAAGGTGGCACAACGGCCCAGAAAACCCGGCACCCCCCGCGGCTGATCCCAGCGGGCTTTTTCCTATTCCCTGTCACTGTCACTGCCTACAGCATGAAGCGCTGGAGAGCTGGCCCTCTGTCCTCCAGTGAGTCCACACCCCGGCCCCTGCCATCTTTTCTTTGTCAAGTAAGAAACTCCCCAGAGGGCACCTGCTCTCTCAGCTTCGTGGGTGGAATGGCCTGGCCCGGTTTCCTGGCGGTTCAACCATGGTCTGGTGGAAACCGAAGCATCCCGGAGAAAGCGCAAGAAGTGTGGCTGGTTGAAGGCATGGGAGGGAATGACGGTGCGGCAGGCAGGCCCAAGGCAGGAACAGGATGGGATCTGAGCCTGGGACACCCCCAAGTACCAGCACAGGATCAGGACCCCTACTGAGTGGGAATCTCAGAGGGGCAGAGCCACAGGGCCTGAGAAAGAGAAAACAGCAATTAGCTCGCTCACTCTTTCTGCACCAGGCCCAGCAGCCCGAGTGAGCGAGCAGGCGTTGTGGCCCACGGACAGGGAGAACCTGTTTGGAAACCTCTGGGGAGAGGAGGAGGAGCGGGTGGCAGGGAGGAGGCAGGAAGGGGAAGAGTCCGCTTTTCAGCTTCCCAGGGGGCTTCTTGGCAAATTCCCGCTCCCCTCATCTCGCTTCCTCTGGTACCACTTCTGGGGCCAGGAAAGTCCTTCATCCTCCTTAGAACCCAAAGCTGGAGTCTAGGAACATTCCCTCCTCTGGCCCCCCCTCCCCTTTTGAGGGTGACATCCTATTCCCACGTAGCCACTGTCTCTCCTCTGGGATCTTCCCTGGAGCTTTTGGGCTCTGTACTTGCGAGGTCTGAGGTGTCCACGTGGTCATGGGTTTGACCTCCATGCGGTCTCAGCCACTGACTCTGCCTGCGAACCCCAGGCAGCTCACTCTGTCTCCATTTCCTTATCTGTAAAGGCATCATGGAGGGGCTCGTGCTGTGGTGCAGTGGGTAAAGCCACCACCCCTGATACCAGCAACCCATATGGGCGCCAGTTCCAGTCCCAGTTGCTCCACTTCTGATCCAGCTCCCTGCTAATGTGTCTGGGAAAGCAGTGGAAGTTGGGCCAAATGCTTGGACCTCTGCCACCCATGTGGGAGACCCAGATGGAGCTCCAGGCTCCGAACTTCAGCCTGGCCCAGCCCCAGCCGTTGCAGTCATTTGGGGAGTGAACCAGTAGATGGAAGATTCTCTCTCTCTCTCTCTCTCTCTCTCTCTGTAATTCTGCCTTTCAAATAAATAAATAAGTCTTTACAAAAAATGAATTTACAGTGTCATCGTGAGGAACTGGGCACTAGGGTGACAAGTTGTCCCAATTTGCCTGAGCTAGAGAGGATTTCCAGGATGCAAAACTTTTAGTGTCAAAATCAAGAGAGCCCTGGGCAAACTGGAACAAGTTGGTCACCCTACTAGGTACACAGGGTGTATGCACCGGGGCTGGCAGGCAAGCAGCTGTTATTTTATGGAGAGGGCTTTATTCCTTCATGGAACTATTTATACGTTATGGATATGGGTATACATGCACAAAGTATGTAGACACATACACACACATACATGTTCACATGTGCAAATAGATTTTCCAAGAGATCCATTGGGAGGTAATTATGCATGTTTCTTTTTGTTAAGATTTATTTATTTATTTGAAAGGCAGAGTTATAGAGAGGCAGAGGCAGAGAAAGAGAAAGGTCTTATATCGACTGGTTCACTCCCCAGGTGACCACAATAGCGGCAGCTGCACCAGTCCAAAGGCAGGAGCCGGGAGCCTCTTCCAGGTCTCCCATGCAGGTGCAGGGGCCCAAGCACTTGGGCCATCTTCTACTGCTTTCCCAGGCCATAGCGGAGAGCTGGATTGGAAGTGGAGCAGCCGGACTCAAACCGGTGCCCATACAGGATGCTGATGCAGACAGAGGCTTAACCTTCTATACCATACATAGCACCAGCCCCGGTGAATTCAATTCTAAAAGCATAAGTTGATTTGGGTGCCAAAGCATGTTAGCAATCCAGGCACAGTTTCTTCATGAACATCTTGAAGAGCCTTCTGTGTGAGACTTTTCATTCTGCAGCAAACTAAATGGGCCTTTTCGTTCCATTTTCCACCGCAGCCGCGGAGCCCAGCACACCTGCACTGGGGCTCCCCTGCGGGAACTAGTCCTGGACGTACTGTCAGGCTCAGGGGGCTTCAGCGGGCCCCAGAGTGTGCGCCAGCCTCACGGGGGGAGGGAGCTCTGCCGCGGCCGAGGCGTGCTTTTCATCCGAGGAAGCTTCTGTTTATTTGTCCTCCCTGCCCTCGGCGCACAGGGTCACCGGCTGCCCAGGCTTCTCCGGCACTGACGGACCTTCAGACAGAACGCACCATACTCACTTCTTGCTGGAACAATGAGTGAGAAGCGGGGGGAGGGGAAGGAGGCAGAGGATAATGAGGGTCACAATTGCACCCCCCCCCAAGCCCCGAGCTGGGAACCCAGAACCCAGGGGCAACGGCTAACGAATGCAACAGCTTGGCCTGGGCACGGGTTTTCAGAAGCCCTGCGGTGGTGCAGGGCAGACCAAGTTGCAGCCCTGAGTCCTGGGCTGCCTCCAGTGCCACCACAGCCCACCCTCAGCACCGGGCTCCGAGATCCGTAGGTGCAAGACATTGGCTGGGCAAACGGGAGGACCCTGTGTCGTCTTGTCCTCCTCTGTCCCCTCCCCTCCCTGCCCACCACCACCTGAGGCACTTTGGGGCAACCTGGGCCAAGCGTCTACCACCAGCAGCACTTTAACAGCTTCCTCCACTGGGGGAGGAACCCCAGACCTCGGGGGTCTGAGTCCAGAAGACAAAGAACCCACACCCCAAGGAGAGAGGACAGCAGGGCCAGGCACAGCTCGGGGAGGGATCCTGAGAGCTCTCTCTTCTCCCCATGTCCGGCTCCACCTTCCTGGCGAGATGCAAAGACAGCAGCTGTCTTCCCTGCTCCTGCAGGGCGTGCTCTTCCTCCCCGCACCCCCCAGGCTGAAGCAACCCGGCTCCCAGCAGGCTGCGGCTTGTACCCGAGGGAGCAGAAGGTGGCTGCCCCGGGTGCTCCTGCCCTGCCAGGTCACGGAAGGCTGCAGACAGAGGGGACCTGAGCACAGGGCTGGGCCGTGATGCCTGGGCTCACTGTTTCTGGGGCTGCTGCTCTGAGAGAAGCACCCTCCACATTTTGGGTGACTTAAATGGCATCTCAATGGGTCCCACTTGGAGGAGAACGCTAAGCCGGTTGGCTTCCTGACCGCGCAGTGCACCGTCATCTCCACCTGCGCCTGTTTCTGCCCCTGCACCAGCGGCTTTCCCTGCCACCCCATCCCAAACTCTTGTGCCTTTGCATCCCATAGACTGTAAGCACTAAATAGATGCCTGCTCACCTAAGCAGATCTGCTACGGCGTCACCCCGTGCATGTCCAGGGGAACAGAATCCACGCCCCCAACACACACACACGCACACACACCAGATGCCCCAGAACCCAGGCAGGCTGCCCTGGCTCCTCTGCACCTCCAGCTTCTCCTTCGCCACACACTTTCCAGATGAGGCTGGGAACGCGCTCCACGGCTTTGCTGCACCAATTAATAACAGCAAACACAAACAAGCCCCAGAGCAGAAAAATGAAGCGAAGAAGAAGAAGAAGAAGAAGAAGAAGAAGAAGAAGAAAAACAAAACCTGCAAGACAGGAGGCATGTATGTGCATGTGCACACAGTGAACACGAGCCCACATATCCCAAAGCCCCCCGGACAGAAACCAAACAGGAAATCTAGAATCATTACCAAATGCACTTCCCCAGCCTGCCCTTCCCTCGGCCCCCGGGGGCGGGTCAGGGATGCTCAGACTTAACTCTGGCCTAAGAGCCGCAGGAGGGTGGGGCCTCGATGGGTTGATTGGCATTTCCTTCCCCCCACCCAACCCTCCCTGACCTCTCGATGGGGTTTCTCCGCGCGGATGGCCTATGAGATGGGACCGACACCTCCCAGGAGCAGCAGCGAGGCCCGAGCTGCTCCACGAAGGCCTCCCACGGCGTTGGAGCGGAAGGTGGCCGGCAGCTGGCCTCCCTCAGCCCACTCCACAGAGAGATGTGTGACGGCCTGGGCTCTGGGATCAAGACCTCCTGCTCTTAAGAAAACAGATCAGAAATTTTGGCATCAAAATAAAATGTGTGCAGAAGAAAAAAAAAAAGTAACCCTTCAGTGCAACGCAGTCCAGCAGAAACGAGCTACAGTGCCCACGGGGTTCAAGTTCACCCTCCATTTTCCCTGCACTCTGAGTTTGGCTGAGGATTTGCATTTTTGCTGTGGCAAGCTGTCTCAGCCATCCCTCTTTACAGCTCTTTCTGTAAAGGACCAGAGAGCAAATATTTTAGGCACCGTGGGCCGTAAGATCAGATCTCTGTTGGAACCCGCTTCTGCCATGGTGGCATTGTTGTGGTAGCCATCCACAATATGTGAAGGAAGGGCACAGCTGTGCTCCAGCAAAATTCTATTTATAAAAAACGACAGCTGGCCAGATTTGGGCTGCCATTTCCCAACCTCTGATGCAGCTGATGAAGACAAAGGAGCAATCCAATGGTTCACGAATATGAGCCCCAAGTCAGACAAACTTTGATCAAATCCGTCTGTATCCAAGAATTATTAGTGGGGTCATCTTGGGCAAGTCACTTTCTCAAGTTCAGTTTCCTTATCTGTCAACCAGGACAAGAACGCCTGCCTCCCCAAGTGACTGTGAAGGTTAAAGGAGCTAAGGAATGTCAACAGCCTGGCGTCAATAAATGCCAGCTCTCCATCATTTCCTCAATCAAATGGAGGGGACATCATTTTGAACCACTTGCTCTGATTGGAAAAGTTCCTGCACATCTGAGTGATGAAGGCTAGCAGGGTCTTTCTGTGCAACAAATATATTTTTTTTGCATTTTTTAAAGAGAATTATTGATTTGAAAGGTGAAGTAATAGGAAGTGGGGGGAGAAAGAGAGAGAAACAGAGAGAGATATTACATCTGCTGGTTCACTCCCCAGATGGCCACAACAGCCTGGGCTGAGCCAGTCTGAAGCCAGGAGCCAAGCACTCCATCCAGGTCTCCCACATGAATGGCTGGGACTCAAGTACTTGGGCCACCATCTGCTGTTTTCCCCAGCTCATTAGCAGGGAGCTGGATCAGAAGTGGAGCAGCCAGGACTCAGACCAGCACTCCGATGTGGGATGTGGGCACCCAGGCAAGCAGCTCAGCCCACTGTGCCACAAGGTCGGCTCCTCTGCAGTTTAATATTCTGTGGACTCACTGCGTGATGCTAACTCAGTGGTTGCACATTGGACTCATCCGGGAGATTTTGTAATCTCATTCCCAGAGCTGCAGCCCACAGCAGTTACACCAGAAGCTCTGGGAGAGAGCCATCCCCAGGCATCAATATATATTTTTTAACTCCCTAGAGGATGTGGAGCCCAGATTGGGACCCACGGGGCTCCATGGAGGGAAGCACATTCCCTACTACTCAAGGTGTGGTCCATGGACCAGCAGCATCAGCACCCCCAGGGAGCTCATGAGACTTGTAGAATGCGAGGTCCACCCCACACCTGCTGAGTCAGACTCTCCCCTGGTGCAGTGCCCCCAGGAGACGCGTGTGCACATTCAAGTGTGAGGAATTACAGATCTGCTCCTCAAAGGCCCCAACTTGGCCGCTTATCAGATTCACCTGCAAAGCTTTGAACATTCCTAGACTTCATCACCAACTCACTGAGTCAGGATCATCAAGGGCGGCCCAGGGATGGGGACTTGTCCCCAGCATTGTTCTTGGGAAATTTTCAAACCTGTTCCACACACCCAACACCTGGTTTCTGGGACTGTCGGGATGTTGCGACATCTTCGCCATCCCATATCTAGGCATCTGTGCATCCATTTATTTCATTCACTTTTTCAGTGCATGTCCAAGTAACTCTCAGGTGTTAGGATGCTTCATCCCGGAACACTTTCCACGCATGTCATTTTTGTGAGGGCTCCCGTGGATTCCTGGGCCGTGAACCCAGCACCCTACCATAAGTTACTATTCTAGTGACAACATTTCTGTCCCGAGGGAGCAGTAGCTAGAACATGGAAAAAAGCAATCCTTTACCTCCAATTAAAACAAAAAAGGTGACATCACAGCTTGTAGTCACTGTTACTCTTGGGGTGGGAGATGATTTCTAGGCCTTGACTTAATGCCCTGTTGCTCCATTCACCCCAAATCCTTTTCCCCAGAGTAAGACACTGGGCAGTGGTCACTCACCACTCCCTCCACTGCACCTCTGGATGTTTTGTTTTTGTTTTTGTTTTTGTTTTAGTTTTTATTTATTTGAAGACAGAGAGAGGTAGAGACAGAGAGAGAGAGAGAGGTCTTCCACCCGATGGTTCACTCCCAATTGGCCACAATGGCTGGAGCTGCGCCAATCCGAAGCCAGGAGTCAGCAGCCTCTTCTGGGTCTCCCATGTGGGTGCAGTGGCCCCAGCACTTGGGCCATCCTCCACTGCTTTCCCAGCCCATACCAAAGAGCTAGATCAAAAGAGGAGCAGCCAGGACTAGAACCGGCACCCATAGGGGATGCCGGAGCTTCAGGCCAGGGCTTTAACCTGCTGCACCACAGCACCGGCCCCTGCACCTCTGAATGTCTAAGGGAGTCATTAACAGTGCTCGGCCATGTCCCCAGAATCCTCCCTGGTATTCTCCCTCCAAAAACTATCTCCACGCGTAACACCCTTCCACCTTCCAACGTCCCATCCGTGGAGACAAGGGGGAGAATCTCTCACTGGAACTTTCAACTCTGGCACCAGCAGTCTTTGGAGGATCCCAGAAGACAAGCTGCTAGGTTGCCTCTGCCTCTGGGTTTTGGCACAGCCAAAGTGCTCCCATTCTCCCTCTAGCCAACCTGGGTTTTTGTTTTGCAATCTGCTGCTTAATGTGAACGCAAAAATGTCATGAGAGATATTTGTTCTGGCCCACTCAGCCAGAAGGCAGGGCCACTCATTCTGGTCAACAATTCGAATCCTTTAGGGACAGAGGCTGACATTCCACAACTGCACCTCGCCGGTTAGGAGTCTTCCGGAATCCCTGAGCTGGGGCTGTAGTTAGAACCCACTGAGTCTGGGCCCTCCTGCTGCTTCCCAAGGGACAGCTGTCAAAGCCCTTGGCGTAAAGTACTAGGAGTTCCTGCCCAGCCAGGATCCCTGTCAACAACCTTCCAAAGGACGGGCTCAGAGTCTGAACTCTTGCACGCCCCGCGTCTGTCCGTGTCACGGGTGGGGCTACCTGGGTCACGCATCAGCCTGCTCCTCTTCCCATCTTCCCATGTGAAGAGGCACCTGGGTCCTCACTCCCCCCTCCGCTGCTCACTGGTTTCCAGACCACCCACTCTCTGTTTGCATTGGTCCTCCAACCTTGAAACCCGACACCCCCCTCCCTGGGAACCACCCATGCTTAAGCAAATAAATACAGGGATGGAACCCGGCCCCCTGGTGGTATTCAAATAAATGTCCCAGGAAGGAGTGGGAGGGAGGGGCCCTCTGTGCCTTCTGTGCCACTTGCTGCCACAAAGCATCATCTGGCCTCTGTGTCTGTGCTGACCTCGGGCCACTGCGGATGGACAGGCTAGCAGTGACACCCACCAGGATGTGGCAGGACCGCAGGGCTCTGGGGAGAGCTGTGGTCTGAGGAGGAGGGATGATGGGACTTGAAAACGTGTGCGGAGGGAGATTCCCTGGGACCCAGCCACAAGCCTGTAAGTCCCTCTCAACACAGAGGCAGAGCTAAGAGCTACTTGGGAGGGCGGGTGGGGAGCAACGGGGATGGATCAGGCCTTGTTGCGCCAGAAACCCTTAGATGTAGCTCCCCTACAGTGAGGAGGGGAGGGCACAGAGGCACAGGAGGGGCCGGCAGACCAGACACCCTGCCCCCACTCAAGGGAGAAAGCCACTGATAGCGCTTGGTTTGCTCGAACCTGGGCAGCTAGGAATATTAAAGTGCATGTTAGAAACACACAGAGGGGCCAGGTTTGTGACACAGTGGGCTAATTGCCGCCTGCATCATTGGCAGCTCATTCCAGAGAGCCCATTCCAGTCCCGGCTGCTCCACTTCCAATCCAGCTCCCTGCGAGTGTGCCTCAGAAATCAGCAGAGGATGCCCAAGCACTCGGGTCCCTGCCACCCGTGCGGGAGATCCAGAAAGAGTCCCAGGCTCCTGGCTTCAGCAGGGTTGATGCAGCCATTTGGAAATAACCCAGTGGGTGGGAGCTCTCTGTCCCTGTCGCTCCCTGTCACTCTGCCTTTCAAATAAATAAATGCCTTTAAAAACAAACAGAAAAGAAATGAAGGGAAATGCAATTGCTGCTTTAAGAGGACTGCAAGGACTGGCCTTGCTCCCCCTTCGAAGGAAGGGACGTGGAGAAGTGTCCTCTGAGATGGCCCGGTCGGTGTTTGGATGACCAAGGAACGTGTGGGCAAGACTGCGCTGGAAAGCTGACCCCACCCCGAGGGCGTAAGGAAGAGAGGAGGAAAAAGGAGACCACATTTCAAAAATAAACACAAACCCCAAAATAAACACTGTTAATGGAAGTGACTAATCACGGGTGCGCTGAACTTGGTGGTTCTTGATAAGATACAGAGGGAAATGCATTTGGAAAAAATAACAGACCCCTCTCTCCCCCTTGGGTAAATACAGTGATGGAGGGAAGGTGGGGGGACCAGGGTGAGGGCTTGGTCCAACACCGTGGCCAAGATTTAAAGCACAGCTTCTCCACATTTCAGCACAACTGATGTTGCTTTGTTGTGGGACCTGCCGAAAGAGAGAAAGAGAGAAAGAGAGAAAGAGAGAGAGAGAGAGAGAGAGAGAGAGAGAGAGAGAGAGAAAGAGAGAAAGAGAGAAAGAGAGAGAGAGGAAGGAAGGAAGGAAGGAAGGAAGGAAGGAAGGAAGGAAGGAAGGAAGGAAGGAAGGAAGGAAGGAAGGAAGGAAGGTAGGTGTGGGGAGCAACTGGGAGCAACTCGGACTAGACTAAGTTACTGGAATTAAGACTTATTCTATGCATCTGCTCTCCCACAATATGGCGCTGGGAGAGAAGAAAACAGCTTCTACACAGCTGCCTCCAGTTCAGCCAATAAACTGTAGGACTTGCTCCTGATTGGAGGAGAGCAGCGTACTCGGCGTGTGGGTAGCAGAGTTGGGATTGGTGGAAGAGGACTATAAAGGAGGAGAGAGACAACATGCACCAGGAACATCTATCTGAAGGAACACCTGTGCAGCCCCCGAGAGAGCCGGCCGGCGGTGTGCCGCTCCCCTGCGGAAGTGGGGAAAGTGGCCAGGGGGAACCGCCCTTCCACGGAGGTGGAAGGGTCGGTAGCCAACCCGGGAAGAACCAGCAGCAAACCCGGGGAGGGCCGAGCAGACAAAAGAACAGCGCAGGGTCCTGTGTCGTTCCTCCACGAAGAGGGGGAGCGACAGAAGGAAGGAAGGAAGGAAGGAAGGAAGGAAGGAAGGAAGGAAGGAAGGAGGGAAGGAGGGAAGGAGGGAAGGAGGGAAGGAGGGAAGGAGGGAAGGAGGGAAGGAGGGAAGGAGGGAAGGAGGGAAAAGAAAGAAAGACAGAGAGAAAGAGAGAGAGAGAGAGAGAGAAAGAGAGAGAGAGAGAGAGAAAGAGAGAAAGAGAGAAAGAGAGAAAGAGAAAGAGAGAAAGAGAGAAAGAGAGAGAGAGAGAGAGAGAGAGAGAGAGGAAGGAAGGAAGAAGGGAGGGAGGGAGGGAGGAAAAGATAAAGTTATAGGCCAACAGTAACACACATGGGCTAGCAAGGAACCCCTGTTGAGTAAGAGATAAAATGGTGCAGTTTTTTTTAAGGTTTATTTATTTATTATTTGAAAGGCAGAGTTACAGAGAGGCAGAGAGAGAGAGAGAGAGAAAGAGAGTGTCGCTCCCCCTCTTCATGGAGGAGCAACACTAAACCCTGCCTAGGCTTCATATCCAAGTCACGGCACCATTATGTCGCTCCCCGTCTTTGTGGAGGAACGACACAGGACCCTGCGCTGTTCTTTTGTCTGCTCGGCCCTCCCCGGGTTTGCTGCTGGTTCTTCCCGGGTTGGCTACTGTCCCTTCCACCTCCGTGGAAGGGCGGTTCCCCCTGCCACTTTCCCCACTTCCGCAGGGGAGCGGCACACCGCCGGCCGGCTCTCTCGGGGGCTGCACAGGTGTTCCCCTTAGATGTTCCTGGTGCATGCCGTCTCTCTCCTCCTTTATAGTCCTCTTCCACCAATCCCAACTCTGCTACCCACACGCCAAGTATGCTGCTCTCCTCCAATCAGGAGCAAGTCCTACAGTTTATTGGCTGAACTGGAGGCAGCTGTGTAGAAGCTGTTTTCTTCTCTCCCAGCGCCATATTGTGGGAGAGCAGATGCATAGAATAAGTCTTAATTCCAGTAACTTAGTCCAGTCCGGATTGCTCCCCACAGAGAGGTCTTCCATCTGCTGGTTCACTCCCCAAATGGCCACAACCACCAGAGCTGTGCTGATAGGAAGCCAGGAGCTTCTTCCGGGTCTCCCACACAGGTGCAGGGGCCCAAGGACTTGGGCCATCTTCTACTGCTTCCCCAGGCCATAGCAGAGAGCTGGATCTGAAATGTAACAGCTGGGACTCGAACCAGTGCCCATATGGGGTTCCGGCACTGCAGGTGGTGGCTTTACCCGCTATGCCACCGCACTGGCCCCATGATGTGGTTTTATTAAATTGAGGATTTGGCCACTGAAGAAGGGAGCAACATTCGACTGAGTCAACTCAACAGCACAAGAAATGATCTTTCAATGTCTTTTGTGTGTCTGATGCTAGACTGGGCACAGGATGGATGCCAGCCCGCGGCCTCGTAACCTGGGGGAAGGGGTAGCTATCCTTGTTTTCATTTTTCTAGATGGAAGAAAGAGACTAAATCCCAGGTGCAATAGCAGGAGAGTCAGAACCAAGCCCAAACCTGCCTAATCCTACAATTCTATTCTCAACAGGTCCTCTCTAGAATTCCATGGGATCCAGTCTAGAAAAAAGAGACAGTTCTCTCTCTCTCTCACTGTCTAGCTCTGCCTGTCAAAATATAAATAAAATAAATAAATAAAAGAAAAAAGAGACGAGTTGGAAGTCCTTCCCAACACGTAGAATGCTTTTGTCTGGTGAAGGGTGGGGGAGCATTTGTCAGGGAAGTGATGGTTGTGAACACATGAGCTAAAGTGTATCTCCTTATACTGTATCAAACACACACACTTCTCCCAACAACCCATTGAGGGCAGGACTTTCACGATCATCAGGCTAAGCAGCAGGACACAGAGACACAGGGTCAGGAAGCAGCCCACACAACTCACACAGCTAACGAGAAGTTTAGAAGAGCATCTAAGAAAGGCCTAATCCTGCCCTGAAAATCACCTGTGAGCTCCCTGTGGGGACCCAGCAGGGCCAGCCAGTTGGCCAGCTGGACAGGTGTGCGGCGTCTCTTGCATCTGAACATCTGTAGGTCACTAAGGGCAGTGTGCATACGGGGCCCCAGCAGGAACCACCCGCTGGAGCCAGACCAACACAACCAGGATCTCGCCCGTTGGGAAGGCTGTCGACATGACCCTCCCTGCTTCTAGAACCTGCTTCTAGAGGCTTTGGACAACTCGCCACCGTTGCTCACTGAGTTGCTTAGGCCAGGAGGGTCAGGGACTGCAGTCCACTACAGGAAGAATTCTACGGAGAAGGGATATCAGGGTGCCAACCGGGGCCCAAGGGACACAGCCACCTGTCCCGCTGAGCTCCAAAGTGAGCCCCATATTGGGCCAGTGGACATCACTTCTCAGAGACCAAGATTCTTTTTTAAGACAAAGGCTAGGGGCCAGCGCTGTGGCATAGCAGGTAAAGCCGCCGCCTGCAGTGCCGGCATCCCATATGGGCACCAGTTCGAGTCCCAGCTGGTCCTCTTCCGATTCAGCTCTCTACTATGGCCTGGGAAAGCAGTAGAAGATGGCCCAAGTGCTTGGGCCCCTGCACCCACGTGGGAGACCTGAAGGAAGCTCCTGGCTCCTGGCTCCTGGCTCCTGGCTTTGGTTGCAACCAATTGGGGAGTGAACCAGCAGATGGAAGACCTCTCTCTCTCTCTCTCTCTCTCTCTCTCTCTCCTTTTCTCTCTGTGTAACTCTGACTTTCAAGTAAATGAATTTTTTTAAAGACAAAGGCTAAAGAGAGTACAAGAAATTTTGGGATTTTTTTTTTAAATTATCTATTTGAAAGGCAAAACGATTAGAGGAGAGAAGGGAGAGGAAGGGAGGGGAGAGAGAGGAGGGGAGCTCTTCCAACAGCTGGTTCACTCCCTAAATGGCCACAACAGCCAGAGCTGGACCGTGCTAAACCCAGGAGCCTGGAACTCCATTCTGGGCTCCCACTTGGGCCATCCTCTGCTGCCTTCCCAGGTGCATTAGCAGGGAGCTGGATGGGAAGCAGAGCAGCAGAGACGCAAACCAGGGCTCTGACACAGGATGGCAATGTTACCGAGGGCAGCTTAACCCACAGCACCACAACGCTGGCCCTGCGGGAGACAGTTTTCAGAGGTCCCCTGGCCACCCACAAGGCTCTTGACCTGCAAAGCCTGTGATGTGCTCAACAAAGCTAACCCTCCTTGGAGATAGTCCTGGAGGCAAAGGATCAGCCAGGGGCCCACCCACTGTGACGTCCAGGAACCCCCTTTGACCCAGGCAGCCCCACCTGCAGAAGAGAATCGCATCACTGGCCACTGTGCTCCTGGCCCACTCAGCAGTGCCCACTCCACAGGTGGCGGTTCCAGTGTGTGGACGCACAGAATTAACAATCCCACTTTGCATTCATGAAAAAATAACTTCAGCGGCTTCTCCCTTGTCCCAGTAAGACCTTCCCAGAGGGGTTGCTGGGCTGGGAGGGAGGTGCGAGGCAGGGGCGGGGCGGAGGCAGGCGAGGGGAGGGGTGCTGAGCTGGTCCATCCCACGCCTGTGGTCCTCTTCTCTCCCTCTCCCTCCCCCCACCCCCAGTGCAGAAAGCCGGGGACGCATCAGCTTCTGTGCTGGCCGGGTGCTTTCCTGCACAGCAATCTGCTCTCCACACAAAAAGTGTTCTAAATAGAGCGGAACTGAGAACGGGGCCGCAGCCCGGATGGAGTCCTCCCCTCCCTGGAGAGCTCAGCGGCCCACATGGAAGCGGGTCCACCCCCAGCGCCTCTTACTCAAAGCATTCTTGGCCCGCGAGCACCCAGCCCTGACGGCAAGCACAAAGCCACCACAAATGGATTTTGCTTCTGCAGCATTTTGCCTGCACTGGGTCTCGCCTCCCCCACCCCCCCCCACTAGGCATCCCAGATGCCTCCTCTGCCCACGTGCGCCCCCAGAGGCAACTGGGGAACCGTGTCCCTGGAGAGATGGCAAAGGCTCGCTCTGGTCACTCTGCACCAGGAACTCGCTGAGAGGTTCCAAGAGCGAGGTCTGAGCTCTCTCTCCAACAGCACCCAATTGCTAAATAATAATAATATTTTATTAAGTAAGAGGGGTCTGGGCACCGGATTCGGGGTGGATCCTCAGACGTTCCTTCTCAATTCTGGAAAAATCTACCCAGTGCTCATGTCCCCCAGGCACGGAGCCAGCAGCACTTTTGTGGACCGAGGCAGGTTCTACGCCTTTCGCTCACCAACATTCACAGTGGGAATCATTTGGATGTGGTCCCTATACCCTGTGCATAAGGAATGCTGTCTTTCAGCCCCCAGAAGTCAGGCACCAAGGGCCTCTCCTGGCCACGTCACTAACCCATCACCCCCAGCCTAGGTCGGGGAACCCTCTGATGGAGACTCTGGAAGGCAGGCTGGGCGACGTGTCCCTTGGGAAGTTGGGCGGGGCAGCCGGCCTCACCCTAGCCATCACCCCAACCTCTTCCTGGTGCCCCCACTGAGTTAAATCTTTAGGAATCTGCAGCCAGCCCACTTGCCCGTGAGCCAGTGCGTCTGAATTCAGCACCTCTGAGAACGTCCTCTTCTCCAACGAGGCAAGGCATTTAGAAAGTGAAATGAAATTTAAGCAGAAAACAAACACCACCACCACTTATCATTGTCACCAGGGGCGGGACATACCCCTCCCCTCCTCCTCCCTCCCAACATGGGAGGGAAACAGGCAGAGGGGCACCAGGAGACTCAGGGACGGTTCAAAATATGCAAACAGGGGTGCTGGGCCCTAAGAGGAGAGCCACTTGCGCCCAGGAGGTTTGTGTTTTGTGTTTTTCCTGCAGTCACTTGAGTTTCTGAGTTGGGAGACCAGCAGTTCCTCTCCAAGTCTGGTTCAGAGCAAAAAAAAAAAAGAATATTAAAATGCTAGAACAAGGTATTTTTCCTCCCTCTGGATGAACTGTTTTACAATAAGCTACCTGCTGGGGTCAGGAAACGTGAGATTTTGGCTTCCTGCTTGCAGGGATACACGCAGGGAGAGTCACTGTAGAACTCCTACAGGGCATGGACCACCCCACCCCCCAACCATGCGCAACCCCTGTGTCTCTGCCAGCTTTTGTTGGAATCCATTTCTCTCCTCTGCTCCACCTCCTACCCTCCCTCGTCCCCACTCAACCAGCGCCATGAGCCCTCCAGGAGAGAGCTGCCAGGCAGTGCCCAGTTGGCCATGTCACCCCCTGCAGTGGAGTCAGAAGGCCGGACACAGCAGCAGGGAGGGAGGAGGGCAGGCTATCGGAGGGAGGAACCGCTCCCTGGGCCCCCAGAGCAAAGGCATTTTCTTTGCTAGGAGGTGAGTGACGCCCAAAAGAGAGGAATGATCAGAATCAAAATAAATAGCCAAGGAAGCGAGCGGGAGTGGTAACTGCATGGGGATGAACGTTTATGCAAACACAGGAGAAGATCGGGTCGTGCCGGAGGACGCGGCAGGGAGAGCTCCTTACTGGAAAGGAAATTTGTTTATGACATTTTGTTTGCTCCTTATTTTTTAATGCTCTTCTGGCCCCATGTCCTGTAAACAGAGCAGCTTTTCCGTTCTCTCGCGGTGCCAGGAGAGCCAGAGACAGAACAGACTGTGTTGGTGCCAGGCTCTGAGGCCACTGAGGTCCCACACAGCCCCAAGAGCCCACGCCCTGGGGTCTGTCTCCGGGGTGGGGGGACATCTGGGTGTGGAGATGCGGGGAAGGCCGGGGGCTCCCCCGCAGGCCTGACGTCAGCTTTCTCTCCGTCCCCAGGGAGGAGGCCGGGCCTCTGGGTCCAACAGGGTACTCTGCAAGGGGCTGAGACTGACAGATGCTGGAGGGAGGAAAAGCCCAGGTGTGACTGAAGTGGTGCCAAGGGCCAGGGTCTGCCACTCTGCTCCGTGAACTCTTGATCTGGACTGAGTAGGACTTGGCCCTGAGCTCACGCAGGAGTTTAGACCCCACAGCCATAAGTCAATGGTACTAAGAAGGTGGAAACGTAGCCCACTTATGGAGTGTAAAGGTGGGTGGGAAGTTGGGGAAATGAACAGATGGGGTCAGGTCAGTAGAGTGGAGCTCCATGTGTGAATCTTGGTGGCTTTGTAAGGAGACAGATGCGTGTATCCCTGTCTCTTGCCGTGTAATGCCCTGCGCCTCCAAGACCACCCTCCCCACAGGCCTAAATAATGGGTCTCTGCCTGATCTTAGCCTGTGAACCTCCGCAACCACGAATCAAAAAAACCTCTTTTTGTTACAAGAAGCCTGCCTCAGGTGTTTTATTATAGTTTTATTATAGTAATGAAAAAATGACTAATATACTAGTACTGCAATTGGGCAAGTGTCCCAGGAGTTAAGATGGCTGCACCCTCCATCAGACCACCTGGGTTTGAGTCCTGGCTCTGGCTTCTGACTCCAGCTTCCTGCCAGTGCAGACCCTGAGAAGTAAGGGTGATGGCTCAAGTAACTGGGCCCCTGCCACCAAGGTGGGGGGTGGGGGCTGGATTGCATTACCAGCTCCCAGCTTTGGCCCAGCCCTGACCATGGCAGGCATTTGAAAAGTGGACCAGTGGACGGGAACTCACTCTCTCTGCCTCTCCAATAAATACAAAAATAAATAAATAACACAAGGGAGAAAAAAATAATCCACCAATACCAAATGAAACCGCAGCAGCCGGAGTGGGTTTGTGAGGCCAGTTCACACTGGGACGACACAGAAGAAGGACAGAGGCCCACGTGTGAAGTATCCTCTTCCCAAGGGGAACAAAATTGGGGCCGACGGCCCCGGTGGTTCCACGTGGAGCAGCCCTACTCCAAAAATCCAGAACCTGAACAGCTTCAAAATCTGAATGTTTTTGAGCGCTGATGCGATATCCCAAGTGGGAAGTTTCACAGACACACAGATGCACTGAACATGTTACACAAAGGTTACCTTCCGGAGCCGGCGCCGTGGCTCAATAGGCTAATCCTCCACCTTGCGGCGCCGGCACACGGGGTTCTAGTCCCGGTTGGGGCGCCGGATTCTGTCCCGGTTGCCCCTCTTCCAGGCCAGCTCTCTGCTATGGCCAGGGAGTGCAGTGGAGGATGGCCCAGGTGCTTGGGCCCTGCACCCCATGGGAGACCAGGAAAAGCACCTGGCTCCTGGCTCCTGCCAGGATCAGCGCGGTGCGCCGGCTGCAGCGGCGGCCATTGGAGGGTGAACCAACGGCAAAGGAAGACCTTTCTCTCTCTGTCTCTCTCTCTCACTGTCCACTCTGCCTGTCAAAAAAAAACAAAAAAAAACAAAAAAAAACAAAAAAAAAAAAACAAAGGTTACCTTCCGACTACATGTATCAGGCAGACAAGAAAATGTAACAGTTTAGTGTGCAGCACTGGGTACCACCCCCGCAAGACATCTCATGATGTATATAATTCCCGCCTCCCTCTGAGAGCCGTTTAGCCAGGGCAAGAGCTGAGAGCCAGCTGCGTTTCCGATCCGACTCCCTGCTAATGCACCTGGGAAGGCAGCAGAAGGCAGCCCGCGTGCTTGGGCCCTGCCCACCTATGCTGGGGACCCAGCTGGAGCTCTGGGTTCCTGGTTTCAGCCTGGCCCAGTCCCGGCCACTGTGGGCATCTGAGGAGGGAAGCAGTAGATAGAAGATCTCTCTCCACCTCTCTCTCTAGACCCTCCCTCTTTCTCTGTCAATCTGAGCCTTCAAATAAGTAAAATCTTGAATAGCAAACTCCCAAATTAAGAGTCTTAAAATGTTTGACAATCACAGTAGGAAAGCTCCAATCCTACACACCCACTGTGACAATGGGGGATCTAGAAGGCCAGAACACACAGGTCTCAGTGGCTCCCACGCTGAGGCCAATAGGCGGCACCACAGCAGTGGCAGGGGCCGGGAGAGCTGCCTTATACAGCAGTACCCACCAGGGCTCGTCCTCCAGGGCTCGGCCACATGCGTTTCCTTCCTCTTCCTCCTCTGCACTGGACACCTCCCAGCTCTCTTGCATCCAACCGGAGCCTGTGACCAGTGCCCGCCCATGGGAGTGAGCGTGGTGAGGGGTGCTCCCCGCTGACCCAGGCACGTTCTCTCGGGGTGCCCTTACCTCGTTCACTGGCCGACGAGGAGGAAGCCCCTTTAGGGTCCTGGTCTCCTAAGACAGACAGAGCCTCCTGCCCCCAACTCCCTTTCAACTGAAATGGAGAAAAAGCCATTAGGGGGAAAGAACTGAGGTTCGAGGGGTTCTGTTACAGCAGCCTCCTGTGGCTAAGGCGGTGCTGGCACAACTCGGAGAAGCCCTAATCCTGCCCCAGGTACAGGACCTCATGGGATGTGCTCCCTGGCCATCGGGGAGCCTCCCTCAGCCTCAGGCTCCTCCCCTGTTAGCACAAGGTCTCAGCAGCTCCTTGCCGAGAGAATCCAATGAGCAGCTTTCTCCCAAAGAGAGCCAGCATGGGAAAGCCTGGAAACCACTGGCCTTCTGTTTCCTGGGGTGGTCTGATGATCTTGGCTCCGGGTCCCATTGCCTCCCTCTTGTCTGAAACTGCTCCCTCTTGTCTGAAACGGCTAACGTCTCCTTTGTCCAAACTCTTGTTTGCCGGTGTGAATGAGCTCCGAAGAGGATGTTTTCAGGGCTTCTCTTCCCCCAGAGGGGAGCTTCTGCCTGCTTTTCTGCTCTGCTCCCCAGGGCAGGGAGACTCATGGCCGCTGGGGACACTCTCGTCCTCCCGGGCCCGCTTGCCCTGGGCAGTGCCTCTTCTCCTGTTGTCTGTCATCCCCAGGTGGCAAGGATTGACCCGGGTACAGTCCTGCGGCAAAGGATCTGCCCCCACATCATCCAGGCCCCGTCCCTGTGACTTGCAGGGAAAGTTCTATCAGGGTCAAGAGCAGGTGAACGTTCCAGCCCGAGTCTCCAGGAACGGCTGAGTTCATTCGGCAAGTGTGATTGATGGTTTTACATGGGCGGGTCTTGTCTAACCAGGCTGTAAATAAGATCTAGAGAGCAGGTACAATCTCAGATGTGGTTTGTTTTGCCTTCCTGTATTTCTATTAGACACCATGAAACTTGGTAGAAATTTCTATCTGAAATTCTGCCATTTATGTTTTCCACCTTGGATATGAAGCTGGCTCAAAGACAACCAGCCAAAACCAGACACAGACACATTCTCTTTCAAGAACTTCTTCTGGGAAACCCACCAATGAAACAACACATTCTTGGCTGTTCAGATAACACTTTATTGATTACTCATGGGCAAACAGAAAACAGACAAGTTGGTGGTACACACAGTAACAGGTTGTAAACAGGGAAAGTCAACTCCACATCTTTCTTGTCCATCCGCCATGTAAAAGCCACCACACACACATTTACGAGTTCTGAACTTGACATTGTCAATGACCCTGGCTTTGAACTCCGACTCTCACATAAAAGACTTGGTCAAAGCAACGGATGCATTTAAGTCCCTGTTTTCTGACGATTAAATGAGAGAATATGTGAAATGCCCATCACAGGGCCTACCACGTGACCCAAACATGATTGGGCACGGCAAGGATACATTTGCAGGACTAAGGAATGACTTCGATTCTGATCTTAGAGAAGAGACAGGAAGACAGAGACAGGAAAAGAGAGATGTGCTGGGGGCGAGGGTGCCCCCAAGTTCAGGACAAGCATACTAAATGAGATACTAACATGTATGCTCAAGGAGGAGGGGCCGGCATTCTCTGAGTATCTATCCAACGCGAGATGCTTTAAAAGAGTATGTGAGGGGGCGGTCACACATCATTGAGAGGGAGGAAGTCCAGGAAGACTTCCTAGACAAAGAGGCACTTGACATGAGCACAGGATTCATAGGATTTCAGCAGCCCATGTGTCCAACATTTGCTCTTCAAAAAACCATCTCCTCCATGAACAATCAACATAGGATTAGGAATCCTGGTGATCTCAAACAGAAATCATTACTGGAACATGAGTGGAACTTTCTTAATTAAACAGTACCAGGACATTCGCAGCTCCTGGCTGGCATGCGCAGTGGGCGCAGGTCCCCGTCACACTGGTAAGGTGCACCCTCCAAGGGCGGATCTGGTAAAGGAACTGCAGCGGGTGCTCAATGACACCTCACCAGGGGGGTGACCAGAAAGCACCCGCCCATGGGACCTGGGCACCCGAGAACACTGTAGCTTCAGGGCTATCCCAGGTTGCGCTGGGGATGCTAGAAGTGAGAGGTAAAGCCCGTGGCCTATCAAGCTGAGTTCCACTTGGAAACTGGATAGACGGGGTGACCGACCGGCCCCTTCAGTTTGGTATTTCACTCCGTGGGCTCCCAGACCCACCTGTCAGTGCGTCAGGCTGCAACCAGCAGTCAGGCAGGTAGGAACAGTCACCGAGGATGGGAAGGCTACAACTCAGAAACAGCTGCCACCTGTTCTTTTCCAACGCTTGGGACTACACCCACGACGTGTTTAATGAGGGACCAGGCCTTTGCCCTATAGCTTGGCGCCTAGCGTTCAGGATGGAGGGGCCCCATGAGGACCACCTGCCCGGGCTCCCCGCCCCGCCCTGACCTTGAGCCGCCCCAGAGGTTCCCAAGCCAGCAAGGGCCCTGAGCACAGGCAGTTTTCTGCAGGCTCCTGCTCTCCTCAGCTCTCCAAAGCCCAGTCCTGAGACACCAGAAAAGGCGGGAGGCGAGGGGAAGAGGCCCGCAAAGGAGGAAGCGAAGAAGGAGACAGGAAACGAATTTTTCTTTTTTTTTTTTTCAAAACCTTTCAACAGGACTCGATAACCCGGAGCACCCGGTGATCGGCGCCGGACGGCATACAAAAGCCAAGAGGCAGGTCCCAGGACGGGTCAGCTTAAGACTTCGTATTTGCCTTTCTCTAAGCAAACTAATAAATCCCCTAGGGTTTGAGCCACGCCGAGCTCCCAGTTTTTATTTATTGGTCAAAACGGCAGGCAGGGTTTCGTTTCTCTCTCTCTCTTTTTTTTTTTCCCTTCCCTCTCATTTACCCCCGGGGTAAACAGCAGTGCCCCTTCCCCTCCCCCTGTCATCAGCCAGTGTGTCTATTTGCGTTCTCCCTCGACAAACTCAAGTTCAGTGCAACTGACAAGGGCAAACAGCTTTGAAGTACTCCCTGGTAATGGACTTCCCGAGCCACCGAGTTGCTGCCTTTGGCAGCTAAAGGCCCAGGGTAGATGGAGCTCCTTGCCAGGGGACGGTCAGGCACCAGCCGGGCCAGCTGAGACCCTGCCACACAGACAGAACCAACAGGCCGGTCAGGCCCGGCTGATGCCCCTTCCTTGTCCCGTTCTACTGTGGAGAAAACGGAGGCCCCTGAGAGGGCCCGAGCGACGTGCACAGGATCTTGGAGCTGGAGGGGAAGTCCAGGCAGGACGGGCACGCGGGTCCCCAGAGCTGCCATCTCCTGCCAGCTCAGGGCTCTGCTCCACCTCCGTCCCCGCTACCGGCCCGGAATGGGAGGGTCTCATCCAGGGTCAGCCGCCATTTCCAGGTCACCCGAGTCCTCGAGCACAGGGACCTGCTTGGTCATGAAAACCTCCCACGTCTGCTACCACGGCTCTCACACCTTCCCACACAGGGGTCCAGGGCCAGGAGGGAGGACAAACGTTTTCCTATGGGTCAAATTCCTTCAAGGACATGGAAAAATCTTCTAGGGAAGTTGAATAAAGTCTGGGGGTGGGGGGAAGCAGAGCTGATCTGAAATTAAGTCATATTCGTAAAGAACTAAGGCAGGATGAGTATGTTCACGGGGCTGGAGTAATTTTATGGTGTACCTGGGGAATGCGGAACAGAAAGCAACCGGACCTGAGCTCCTAGCAAGCCCATGGCTCATGCATCAAATGGGAAGGCACCGTGGACGCCCGAGCAGGAGGAACCTGCAAAGACGGTGTGGCCTAGCCCCGGGCATTCATGGAAGGCACTAAGATGAGGGACTTTGAGTCAAAAACTGTCTCCTTGTTCTGAGCTTTTTACCAGCGTCCACGCACGCTACCCGGATCCAGAAAGAGGAGGCTGTCAGATGCTGGCGAGAGGACACACGCATTTAGCTCAACATCTCACTAGGAAATGGACATTCAGTGGCCCCCTCGGCAGCCCAGGAACCGCTCTTACAAATTCTGCTGCTTCCAGGTTGGGTCGAGCGTCATGGCGCCTCCTCCCGCAGTTCTTCCGCACTCGGAAGAAGGGCTCCCACCCAGGGCTGGGCCATCCCCGCCACATGTTAGAAAAGGGCAAGGTTGGAGGGTGGTGCCCATGCCCACCTCAGCCTCTGGGATTCTACGTGGATGAGAGGATATAGGGCTGTGGGGGGGGGGGGGGTGGAGCCTGTTGCTTTTGGTACGACAGCAGAACTCCCTACTGGAATCAGAGAATGAGTGTGGGACAGACACGGAGGGGACATCTGAAATGTGCTCATCTTTCAAAAACGAAAACTGACACCCGAGGAGCTGGGCTGGCACCCCCTACCATGGTACCGCAGGCCGTAACGTAAGGGCGAGCCAGGGGCCAACCCGGGGTGCACGGGCATCCCAGGAGTAACTAACAAGGGAGCGGCCTCTGGCTGTCTGCATGCTTGTCGCTACCCTCGCCCATAACCACCTCCCGTGGGCACGCCATGCAAGGCGACTGGGGATTCGTGCTCCAGTGAAAAAACATGGGAGACGGATGCCCTGACTGGCAGGCGGCCTCAGGGGACAGTGCTGTCCTGGAAACCTGGCTTTTCCCAAATGGTGAAAAAGTCTGCACTTGGCTATCAGGCTGTTCTTCCTGTCACAAACACCAAAGAACTGGGCTGGCACAGCTCCCTTGCTCTCTCCCCTAACCTCACCCCGCACCCACCACCCCCAAGCTGCCTTTTCCCAATAAAGCCAACGTCGGCAAAGGTGAGGAGAGGCGGGGAGGTCCCACTCAACACGCTCTGAGCTCACCTCAACGGTTCTCAGGAGACCGTAGACAGAGAGTGCATACTTAGCTCCGATTTACCAGCCCGTGGGATTTCAAAGATTTTAGAGTTCAAAGGCATCTTGGGAAGTTCTCTAGGAACTGCTCTGCTCGCCAGATAAGACCATCTCAGAAATAATAGCTCGCTGTCTAGCAAAGATGTGGAACCTTCTACTTGGTTCCTTACTGCATACAATGCACACCTTGTCCACTGTTCGCAGCAGCTGTTTCTTCATGAACAGTTTTGTTTTTAATGAGAAAGGTTAATTTCTCCCATCTAGGTAGACTAAGAAGGGAATCCCCCAACATCTGGCATGCTCACTCCCTACAACACCCTTCGGAAGGTCACGGTCTCTGTTGGTTCTTCACACCCAGGCCATCACTCAACATCACCCACCCCGACCATTTCACGGTCATCTCATCATCTCATCAGGACTGGGGTCTGATCCAACGGCATCCATCCATGGGTAACCCAGTGGCCAATGGCGTGACCAGATAACAGCCCCACATGGCGACCGGCCAAGCAAACCAAGCACAGCACTCGGTGACAGCAGGCAAAACAGGCACAGCAGGTGCCGGGGAGTCACCCAGTGGGGCAGCCAACGGTTTGCATAGGGCTGTCCGCACTTTACCACTCACCCCTTATCCTAGGCAAACCGGGCGAGGGTCACCCTCAGCCCATCACAGCAGTGGAGCTGCAGAGTCGGCAGCAGTGAGCCCCCGTGCTGAACAGAGGGGCCAGATGACCAGGACGTTACTGCCCCTGCTCGCCCTGGGCACCACTGACAGCAGCTGGCTGTGCTGAATGGCTCTGGGCCTCTTGACAAGGCCCGTGCTGGGCGTCCACCGGGACTGTTCCCTGTCTGCCTTCCACCACGGCTCTGCCATTAGCCAGCACTGCAATCAGCCAGTGACGTGAGCGGCTCTCTGTTCCTCGGCACCTGAGGGAGCCCACGAAACGCCACGGCTGTGACTGTGTGCCAGGGCTCGGCAGCCATCTTTCCCCTCCAACAGCACTGACGCCTGCACTGCTCTGTGTTGAGTCTGAGCTGCCGGGAGGGACCCCAAACACACAGCCGGGGAAACTCCCAATCCTTTCACCGAAACAAGGCACCCCCATTTGCTTTGGGAACCAGAAAGCACCAACGGCTCTGACGCTGCACTGGGGCCGGGTTGCCCCGTGAGGGACAGTTAAGCAACTGTGCTACAGAGCGAAAGGAACAGTGGAGACTCGAGCTGTTGGCAACAGCACACCCGGCGGGGAAGGGGCCCTTCAAAACACCCCAGTCCTGGTGGCTGGCTGCCCTGGCATGAAGACCAGCTTCTGGCAAGGACCCCAACTGCCACCAGGAGAGCAGAGGTCTGAGGGTCTCAGGTCACAGGTGACAGGATGAAGGACAGTGTCCGTTTTTGTCGCACACATGGACACCTGCATGTGACCCAAAGACAAAGTCACGCATGGAAGACAACAGGCTCCCCTGTGGCAGCCTTTGCCGGGGCCCAGAACATCTGAGAGCCGGAAGAACTCCCACGCCGACCCCTGCATCACTCTGGAACCTGGCTGGGGGAAAGACCCCAAATAAGCGAGACGGGATCCGACCCCACGGCCGCCCACAATGCACACATGCTGGCCTCTCTAGACGGAGCAGGAACGAAAATGGAGATCCCATTTGACCTACATGTAGTTAACTATTCACTCAGCATCCGGCTGGAAGAGAGTGGAGCAAACAAGGAGAAACGCCGAGCCCAGGAGCACTGCGGCCCTGGCCAGGGTGTGGCAGGAAGGCCTCCGGCCGCCCGCTGGGGCGGGGCCAGCGTCTCAGCGAAACACTGAACGTCCAAGAACGGAGCCCAGGGCCTGGCCGAGGCACAGACGAGTCCTTCACCCGAGGGCTCTGCTCTCCACCCCGCATCTCCTTTATTCTCCAAAGTAGGAACTCCTGATGGAACCCAGGGTGCCGGCCCTCAGCCGAGTCCTCCGTGGGGGTCCGGGGCGTGGGCTGGGGTCACGAAGCGTGGCGGGAAAGAGCAGCTCTCGCTCCGTCTGTCTTCCCAGGCCTGGACCTGTGGGTGTAAAACAGCATTAAGGTTAGATCTCGGCTTCCGCTCTCTCAACACGTGTTCGGAGCACCCCTATGGTCACGGGGCCTGCCGTTCTAACGTCACAATGGACCGGAACAAAGTATGCAGTTCAGTTCAGGAAGAAAAGGAATCCTGGCGTCTCTCAAGGAGCTCCTGCACTTGGACTCACCACAGGAATCCGCCTGCACAAATTCCACCATGATACCCAGGGCTCATTTTCCAAGCCCCCACCTTATCCAGCCAGCCCAGAGGACCTGGGAACGTCTGCTTCTTAGTAGCCCATTCATGTCTGTGGGATACGGGGCAGGGAGGTGTTAGGTCACCCATTTTGCAGGCAGGAAAACCGAGGCACAGACAGTGTCAGTGTTCTCAGTACAGGATGACGGGAGTCTGGTTCCCCAGTCTAATGTCCACTTTAGAGCTGGACCCTCTCTCTGCTTTCACAGCCCCCCAACAACTAGTCATGGCTCACCCAGAGAGGGCAGTGGTTCCTCGGGGGGAGGGGGACAGGACACTGGGAGACACCTGTCTACGCCCTAACACCGGCAGCAAATCAACCTGGATGCACCTGGGCTCCCCGTACGTTCCCGGCTCCCGGTTCCCGCCCCCTCACTGCGCCTGGCCTCCCATTTCTGAAGAGCACATGTATTTGCCACCACAAATGCCTTCAGATTTCCCCATTTTAGGAAAATCAACTTATTTGAAAGTCAGAGACAGAGAGAGAGGTGGGGGTCGAGGAGGCAGAGATGCCCACAACACAGCTGATGGTTGAGCCTGGCTGAAGCCAGGAGCTAGGAACTCAAGCTGTGTCCCCCTTGTGGGTGGGAGGGACCCAGCCACTTGAGCCGTCACCCGCTGACTCCCAGGATGCACCTTAGGAGGGAGATGGGATGAGGAGGAGCGAAGCCAGGACTTGAACTCAGGCACTCGACTTGGGATGTGAACACCCCAGGTACTATTTCAAAAATGGACGGAGGGAGGGGCCTATTCACATAGAGAAAGAGAGAGGGAGAGGGAGAGGGAGAGAGACGGAGAGGGAGAGGGAGAGGGAGAGGGAGAGGGAGAGGGAGAGGGAGAGGGAGTCTGGGACATACAAGCAGCTTCTCTCTGGGTCTCTGATTCCAGCAGTCACCGTCACCCCACGAGGAAAAACCTTGACACGGGCAAACCCACGCGTTACAGGCACCACACTGTTCAGGTGCTGGGGATACAGAAAATGAACCAGGCAGGAGAACCCCGTCCTCACGGGCTGCAGCAGAGGGGCAATCCCGACTGAGGGTCTGCGCAGGCACCCGAGGCCCCAGGGCAGCAGGGTCGGGATGGGACTCCTACGGATTCCGGAGGCATCTGGACACCAGGGGGGCCTTGAGGGGCCGAGTAAGGCCCAGGGCCACGGGAGCGCTCATCACCGTGGTCCTCGGTAGAATCCCTGGCAGAGGCGATGCAGCTACCCAGAGGGCAGGGCGCGGATCGCCCACCAGGGACGGCAGGGCTCAGGGCGCAGGGAGAAGAGGCTGGAACGCGTATTTCTCTGCAGGGGAACTGGGCAGGCAAGGAGAGTCTGTGTTTTTGAGTCACCTACAAATAAATAAATAAATAAAGCCAAAAACAGCAGCCAAGGTACAGACAGAGGCGCGAGGCGCTCCGGGCAGTGCTCTGATTGGTGGCCAAGAAGGAAACCGGGAGCCTCTGCCAGGTGTCGCCCAGGCCCCCCGGAAACGCTGGACCCGGAAACGCCCCAAACGGACAAGATGTCCCGCTCAGCTTGCTCCGGGTTCCCTGTGCCTCCATGGGCAGCGGCCCGGCCCTCGGCGCTGTCTCACAGGGAGGCTGGAGAAAGGCTTTCCCCCTGGGAGACCCACACAGCCAGCAAATTAATTGGCAGTGGCCGGGTGAATCACACAGCGACTTCCTTCTTGTTGCCAGGCAACCGCATGCACTTGGCAGTGGGACATCCAACACGGAGGGGCGGGTGTTGCGAGGCGCTTGCAAAAATAAATAAATAATAAATAAATAAAAAATAGCAAAACACGCAACACCCCAGACTCTGCTCCCCAGCGCGGGCGGACCCAGTGGAGGGGGCCACGGTGGTGGGCAGGGGTGGAGGAGCACAGAGAAGGGAGTGAACTCAAGGAAGGGAGAAAGAGGTCAGGACGCCAGCAGATGCTAACACTCCCTCCCCCTCCCCCCCTGGCTAGTTGGAGCATTTGTATTTGGCTAAAGACACGCCTGTATTAGCCTAGAGCGAGGCAACAGGAGGCACCAGGGTTAGCAGGCACGGAGAGATCTGAGCCAGTACCTAGCCTTAGAATCCTACCCGGAAGCCCTGCACACTCAGTGTTTTCAGGCCCGTAGCTACGGCCACCAGGGGCTGATCAGATTAGCCCTGCGACCAGGGCTCTCCCCTCTTTTAAAAGTCCCCGACAAGAGTGTACACTCCACGTTTGGAACCCTCTGTGGAAGGAAAACAGGAACCAGGAAAGGCAGGAGAGCAAGGGTTCCTGTAGGGGGCTGGGAGGAGCCTCCCAAGACCCGCACCCTGGCCCCTTCAAGATAGGACGGTCGCCCCGTGGAAGGAGACGTGCTGAGGTTAGGAGGCGCATGGGGACGGGGAGCTTATCCCAGGAGGCCCCCAGTGCCATCACGTGTCCTTATCAGAGAGAGGTGCAGGGAGATGTGATCATGGAAGCCGGGTGACAAGGCAGGAAGCCAGGAAAGGGAAAGGCATGGGGCTGGCGTCGAACGATGGGGGAAGCCTCACTTGTAACACTGGCATCCCACACGGGCACTGGGTCCAGGCCCGGCTGCTTCACTCCCCATCCGGCTCCCTGCTAATGCACCTGGGAAAGCAGTGGAGGGCGGCCCACGTGCTTGGTCCCTGCACCCACGTGGGAGAGCCGGATGGAGCTCCAGGCTCCTAGCTTTGGATTCACCCAGCCCCTGGCTGTTGTGGACATTTGGGGAACTGATGAAAGATACGTCTGTCTCTCTGTCTCTCCATTTCTCTCTGACACTCTACATTTCAAATAAATAAGTAAATAATCTTTAAAGAGAGGAGCCGGCATTGTGGCATAGTGGGTAAAGCTGTTGCCTACAACCCTGGCATCCCATATGGGTACAGGTTTGTGTTCTGGCTGCTCCACTTCTGATCTGGCTGCTCCAGCCCCCTGCTAACAGCCTGGGAAAGCAGTGGAAGATGGCTAAAGCGCTTGGGGCCCTTGAACCCACATGGGAGACCCAGGTGAAGCTCCTGGCTCCTAGCTGCAGCCTGGCCATTGTGGCTGGGTAATGAACCAGCAGATGTGTCTGTCTCTCCCTTTCCCTGACTTTCAAACAAGTAAGTCTTGAAAAATGAGAAGAGGGGCCGGCGCTGTGGCACAGCGGGTAAGGCCGCTGCCTGCAGTGCCAGCATCCCATATGGGCACCAGTTCGAGTCCTGGCTGCTCCACTTCCAATCCAGCTCTCTGCTATGGCCTGGGAAAGCAGTGGAAGATGGCCCAAGTCCTTGGGTCCCTGCACCCACGTGGGAGACCCGGAAGAAGCTCCTGGCTCCTGGCTTCGAATCAGCACAGCTCCAGCTGTTGCAGCCAATTGGGGAGTGAACCAGCGGATGGAAGACCTTTCTCTCTCTCTCTCTCTGCTTCTCCTTCTCTCTCTGTATAACTTTTTTTTTTTTTTGACAGGCAGAGTGGACAGTGTGAGAGAAAGAGACAGAGAGAAAGGTCTTCCTTTGCCGTTGGTTCACCCTCCAATGGCCGCCATGGCCAGTGTGCTATGGCCGGCGCACCGCGCTGATCAGATGGCAGGAGCCAGGTGCTTCTCCTGGTCTCCCATGGGGTGCAGGGCCCAAGCACTGGGGCCATCCTGCACTGCACTCCCTGGCCACAGCAGAGAGCTGGCCTGGAAGAGGGGCAACCGGGACAGAATCTGGCGCCCCAACCGGGACTAGAACCTGGTGTGCCGGCACCACAAGGCGGAGGATTAGCCTACTGAGCCGCAGCGCCAGCTATAACTTTCAAATAAATAAATAAATAAATCCTTTAAAAAAAAAAAAAGAAAAATGAGAAGAAATGAAATGAACGCATGGAGGAAGGAAGGGAGCCGAGGCAAGGGAACAGAGTCTCCCCTCAAGGCTTCCAGAAGGGAACTGCGCGGGAGAGAACTTGACCTCAGCCCCCGGAGCCTGTGTGGCTCCTGTTGTGTTTCCATTCCCCACAGGAGCCTGAAGGTGTCCCAGGGGATGCAGGTCACAGCGAAACGGACCAGGTCAGGGCAGTGAGGCCCAGAATTTGTCTTCGAAAGGCACAGCCAGCACCTGCAGGCTCAGGAGGAGAGAGGCAGGACTCCGCGAGCAACTGAGGCAGGAAGCAGCCCAGCCTGGAACCAGGCTGCTAAACTGCACCACTCGCGGCTGTACCTGGGGCAGGCGGCTTAATCTCTGAAAGCCTCAGTTTCGTCACTGCAGAATCGAGATAGTATTATTAGCTACCTTGCAAAGCTCTTTGGATTAAATGAGATAATACATGAAAAGCCCCTGGTGCATGGTGGATACCAAATAACTGGTAACTCTTCGGATAGATTAGACACGCGTACATGGCAGAAGCTGCTGCCTGCCCACCCAAATATCTATTCCACCCTTTCTACTTCCTAACAGAACCGATTTCTGCTGACATTGCAGCCGTGAATTAAAGAAAACAAAACAAAATTTTTGAAAGACGACATCTCCCAGCCTCCAACGCAGCTGGATACGGCAACGTAACCAAGATCTGGCCAAGGAAGCAAGCAGAGCACTGTGGGAGATTGGGAGCTACTGCTCAAAAGGGGCTGGGGAGCCCAACTCCTTTTTTTTTTTTTTTTTTTTTTGAGATCTATTTATTTATTTATTTATTTATTTAAAAGGCAAAGTGACAGAGGGCCAGGGAGAGAGAGAAAACCTTCCATCTTCTGGTTCATGCCTCAGATGGCCACAACAGCCAGGGTTGCACCAGGCTGCAACCAGGAACCGAGAACTTCATGCAGGTCTCCCACGTGAGTGCAGGGGCCCAAGACCTCGGGCCATCTTCCGCTGCTTTCTCAGGAGCATTAGCAGGAAGCTGGATTGGAAATGGAGCAGCCAGGACTCAAACTGGCACAGAGGGAGCTTATTTACTTATTTATTTTTAAAAATCTGACTGCCTTCTGTGTTCAATACAAACACGATGGCTGGTGCTCCACAGCCATCATGGACTATGAGGAACACCCTGGGAACTCCAGAGCTGCCGCACAGCCGGGGATGGCCTTCCTCTGGCTTTCTGTCACATGAAAGAAAAGGACACTTGTGTCTCAGACAAGTCACGGCTGCTTTCGAGTCTTCTAGTAACCACAATGGACTCCTCGCCAGATTCCCAGTCCTCCTGCAGCACGAGTTCTCAAAGCCTAGCTCTGGGCCAACAGCTGCAGCCTCACCAGGAACTTGGTAGAAATAAATTCTTGAGCGGCACCCCAGACTCACTGAACCGGAAACTCCGAGTGTGCGGCCCGGCAGTTAGGATTTCAGCGAAACCTCCAGGGCTTGTGGGGCACAGTCCAGTGTGAGAACCAGTGTTCTGGGCGAGGTTTCTCCAGGAGGTGCCGCGGTAGTGGGAGACCACCCTGTGGGCTTCAGGACGCTCACCAACATCCCCGGCTCCCACCCCTGGATGCCGGCGCACCCCGGTCTCAGACAGGGCCTGCCAGTGCCTCTAGGGTGGGGAGAGGGTGCCCAATTGCCCCAGGGGAGAAGCACTGCCCAGAGCACTGGCTCTCTCAGGATCTTGGCTGCACCTTAGAATCACCTGGGAAGCTTTTCAAAATTCCAATGCCTGAGCCACACCCAGCCTAGTGAAATCCAAATCTATGAGGGCGGGCCTGAGGCAACAGTTAAAGGTCCCCAGGTGAGTCCAAGGTGCAGCCCGGGGGCGTTAGCAACGGCTGCAGGGGGCCAGCAGGGGCCCAGGGGAGACACGGCACGGAGCTGGCAGCAGGTCCCGCGCACCGGCTGTAGGAAAGACACGAGAAACGTCCCGAGAGCCACAGGCGCTTGGGGTTGCATTCCTGATGGCTGTGTCACTTCATTTCCCACAAGAACAGGGTGGACACCTCTCGGTCTCACCATGAATAACCACGCGAAGCCTCCGTCTCCTCCCCCCAATAAACAAGACACACGCGAGTCAGCCCCCACGAGGTGCCACAAACAGCACCTCACTCAACAGAGACGCCGGCCATCCCGCAGGGAGGCCGGCGCAGGAGCAGGGCACGTAAATTCTTCCTGCAGTGGGGGAAGCCTGCAGGCGCCAAAACCAGGGTCCTCCCACGAGGCCCCGGTCTGAGCGGGCTGCGCTCCCACAAATGATGAACGCGGCTCCGAGAGCGAGCGAGCGAGCTTGCAACCCCGGGCTGGCCACTGAGTGGGGAAGGACCAATGGGGGAGAGTCTCGAGAGAGAATAGCCATAAAGAGGGAGGGAGGCGGCCGGCGCCGCGGCTCACTAGGCTAATCCTCCGCCTGCGCGCCAGCACACCGGGTTCTAGTCCCGGTCGGGGCGCCGGATTCTGTCCCGGTTGCCCCTCTTCCAGGCCAGCCCTCTGCTGTGGCCAGGGAGTGCAGTGGAGGATGGCCCAGGTGCTTGGGCCCTGCACCCCATGGGAGACCAGGAGAAGCACCTGGCTCCTGGCTCCTGCCATCAGATCAGCGCGGTGCGCCAGCCGCAGCGCGCTGGCCACGGCGGCCATTGGAGGGTGAAGCGACGGCAAAGGAAGACCTTTCTCTCTGTCTCTCTCTCTCACTGTCCACTCTGCTTGTAAAAAAAAAAAAAAAAAAAAAAAAGGGAGGGAGGGACGCACTAGCAGAGGAGGAGGAAGTCCTGGGAGGCGGCTTCCTAACCGAGTTCATTCCCAGGCTGCCCTGCTGAAATGCCGGGACCAGGTTTTTCCCTGCTTCCCTTGGCCCAAATCAGTAAGCCCGGGGAGACAAGGGGGGGGATGGAGGAGCAGAGGCAGCGAGTACAGCGAGTAGCAGATTCCAAAGGTCAGGTGCGCCCACTCCTGGAAGGCCCCAGCTGAGATGGCTTCCCTTCCCCCACCTACCGCAGCCCCACCTGCCCGGCCCAGATGGGAGAACCAGGGAGCAGGTGTGCCTCTATCCATAAAGCACGCAGAAAAGGCCGACTCCCAGTGCGTGCCAGCAGCTCAGGTGCAAAGATCGGCCATCGCCTCCAATCCTTTCCCGGAGGGTTCTGCCTCCTCTTTCCTCAGGCCACCGAGTGCCGCCGAGCAGGACAAAGAACTAATGCAGTATTGCCTACCAGCCACGCCAGAGATGCCAGGGAGCCAGGTCGCAGGCCAGGGCCCCGTCCTGCTCCCAGGGGCTTTTACCAGACTGCTGGTGGCAGCATGTGAGTCCCATGGACATCAGACTTTGCTGCTGGCTTTGGTCATTCCCAGTGCACCTGCTGCCCCTTCCTACCCAGCTCTCCCGCCCACAGAGTCAAAACGTGTCTCCACTTGACGAAGACCTCCAGCTTGTACAGCTCCCATGAGACTGTCCTGATTCTTGCAAATGTATGAGGGGCTGTTGCGGTACAGCAGGTGAGGCCACCACTGCGATGCCGGCATCCCATATGGGTGCAAGTTCGAGTCCCAGCTGCTCCACTTCTGATCCAGCTCCCTGCTAATGCACCTGGGAAAGTAGCAGATGACAGCCCAAGTGCTTGGGTGGATTAGAGTTCCTGGCTCCTGACTTTGGCCTAGCCCAGTAAATAGAAGACCTCTCTCTCTCTCTCTCTCTCTTTCTCTAACTCTGCCGTTCAAATAAATACATCTTTAAAAAAAAAAAAATAAGTGAACCTTCAAAAGCTTGCAGATGGGATGCTTGCACTGTGGTGTTTCTCTGGTCCCCTGAGGCCAGTGCATGAGGCACAGTGACCCGACAGCCTGGATAAGACAGCAGGCAGCCCGAGGGGTGAGCAGGGAGAGGCACCTTCTCCGAGGACCACGCCCCAGCCACTTCATTGCAAAGCTCCCCCTACTTTGCTGCCACCGTCTCCCACATCCTGTTCCTCCCACTGTGACAGGTGAGACTCACCTATCTGCCTGGAGTCTGAGGCCCCTACAGGGTACGCTCCAGCCTCACCTCCCCATTACCTTTCTCCTACCTACTGCCCTTGGACAAAATGACCCAGGAGTGCCTGTCAAAACAAAGATGGCGCATTGCCACCTGCCGGGACAGCTCAGGAGATCGGGCTTCCCCACCCGCGAGGCCCCTCTGCGGGGTGGCGGCCTCTGATCCACAGAAGAGTAACTGCCAACGGGCTGC
This sequence comes from Oryctolagus cuniculus, assembly GCF_964237555.1. Classification (NCBI taxonomy): domain Eukaryota; kingdom Metazoa; phylum Chordata; class Mammalia; order Lagomorpha; family Leporidae; genus Oryctolagus; species Oryctolagus cuniculus. The sequence continues at coordinate 7,462,185 of NC_091448.1, read as the reverse complement.
CCTGTGCACACACAGCCACACACGCACACCCCCGAGGGCCCAGGATTCTTTGCACAAGGTGACGCCTGCTCCCTTTGATGCCTGCCGGATGTGTTCCCATTGGGTGAAAACCAGACCTCAATAAAACCCGGCATTATCAAGAGGCCGGGGGTTCGCGATTGCACCAGTCTGTTATCTCTGGGCCCCGGGTGGGGCTGCTTTGCGGTTCTCCACTGAAAAGCACTAACTTCTGGGCAGATCAAAGACGCTTCCGAACCGGCCCGCCTGGATCCCTTGTTATCCTCCCGTGGGGTTGTTCCTAGAGATGGACTCTACAGATAGTGGGCACCCGGGTCCCAGACTCCCTTCTGTCCTCTCCTTATCATGCACCATGTCCCTCAGGGGCCACCCAGCAGCCAACCGCAGGGCCTCGCTCCTCCGCTTCTCAGATGGCCCACTCAGCCAACAGCAAACAGAGGGCTGGGCAGGCAGAGTCCTGGCCCTGCTGCACTACAGGGAACAGGAGGAGAGAGAAACAGCTGCACCGAGACCACGGAGGAGCTCCTCTCGCCTCTACATCAGGCCATGGAGGGGACAGGGAGACGAGGTTGTTTATGATGTCGCCACGTCCCCCCTCACTTGGTCCCTCGTGGGCCTTCGCTGCCACTCACGCAGTGGGGATTCAAGAAGGATTCTGATGTGTCTGGGTCTGGGTCATGGCTGACACGAGAGAGAGAACACATGCCCTCAACGATGGCGCTGTTGAGTGTTTCCCAGCCCCGCGGCATGGACTGGCCACTGGTCAGCTGCAAGCTTATGTTTTTTGTCTTTGCATTGAGGGTGCTGTGCTTATTATTTGACACTGAGAGACACACGAATGGATAGGTCAATGGACGCATATAGATGGATGGAGGGATGGAGGGATGGTTAGATGGATGGATGGATGGTTGGATGGATAGATGGACGGGTAGACAGATGGTTGAATGGATGGACAGACAGATGGATGAATGAGTGGATGGTTGAATGGATGAACAGATGGATGGATGGACAGACGGGTGGATGGACGGGTGGATGGACAGATGGATGGATGGTTGAATGGACGGGTAGACAGATGGTTGAATGGATGGATAGACAGATGGATGAATGGATGGATAGATGGACAGACAGGTGGATGGTTGATGTAAGGATGAACAAAGGAATGGGTGAATGGATCACCAGGAACACAAGCTATCTCACAAGAATGGCAGGACACAGCGCACTCAAGTCTACCAACAGGAAGACAGCACATCTCACCAGAGGGACCTGAGCTTTAACGACACCAGTCAGACCAAGGTTCAAGTCCTGGGTCAGCCTCTTCTCGGTTGTAGGATCCTGAGTGAGTTCCTCACTTCTCTTTGACCCAGGTGTACATCGAGGACAATGGGAGCACCTTCTCCGCCGTGGGAGGTTGTGAGGACTGAGTTCCACTTGCAAGATGCCCTAAGGAATTACTCTGATTACCCCACTTCCCTATGGCACTATCTCTATCAAAACACAGGCAGTACATTTCCAAGGAAGGAAGGACAATACGCCACTTCCAAGGCTATTTTTCTGGTATAGACCTCACCTGAGGAGTATGCAAAAAAGCCCAGATCCACCTTCCATCACCCCTTTTTTCTTTCTTTTTGTCATTAGTAAAGTTGCTCTTAGCACTGGGGTCAATTCTTACCTCTTCTTCTCCCCATGTTGCTTCAACAGCCGCTAAAGATTCTGAGCAGCCACCAATGCAGGCAGGCGGTGGGGAAGCCAGCGGATGTGAACTCAAGGAGTCCCCACAGTGAGCAGTGCCGCTGAGCTACGTTTTTTGTTTTTTGTTTTTTTGTTTTTTTGTTTTTTTGTTTTTTTTTTTTTTTTGGACAGGCAGAGTGGACAGTGAGAGAGAGAGACAGAGAGAAAGGTCTTCCTTTGCCGTCGCTTCACCCTCCAATGGCTGGCGCGCTGCAGCTGGCGCACCGCGCTGATCCAATGGCAGGAGCCAGGTACTTCTCCTGGTCTCCCATGCAGGTGCAGGGCCCAAGCACTTGGGCCATCCTCCACTGCACTCCCTGGTCACCGCAGAGAGCTGGCCTGGAAGAGGGGCAACTGGGACAGAATCCGGCGCCCCGACCGGGACTAGAACCCCGTGTGCCGGCGCCGCAAGGCGGAGGATTAGCCTAGTGAGCCATGGCTCCGGCTCTGAGCTACTGTTAAAAGCTTTAGCTGAGCTAGCACCACAGCTCACTAGGCTAATCCTCTGCCTGTGGCACCGGTACCCCAGGTTCTAGTTCCAGTTGGGGCACCAGATTCTGTCCCGGCTGCTCTTCTTCCAGTCCAGCTCTCTGCTGTGGCCCAGGAGTGCAGTGGAGGATGGCCCAAGTGCTTGGACCCTGCACCCGCATGGGAGACCAGGAGGAAGCACCTGGCTCCTGGCTTCAGATTGGAGCAGCACACCAACTGTAGCGGCCATTTGGGGGGTGAACCAACAGAAGGAAGACCTTTCTCTGTGTGTCTCTCTCTCTCACTGTCTAACTCTGCCTGTCAAAAAAAAAAAAAAAAAAAAAAAGCTTTAGCCCAGAGTAGCAAAGGTGCTGTGCACTTTAGCTGTGCTACTGTTTAACCCTGAAATGCCAATCCCCCAACTCTCGCGTCCGCCCTGGCATCTGCCATTCTTCTAACTGCATCCTGCACGCTGAAGCCCTGCTTTTTTATCTGTCTCTGTCTTGCTCTCTTTAGCAACACTGCAGTCTTAAGGGCCAGAGAAGGCCAATCAGATACACTGCTGGGGGCAGGGGGAGCGGGGGAGCGCCCTGCCCGGTCCTGGTCCTGCACGGCCAGGACACCTGTGTCAAGGTGACGAGGGAAGCTGGGCCTCGGCACCCTCTGTCACCACGAGGCCAGGACCATTCAGATAGTGGGCACCCGGGTCCCAGACTCCCTCCTATCCTCTCCTTACCATGCAACATGTCCCTCAGGGGCCACCTAGCAGCCAACCGCAGGGCCTCGCTCCTCCGCTTCTCAGATGGCCCACTCAGCCAACAGCAAACAGAGGACTGGGCAGGCTGCAGCTGGGCTCTCAGAGGCGCTGGAGGTCAGGCAGCAGGTTCACGGAACAGGCCACCCACACGGCACATCAGGGCTGCTGGATGGTCCCCAGGGCCAGAGCCACGCTGGCCCTCGGCCCTGACGCAGAGGACTCCACCACATGGCCTCCCTCGGGAGGCTGAGAGGAGGAAAAGAAGTGAACTCGGGCAAGAAAGAGCCACCCTTCCCCCCTGGGCCAGCGTCCCTTCTAGGGCAGGGGGTGGGGGCGGCCAGCCTTGCAAAAGGGCATTGAATACGTGTACTAGGCAATGGGCTGACGGCAGCACAGCCCAAGGAGCCAGGAGCTCACTCACTTTCTCTCTCTCCTTCTCTCCTCTCTCTGGGCTTCTCTCTCTCTCTCCAGCCCCCAGATGTGTTTCCAGGGTCTGATGCGAACTTCATAAACCCTGCAGTTTGGGTAGCTTCACACTGTTCTAATTAAAAACCCAAACTGGATTTTCATGTTTGCAGAGAACTTTGACCAAAAGTGGAAGCGGCACAGCCACACAGGAAGGCAGCGATCTCGCTCTTGTTCTCGGGGCGTTGGGGAGTTTTTTTTTTTTTTTCTGCTTCTCCCTTCCCCTCCCCTCCCCTTCCCCCCTCCCCTCCCCCCCCCCAAGAGCACAGGGGGTTGGAGGAAGGAAGCAAACAGAACGTTGGCAGCTTTGGTCTCTGCGTCCCCTGGAGCCCGCGTCCTGTTGACGGCTTTTCTCTTTTCTTTGGTCCTGTGGGCACCGGGCCCCCTCCCCGGCGGGGCAGGGGCAGGAATGGGGGCAGCCGGGCGAGGCTCTGGGAAAAGGAGACAGCGGGCAGGCAGAGATTCTCCGGAACAGCTGCCAAGAAAAGAGCCCCAATGCCTCGGCTGGGCGGAAGGCAACCTTCCCTGGCTCCTGGGCATGCTGGGACCTGCTGGACACCAGGGGCCTGGCTGGCAGACAGGGTGGACACAGCAACCCGAACTCGAATGGGTGGCTGAAGAAGGGGCCGAGGGGGAGGGGGGGTGGTTTCAATGAATCCTATAAATTAGAGACAGAAAGGAGGTCGGCTACCTTCACTTCCTTCCTCTCCTAATGGGAATTATCTCATTAGCCCGAGCTTCCTACAGGCTAACTTTCAATGATTCCTGTAATGGGGATTTCAATCTACAGCCACCTGCCCCAATCCCAGCTGACTCCCAGGACAGTTTAGAACAGCTCTTAAAGGGACAGCAACAAAAAGTCACTGGCTGCATGAACACTGAGTACCTTCATCCTGCCTAAGTATACCACCCTTTGTTCCTGTAAATCCACCTGTAGGAATTGCTTGTGTGTATCTAGACAGGGTACGGTGATGAGCTGAGTAAGGAGACCCATCCCTGGTCTGTGTGTCTCCCACTTCCAACAGGTTCTAATCAGGTTAGCCAGGTTCTAATCCCCGCAAGATATGAACATTACCGGATATGGCAAGAAGGATTTGGTAGACGGGATTAAGTAAGCGATCTTGAGATGGGGAGATTATCTGGGCTTTATCCAGTTGGGTCCTCAATGTTATCACAGACATCCTCAGAAGAGGGTGGCAGACCGGGACTTGACTACAGGGAGGGGAACTCGATGTGACCTCAAGGGCACAGACCAGAGTGACGTGCCCACAAGCGAGGGGATGCTGGCAGCCACAAGAGACAGCAACGCTCGTCCCCTACAGCCCTGCTGACAACTCGACTTTAAGTCCCATTTCAGACCTCCAGCCTCCAGAACCCTACGAAAAGAAATCCAGGTTGTTTTAAACCTCAGACTCTCGGTGAGTGGAGACAGTGGCCTCAGGGCAGTAGTACAGATAAGGAGAAAGTTCTTGCTACAGAGATGATCATCGGAGCCTTAGGTTACAGACAAAGAACAGCACTGGAAAGAACAAAGAACTGTTCAAAAATATGGCACGATCCTACAAGACACTAACAAGCCACAGAAATACTGCATTATTTAATAAGCCTCTGGCAGCTCCCCGCCTTGTACAAGCCGTGGATTTATGTGGGGGGGGGGGGGCGGTACGAGGGTTAAAGATGGTTTGATCCTGTTCTGGGCGGGGGGGAGTAAGTGGACAGAGGGCAGAGGCAGGGGGTCCAGGGCTGGCTCTTTGCTGAGCTCTCTTGTGACACAACCCAAGCCCGCTCACACCCCCACAAAGGAGCCAGCCCAGGTCCTGACCATGCGTGCAGCCCAATGCCCCGGCCCCCACCCCAAGTCTAAGTCCCCTCATCCCCTACAGAGCTTGGTTACTCCTGTCTCCTTGCTCTTTCGTGCCACTCCTCACAGTTGGACGATGCATTGGCTGCCTCTTGCTGCCACAAACCTGTAGCTAAAACAACATGGATTTCTTCTCTCACGGGTCAGGAGGCCACGAGTGCAAAGCCGAGGTCTGGGCCGAGCTGGCTACTTCAGGAGGTTCCGGGGGAGAGGGAGACTTTGTCCCTCACATCTCTCCCAGCCAGCCAGGCTCTGTGGATGCGCCCCTCCAGCCTCGGCCTCCACACTCATCACCTTCTCCCTTAGAACTCTAAGACTTGCCGTTGGATTTAGGTCCACCCCGACTCCAAAAATGACCTTACTGCAAATCCTTACTAATTAATTACATCTTTATTTCTGAATCAAGTTACATTCTGAGATCCTCAATGAACATGAATCTTCTGGGGGCACTTGAACCACTAGAGATGGCCTGCAACCTCTCTCTCTCTCTCTCTCTCTCTCTCTTGCTGTGTCTCACTCTCCCCAACCCCCTTCAGTCAGTCTCTTCCTCCAATCTCAGCAGCTCCACAGTCTTCAGTGATTCTTCTAGGTCCCAGGGGTCAGGCCCTCACAGAACAGCTCTGTAGTTTGCACCCCACAAGGCTGCACCCCCACAGCCTGCCGTCTGTCTGGGGCCCACCAGTGGGGGCTTCTGGAAGCAGGTGGAGACTCCCTAAAATGAATGAACTTCCCAACAACTGGAGTTGCCCTTGTGAGAGGAAGTGGCCCTGGGAAAGAGAATTCCCGCTGTCCAAGTGTTCCAGCAGACAGCACCACCCAGGAAGACATAAAGGACATTACGGGTCCAGGTGGCAGGTGCACCTAGGTGGTCACAAAGAGTTTGAGTTTTATGAGAGCCAAGACTGCACCCAAGCCGCTGAGCCCAGCACCGGGCACTTGGGACCCAGTAGACAGATGCCTACTGCCCTCCATAACGCCCCTTCAACCCTGACATTCCTCTTGTCAACGCAGGCACAGAGCCCTGTAAAGCAAGACAGACCACAACAAAGGAAATGCTACGAACGAATGAGACCACGGGCACCTCTTGGTGTACACACGACGGGATAAAAATCTGACATTCAAAGCACCTCTCTCTCCTTTGATGGCGCAAAGGTGACAACATGGCCAAATCCCACAGATGGAGACACCTGAGCCCAGCACCCAAACGACTACACAGACCAAAGGACTCCGTGCCCCCGAGTGTCTCCACAGGAAGACCTAAGAGACGGGGCACTGGGACCAATGTCTGTGCCTGCCCAAGTCACGAAGGCAGAGCAGCCCAGGGCGGGCAGGCTGGCTGCTGAGCCCAAGCCCAGACGACACACCCATCAGGCAGGGGATTTGTCAGCTGTGGGAGGCCTGAGACGCTCTTAAGCCCCAGGTTGGGACGGGTAAAGCCAGGCTCCCGGAGGCAGCCCAGACCTCCAGCCCGGCTGTGCTGCTGATCACCCTAAGCACCCCGGGCCTCCGTCCCGATCTGGGTGGCCCTTGGCCACTCCCAGAACCTTGTCACATGCGCAGTGATCTCACACAAATCCGGTGGAGTAAGCAAGACAGGTGCTGTTGTTCTTCCCACTTTACAGACAGGGAAACTGTCCAGGCGCGGGGCGACGGCTCGCTCAAGGCCACCCAGGGGGCTTGGGTCCCAATGCCTAGCCCCGGCAGCCAAGGGGGGGGGGGTCTCCATGCCCTCTGTGCTGTCTGGCAGGCTGGACCCAGCGGGTAGCAAACACCAGGGACCGCTCTTTTCTTCAGACACTGGGGAGCCTGACTTGCTAAACCTCCCAGGTCTTTCTGCTCCATCCGGCTCTTCCTTCTGCTCGACAGTCTGGACGTAGAGGGGCCTGGCCCTGGCAGTCGCAGGCCTGGCTGGTGCCCGCGCCTGGCCTCCCAGAGAGGGATGACACACACCTTTGGGGGGCATGGGAGAAGCTGCCTGCTCCGGACTTTTCCAGACGTGGGGAAGGGAAAGGAGAAAGCAGAGCTGATGTGAACTCTCGGCTCCACTCCGGAGCCCAGCTCTGCCCCTCTACCCTGCAGAAATGCTCACGCCCAGGCCTTGCATTTTACTGAGCTCCCAAGCAGCCCCAGAGCAGGTGGAGCAAGAGGAAGAGGACTCCGTTAGGTCGGGAGCCCCAGGTCACGGGGGTATACACCAATGACCCTCAAGTCAGGGCCATGGGAGGTGGCGCAGTTGGTTTCTTTCGGGTGGGGCTCCTGGACTGACACAGCCGACACCACCCTAAGGCATTCGTTGTGGACCTGACTGAGCCACACCAACCAGAACTCCAGGGCTGGCACCTGCAAGGTAGCCCCATGCATAGCCCACTCCTGCAACGCCCAGATCCAGGCTGGCTCCTGTGACCTGATGCTCCAGCAGGACAAAATGAATGAATGAATGAATGAATGAATAAGGTGTGTGGGGGGGGCAGGGGTGCTGAGGTTCCTCCCTCATCATCCTTGTGGAAGTGGCATCCTCTAGGGCCCCCGCGGATGATGCCAGGGAACCAAGGGCTCCATGAGCCAGGCAGAGAGGAACCACGAGAAGGTGCGTGGAGGAGTTTGCAAGCTGTGAAACGCCCAGCTGCCTGCAGCCCTGCAGGCCAGCACCCGGTTCCCATGACACTCTGACTGGCAGCGTTAATAACTAACCAAGCCCCAGACAGGTGCTGGCGGCCTGGCCTTAGGAGTTCTTGTTCGGGGTTGGGAGTGAGTCATTTCCCTTTTATAGTTTGCTAGCAGACTGAGTCACCCGGAGCCTGACCCCTTTGCTCAAGTCGCACACCTTGGCCAACGAACATGCATGCCCAAACCTTCGGCCTACCTGTTCCCCAGGTCAGCTGAGCCCTGTGGAGCTGAGCCCCTGGTCAAGGCCAGACGCTAGACAGTGAGGGACCCGGAGAGGGACCTGGTCCCTGCACCCCCGACTTGTCCCCCACCTTCCTTCTCTTGGGGACAGCTGGCTCACTCACTATCTAGGAAGAGTCTGATGAGCTACCTGAGAAAGACAGGGCCCAACAGCTGGGCACCCATGCCACGGGCCCAGGTAGGGCCGCCTCACCTTTGATCCTTACCCTTAACATGGCTCCCGTACCTCCCCAAACCTGTGCTTGAAAGCAGAGATGACAAGTTATGGAAAGTTCCAGAACTGATGAGCCAGTGGACAAAACTGCAATGTACTCAGCCAGCCATCTTCATCATCCTTGGGAAGGGCAGAGGCCAGTGGCAGGTAAACGGAGCCGCAGGACCGCTGACCCACACCTCCCTGCTTGGGATGCCAGGCGGGGGGGCGGGGCATGTCAGCTCCAGAGGTGGCTCTGGGATCTCAGGATTAATCCCCTGGACAGAGGACACCGACTGCATGTCATCGGAGACAAGATATCCACCCAGAAAAAACCCGAAACCTGTGTACAGTTTTTTTTTTTAAACGAGGCTATTTTCCATGAACATTTTTTGAAAACCTTAAAGGCGTGCATTTCAAAACGTTCTGCACCAGCACAACCTCCTCTCTTATTCCATTTCCCACAGACTGGAGTTTGCTGGTCCATTTTGGGGGTGATCTTTTCTTCCCCACTTCCCTATGCTCTCTCATACGATTGTCTTTGATATTAAAAAAGAGAGAGAGTTAAAGAGAGAGAGAGAGAGAAAAGAAAACGTGGAAATGAAAAACAGGAGGTGAAAAAATATCTCCCCAAAACAGTTTGGGGATTTACTCTCATCTCAACCCGCAGAAAGTCCCACTCGCTACCTGGTTTCTAAAACAGACAATCAACACAGATGACATCAGATCGGGCAGTGCCAGGGGCTCCAGGCAGGTGCGAGACTGACAGGTGAGAAAAGATGACACTATTTCTTTCCTTGGAAGATGACAACCAAGGAGGAGAGCTGACAGCAGAAGGGGAGAGCTGGGTGTGGTGGGAAATCTGACACCCGCAAGCCGTTGCCCTTTTGCTGGAACTCTGCTGTGTCAACGGGACGGCTCCAGCGCTGTGCGCTGAAACACTGCGCTCGCGAGCTGGGGCTGTTTCTCAGGTGTCACAGCCGAACTCGGCCCCTGGGGCTCAGGAAGCTGTGGCTGCCGCTGCTTCACCTCCAGGAGCCCCCTGGACTTTCCAACATGCATTTTGAAATCTGCTGGCTGCAGCCGTGGCTCCGGCTTGACCTTCGCAGCTGGAGCGGGGCTTTCCCTGGGACACACGTCTTGCACATAGCATCTGAGAACGTGGCCAGCCAAGCGGCTACGTCGTCGATGGCACCAAGGGTCCAGATGCCAGCAGGAGACAGACTCCACCCCCGGCGCTTGGCTGGAGGAGCCAAGTGAGTCATGAGGCCTGAGCTGTGACCATGGGTGAAGTGGGAGGCCGGGGGATGCAGCCCGCTGCAGGGACATGAACACCAGTGACTCACAGTTGGACCTGGAGGGGAAGTTCCGTCTGCCAGGGCTCTGGATGGCTCTGGTCCCCGCTGAGCTCATCCCCGCCGCCCGCCGCCACTCAGAACCAGGAGTTGCCTCTTCCTCCCAGAGCCTCAGCTTTTTGCTCTAAATCAGGGCTCCAGCAGGCATCAGCACTTGCATGCCCCTCCCTACCACACACACACACACACACACACACACACACACACGTGTGCGACGGTGATGGATGGACCCGAGGAAAGAGCATGTCCTCCCTGGGTGTCGGATTTCCCGTCTGCAAAGACGGTCCTCGGAGTCTCACGCGGGAGTCTCAGGGGCTGCAAGGCGAGGAAATGACCACTGCGATCGCACCGTTTACGGCACCTGCTCCCGGAACCCAGGCGCCAGGCTCCATCTCCCTCCATCTCCCCAGGCTGCTGGTCTGGAGGGAGGAGAGTACACGGCAGGGGATGTCCCACGGCAAATCGCGCAGAAACGCACAGGGAAAGACGGCACCGCTCCCACCGCCCCTTCCTTGCTCCAAGCGTCTCCGACAGAGCAGGTATACACACACACACACACACACACACAGAGGTTTCTTGGTTTCCTCGGGGGACAGGACTTGGGGGGGAGAAGGGGGTCCTGGCCCCAGGCCCTGGTTGGCTCAATGTATACATGAGCACCGGAGAAGTGCGCTAGAGAAAGGAACAAGGCATTCGCTCCCTTACGGGTGCAGTCTTCAGATGGGTCATCACCACAAGGCTTTCGCCAACAACCCCCAGCAAAACCAGGGCCTCGTGGGGACCTGCTCAGAGAGGCCTGCTGGTTCCGATGCGAGCTTGGCTGCACCCTTAGCTGTCACGGCCACAGAACAAGAAAGACAGGCACGCTGGCTGTCCCCACTCATTCCTGCGGCCATCAAGGCTCCCTTTCCGAGAGGGTGGGGGAAGATGAGAGAAGAAGGCACGAGGCTACAGGACCAGGAGTCCCCACAGGCCACCGTGCTGGGAAGGCCACGTGGGGCGCTCTCCAGCAGGGACAGCTGCTCCATGCGTGATGACATCACAGCTGGTGACATCACGGCTGGTGGCACCCCTCGCTGCTCTAACGCAACTGGAATGAGCGTGTGGGAACTCGATCTCTCACCTCCTAACCTCCTATCCATCTTCCCCGCTCCCTTTGTTTTGTCTTTCCTTCTCTTTTCCTCCTCAGTGGCCTTGCAGGTCGGGGAGCCAAGAGGAGAAGCAGCCCCTGAGATGTGGCACAGCTTTGCAGTCCATCACCCCCAGGAAGGTCACTCTGCTGTCCTGGATGTGTGGTGGGGACAAGAGAGGAAGGGGCGTGGCCCAGCCCCTGTCTGCTAGGGTACCGCCCCTCCCTCTCACTGCCCTGTTCTCCTGGACTTCCACACCAGCCCCTGGGAAAAAGGGCCTTCAAACACTGAGTAGGAACACAGCACCCAGCTCAACACCCCGCTGGGGCTCCCAGTTCCCCAGGAGGGCAGGGCTGAGGCCTGCAGGCCCTGCCTCATCTGGCCCCCAGGTCCTCGCTGAGCCCCAGCCACAGCCACGCACCTGTGCTTCCACCTGCTGGAGACTCCTGCGCTCCTGCTTTGGGCCTCCATGGCGCTGCTCGTCCACCCCAGTGCCCCTCCCCTCCTGGGGTCTGGGCTCCAGTGCGGCCACCTCCTCAGTTTAGTGCTGCCCCCTCTACCTGCCCTGGACGGCACACTGGAAGTGCGTCTCTACCTTCGTTTTTTTTTTAAAGATTTATTTTATTTATTTTGAAAGACAGAGTTACAGAGAGAGGTAGAGAAAGAGAGAGAGGTCTTCCATCTGCTGGTTCACTCCCCAGATGACCGCAATGGCCGGAGTTTCGTCGCTCCAAAGCCAGGAGCAGGAGCTTCTTCCAGGTCTCCCACATGGGTGCAGGGGCCCAAGAACTTGGGTCATCTTCTACCGCCTTCCCAGGCCACAGCAGAGAGCTGGATTGGAAGAGGAGCAGCTGGGACTAGAACCGGCTCCTATATGGGATGCCGGCACTTCAGGCCAGGGTTTTAACCCGCTGTGCCACAGTGCCGGCCCCTCTACCATCGTTTTAACTTTTTTCTAACACAAAACCACCACCTTCTTACATGCTTGGTAACTGACTTATTGACTCCTTTCCACTGTCTAGCATCAGGCCTGTTTTGTTTGGCCCCTGTTCTCCGCCAGGTACCCGATAAATATTAGATAAATGAATGAATGATTGAAGGAGTTTATGAACAAATGAAGGAGGAGGGAAATTATCACCATTCAGGTGAGAGGAAGGGGCTGCATTTTTTAAAAGATGTTTATTTATTTATTTGAGAGGCAGAATCACAGACAGAGAAAGGGAGAGACAAGAGAGAGGTCTTCTATCCGCTGGTTCACTCCCCAAATGGCCGCAATGGCCAGAGCTGGGCTGATCTGAAGCCAGGAGCCAGGAGCTTCCTCAGGGTCTCCCAGGGGTGCACCCAAGCACCCAGGCCATCCTCCACTGCTCTCCCAGGCCACAAGCAGAGAGCTGGATAGGAAGAGAGGCAGCCAGGGCACAAACCGGCACCCACATGGGATGCTAGAGCCACAGGTGGAGGTCTAGCCTTCTACGCCACAGCACCGGCCCTGGGACAGCATCTTAGGAAATGAACTGGCGCTGGGTGGCGGTCACCTGAGCAGGGAAGGTAGAGGGCTGGGGCAGGCAGGAGATGCTGTTCTGGGAAAGCAGTGGCCTGGGAGTCACTCGGGAGCCGTTCCCTGCGCCAGCACACGCTCAGCCCGGCAGTCACCACGCCCGCCCAGTGGCTACACTGTGACTTGTTCCAGGCCCTGCTCCCTCCAGCGACCATCACTGGGCACCTAGTGTGTGCTCCTGGCCCTCCAGGGGAGCAGTGAAAAAGGAACAGGGTGGCCGATCAAGTAATGGAAATGAGCCCGTCCTGGCTCACCCTACTCTGGAGGCACCAGCTGGGGAGGCAGAGCCCGATCACCAGGCTACCCTGAAGGTGAGCTAGTGGACCGCGCAAAGGAGCCGCCAGTCCCAGGGGCCCTGCTGTGGGGCTGGGACACACAGGTGGTGACACGCGGAGCAGGCGGGGAGACACGGGGCGGGGTGGGGGACAGACACGGTTAGGACAGCTGGGCTGAAAGATCCAAATGTGAGGGGGAAGTGGTGGGAAGGGGGGCTGAGAGGGTTTGTCCATGGGGATCTGGTGGCTGTGACAATACACAGAGACCCACAGTAGCTTCTGTAAAATCGGAGAGTGACATGTGAGCTTCTGCCGGGCCCAGCCCTGGCTGCTGCAAGTGTCTAGGCAGTGGGGCAGTGGGTGGAAGATTCCTCTCTGTTTCTCAAATAAATAACACCCAACTCAACATAGTTTTTTTTAAACCGAAAGAAACTGGCAGGTTGAACACAGAGTGGGCGTTGTGACACAGCAGATTAAGCCGCTGCTTGGGAAAATCGCATCCCATATCCAGAAAAAAAAAAAAAAAAAAAGCCAGTTTGAGTCCTAGCTCCTCTGCTTCTCGTCCTGCTTTCTGCCAAGGCACCAGGGAGGCAGCAGATGAGGGTCCGGGTGCTTGGGTCCCTGCCAACCACACAGGCAACCCGGATGGAGCTGCTGGCCCTGGCTGCGGAAGGGCAGGCATCTGGGGAGTGAGCAAGCAGTGGGCAAATCTTTCGTTCCTCCCAGTCCCACCTCCCTTTCTCTGTCACTCTGACTTTCAAATAAATGAATAAATAAATAAATAGATCCTTTTTTTTTAAAAAAAAAATAGGCTTAAGGAAGGAACAAACAATTACTTTGGGGCTGGTGCCGCGGCTCAATAGGCTAATCCTCCGCCTTGCGGCACCGGCACACCGGGTTCTAGTCCCAGATTCTGTCCCGGTTGCCCCTCTTCCAGGCCAGCTCTCTGCTGTGGCCTGGGAGTGCAGTGGAGGATGGCCCAAGTGCTTGGGCCCTGCACCCCATGGGAGACCAGGAGAAGCACCTGGCTCCTGGCTTTGGATCAATGCGGTGCGCCGGCTGCAGCGCGCCGGCCGCAGCGGCCACTGGGGGGTGAACCAAAGGAAAAAGGAAGACCTTTCTCTCTGTCTCTCTCTCTCACTGTCCACTCTGCCTGTAAAAAAAAAAAAAAAAAAAAAAAAAAAAAAAAAAAAAAAAAAACCACACACAAAACAAAACACTACTAACAAAAAACTACTTTGGAAAGGAAAGACCGGAAGTCCTAACGTTGGAGCCTTTTGTCGGGATCTCAGCTTGTTCCATGAAAGCCACGACTACGGAAGTGGGGAGGACGTTCAAGGTGAAAACTGCGTGGAGCAGCTGTCAGGCCTTCGGATTCTAGTGGAGGGGGTGGGGCTCAAACCGCGGGCCACCTTCCTTGTAACCAATCCACATGGAATAAGGTAGATAAACGAGGAAAAGCACTAACACACAGGGCCTTGCTAGCTCCCAATTTTTTTTTTTAATAATTACTTATTTATTTGAAAGGCAGAGTTATAGACAGGCAGAGAGAGAGAGAGAGAGAGAGAGAGAGGTCTTCCATCTGCTGGTTCACTCCTCAAATGGCCACAACAGCCGGAGCTGCACCAATCCGAAGCCAGGAGCTTCTTCCTGGTCTCCCACATGGGTGCAGGGGCCCAAGGACTTGGGCCATCCTCTGCTGCTTTTCCAGGAACATTAGCAGGGAGCTGGATCGGAAGAGGAGCAGCCGGGACTTGAACCGGCGCCCATATGGGATGCCGGCATTGCTGGCAGCTGCTTTACCCACTAGGCCATAGCGCCGGCCCCTAGCACCTAACTTGTGATGAGTGTTGTCTCACGCACTTCTCGTTCTGCCCGAGAACCGGGCGTTAGGATCGTGTGTAACAGATGAAGAAGCTGGGGCTCAGCCATCTGCAGGAGCACAGCCAGGGCCTCCCAGAATTAGAACAGAAAGACCCACACTTACTGTACACTCAACACGTCCCAGGCACTGCCCTAGGCGCCGATCTCCTCTGACCCCACGCTGCAGAAAGGACTGTCTTTAGTATGTCCATTTTACAGACAGGGAAAACCAAGTCCAGAGAAGCGAAGGTCACTGGCCCCTGGTGGCAAAGTGAGGGAGTCATGGAATCTGGATCTGCAGCCAGGCCCCGGCCCTCCGGTCCCGTTCTCTTTACCACTACACCAGACCACCAGTGACAAATCTGCAAAGTTACCAGTCTGGCTCCAAAACCCCGCCTGCATTGCTCAGCACTCCCTGTCCCAGGCTTCACAGGAGAAAGCAACAGTCCTGCCTGCAGCCAAACGCGCCCACGTTCTCGGCTTCCGGCTCAGTCACCGAGACTGACACGGCCACAGCTGCAGCTGCTGTGGATAACGGGAGTCTGGACAGCTAGAGGCAAATCAAACTTCCTACTTTATTAGAACCAGACTTCGCCATCCGTGACGGCCCACTGACCCACACAGACAGACTCTGTGTCCCGGAAACGCAGCAGGTGCAATCCACCTGTCCTATCTCCTGTACTCACAGGCTCCTTCCTGTACATGGCAAGACCTCCGTGTCCTGCGGCCTCTGTGCAAACAAGGCAGGCGGCAGGGGCTGACAGGCAGTGGGCTGGGCAGCCGCGGCCACTCCCGGACATGGTCAGCAGGCCACGGCGAGGGTACCAGCCCGGCTTGGGGTCCAGGCTTCCTCACAAGCTACCAGGGCAACCTTGTGTCAGTAACTGCACCTCGGTTTCTTCATCTGTGGATTGGGCGTAACTTGACCTACCTGCTGTTGCCGTGAGAGATGCAAATAACTGAAGCCAAGTAAAAGCCAGGGGAAGGCGGCCCGGCCCGGATTAACAGCCATGACCACGTGTGCCTCTGACCCTGAGTCTCTGGGCCCTCCTCTGGTGGTTAAACTGCAAGCCACCTACCTGCCAACCAGCGCCCTGGGCTGCCGTGCAGCGGCGGGAGGGGCGTCTCGGGAGAGGAGTGCAGAACCCGCCCCGTGAGAGGTGACCGCGAGCAGCTCACCTTGCTTCCTTCTGGCCCTTCTTCCCTGGTTAGAAGCACCCGGCACGTCCGTCTGAGACCTCCGATTTCACCTAGAAACATAAGGGGAAGGTTACACCAGTGCACCCATCTTCCGGCCCCTGGTGTGGAGCTAGGTGGCCCTCTGTGACAGCCCCCTGGGGACATGGGCGTCGAACCCACGTTTTCCTCTTCAATGCCATCTAAAATGACAGAAATTCAGGAGAAAGAGAGAGAGAGACACGCTTCCAGGGTCAGCTATGGACACAGCCACCCTGGGGAGTGCTTTCAGAGAGAGGAGGTTTATGGTGACAGTACAGCGGACCCCAACTCACAGTGGGCCTTTAACACAACACGATCTGTGCTCACGGTGCGGAGGTGTACCTGGGGCCTTTCACACAGAATCTGTCATGCCGTTCTGAATTTTCATCTGTGCCAAGTTTACTGTCAGAACATATGTTCCGACATCAAGGTCAGAACACGGGCTCTCGAGGCTGGCGCTGTGGCATAGTGGGTTAAAGCCCCAGCCTGCAGTGCCGGCATCCCATATGGGTATTGGTTCATGTCCTGGCTGCTCCTCTTCCAATCCAGCTCTCTGCTGTGGCCTGGGAAAGCAGTAGAAGATGGTCCAAGTCCTTGGGCTCCTGCCCCCACGTGGGAGACCCGGAAGAAGCTCCTGGCTCCTGGCTTTGGATCAGCGCAGCTCTAGCCATTGTGGCCGTCTGCGGAGTGAACCAGCAGATGGAAGACCTCTCTTTCTCTCTCTCTCTCTCTCTCTCTCTCTGCCTTTCAAATAAATAAATTAATTAAAAAGAAGAAGAAGAGTTCTGGAACTGGAAGGGAGGGGTGCCAGGGTAGAGACATTCACCTCTGACCCTAACCTATAGACTGGATTCACCCACTGGGGTCTTTGGGAAGAACACCCAGCACTCCGCAAATACCGACTCTACCATCGATCACGACGCCCTCCCTCGTGGGTGTCCACAGGAAAGGCCCTCTCGCACCATCCACGGAATTCCAGAACCAATGCCCACAGACGCCAGCACAGCCGCTGTCATGGCTGCTGTTGCTGACACAGATGCTTAATCTTCAAATCCGACCTCTGTTCCACGCCATTCGGACACCAGGAAGAGTAGTATTTCAAAAGGTGTGGCAAGATAATAGCTCCATTCTAAGCTTCCCCGTCATTAGGCTCAGAGAAATCACCGGAGACCCGTAGGTTGGCAAGTGAAAAGACAGAGGAGAAAGGAGAGCGGGGGAAAGCACGCCATCAGACT
Source organism: Oryctolagus cuniculus (assembly GCF_964237555.1). NCBI lineage: Eukaryota > Metazoa > Chordata > Mammalia > Lagomorpha > Leporidae > Oryctolagus > Oryctolagus cuniculus. Next base: position 7,445,154 of record NC_091448.1, on the reverse strand, counting down.
TGAAACACAAAACTCGTAACCTTCACGCACAGAGAAAGGATTGTCTGGGTGGTGTTTGTTCCTCATCGAGGGCGCATCACACGTCGTCCACGTCGTCTCCTTGCTCCTGAGGACAGGGCTCCGCTGGGGCCCTGCGGCCACCCCCATCCACCGACCCTGTCTTGGGATTGGGTCGGGGTCCCCCTAGCCTGTCCCAGACCCCCCATCCCCCAGTGCCAGAGACACCTGTTTGCTGGGTCTGCCTCCCTTACCACACCCAAGGACTTAACCCAGGGTCAACCTCAGATGCAACAGGCCCTTGCCTGCAGAGCCAAGAAACTTGACAATTTCAGCCTTGTTGGACCACGCAACACTCAGAACCTACCTAGCCGACCAGTTAATACTAGAAAACGCATTGAAAGGGGGCAAGCAAAGCCACACGGTGCACCTCACCTCCAACCCTGGCCTCTGGAACGGATTCCCGGCCCTGCTTTATGCAAAACTATCCCCCCCCAAGTCCGATCCATTTTCAGCTTCTTATTGGGGTGGCAGGAGGAGAGCATCCAATAAGCCAACTCAAGCTGTGAGCCCAGATCGAAGGAAATAGTTTCAAGGCCGCCCCTCCAGAAGAGCTCTGGAAGAGTTTCAAGGCTGCCCCTCCAAGCAGAGACCTGAACTTTAGCAGGAGTAAATCTGAACTCCTTGCCCTGTCCCATGCATTTCCGTTCAGCCAACTGGGTGGCAGAGATCAAGAGAGACAGCAGTGGGAGACCACAGGGGATCCTAACTCCTCTTGGGGAAAGGGGGCTGAGCAGGGGATGGGGGAATCTTACAGCTGTAGTTCTCAGGCTTGGGGTTCCCTGGAACCCCCACCCCTTCCCTGGGCTGCTGGAACCCATCTGCAGGGGTCCTGGTTGGTAGATCCCCCCGCCCAAGGAGGTCTGGGGTTCGTCTGCTGAGGCTGGTAACTTTGGTATCAGTGTGGGGTAGGGTGGCAGCCTGGGACGGCAGGTGTCTGTCACATGTCTGGCTGAGCCTCCCTCAGGGGCTCTTAGGACACACGCTGAGCAGAAGGGCTTAGAGAGGTCCCTCTTGCACCCTGAGCCCAGCCTGTCTCCAGCCAGGGCTTTCCCCTCAGGGACGAGGGCCAGGCAGCTCGGAGCCATCGTTTGTACCCCAGGAGACGACGGCCCCCTCCCCTCTTTCCTGCGGCCCAGTTCTAGGCACCGGATCTCTGCCTGAACGGTGGTGCAGCGGTTGGGCCTCCACCTGTAACACCAACATCTGATTTGGGAGAGCTGGTTGGAGTCCCCCGGCTGCTCGGCCCCGATCCAGCTCCCTGTTAATGCACCTGGGGAAGCCCAAGTGCCTGCACCCCTGCCACCCACGTGGAAGACCTGCTTGGAGTTCCTGGTCCTGGTTTCAGCCTGGCCCAGCCCTGGCCATTGTAGCCATCTGGGGAGTGAACCTGGGGATGGAAGACCTCTCTCTCTCCCTCCATTCTCCCCCTTCAAATAAACAACTCAATATGGAAAGGAAGGCAAGGCGGCACCTGGAAGGACCCCTGAGGCAACACAAGGGTGCTTCTGCTCCGTTCCATAAAACCAGCAGGGGCCGGCGCCACAGCTCACTAGGCTAATCCTCCGCCTTGCGGCGCCGGCACATGGGGTTCTAGTCCCGGTCGGGGCGCCGGATTCTGTCCTGGTTGCCCCTCTTCCAGGCCAGCTCTCTGCTGTGGCCAGGGAGTGCAGTGGAAGATGGCCCAAGTGCTTGGGCCCTGCACCCCATGGGAGACCAGGAGAAGCACCTGGCTCCTGCCATCGGATCAGTGCAGTGTACCAGCTGCAGCGCGCCGGCCGCGGCGGCCATTGGAGGGTGAACCAACGGCAAAGGAAGACCTTTCTCTCTGTCTCTCTCTCTCTCTCTCACTGTCCACTCTGCCTGTCAAAAAATTTAAAACAAAAACAAAAACAAAAACAAACAAACAAACCAGCAGGGTCTCTTTTCCACTGGCGTTCTGCCCTGGCCTGGTGATCACAGCCTCCGGGGGAGCCTGGCCTGCCCACGGAGGCTGACTCTGCCCACGGCACCTCGGCTGGCACCTGTCGGCACTGTCCTCCCTGTCATGACGGCAGAAGACGGGGGGACGGGGGTGGGCAGCACCCCTTGGAAGTGGGACAACTGTAGCACGCCACATCCAGTGGCAAACCTATGCAGGAGACCAGAGACCATGTGGCGGCCCACAGCCTGCAGCTTCTCCCTGCCCCTCCTTCCTCTGGCACCCTCTCCCTCCACGGGCCCCTCCTGACACCTTGGATGTCTTGCACCACACAACTCCTGGTGACTCCCGGCCCAACCACTGGCCATGGACTCCTCCAGCCAAGATGGAGGGCCCGTGCCTCCTGCAACCCTCTGACAACTGAGGAACCAAGAAAGGAAAGCAGCTAAAACCACAGCAGACGGCAGCCAGGGAATCACACAGCCCCGCACACCCCCTGCCTTCTCCCCAAAGTGCACCGGGAGCCAGGCTGATGGAGAAGCACACGTGCGCAGGGAAAACCTTGGGGGCTGGAACTCGGAATTTGCCAAACCCCTGGATCCCCTCACCCAAGGCCAACATGGGCCCTGGGCCCCTGATACTTGTAGGGTTCTGTAAAAATGTTCTCATTTCTTTTCTAAAAGATTCATTTATTTATTTGAAATTCAGAGTTACAGAGAGAGAGAGAAAGATCAAAAAGATCTTCCATCTGCTGGTCCATTCCTCCCCAGATGGCTGCAATGACCAGGGCTGGGCCAGGCCGAAGACAGGGACCAGGAGCTTCCTCCAGGTCTCCCACGTGGGTGCAGGGGCCCAAGAACTTGGCCCATCCTCCTCTGCTGCTTTCCCAGGCGCATCAGCAGGGAGCTGGATAAGAAATGGAGCAGCTGGGGCTCAAGCCAGCACCCGTACAGAAGCTGGTGTCAGGCCACAACGCCGGCCCCCTTTCTCACTTCTTGTAAAATCAGAACAAGTAAAACAACTCCTGCACGAAAGCCTAGGTAACAGCGTACAGTCTCTCTGGCCTGACACCACTGTAGTTGTAAAATACAATTTTTAACACATATATGGCTTCTATAGAGGGAGGAGCCTAGGAAGACGAAAGTGCCCAAGGTCACGACCTTCACAATCTACTTCCTTCCAATTCCCAGCCTTTCCTGAAGCGGCCCCTCCCCTTTGAATATTGCTGCCTCTGCCTGCCCTTCCTGGGAGACCCCTACTCCAGCCGGGGGACTGTCCCCACAGCTGCCTCCCAAGGATTTACCCGTTTGGCCCCAGGCAAGTTCATCCGAGGCCCCAGCACTGTTTGAGCCAGGCAGGAGCCCCGACAGCTGCCACCCCGCCCGCTGTGAGAACCGAGTCTGGCAGGACAGAGCAGGGACTCTGAAGTCTAAACACACGCTCAGCCCCCTGCAGCATAAACAGCAAGCACACATCACACCCAGGCCTATAAAAGATAATTATACAATCTCATCTGGCAAATTAGGGCTGCAGCGCTGTCTAATCCTCACAATGAATCTGAGGGTTGGATCGCAGGAAAAATTAACCTGGATCTTTATTGGGATTTGCCTCCGGGTCAGGATTAGAGTTTATTTATCTCTTTCATTTTCCTGCTAAGGGAGGGTGGAGAGGCCTCCTCTCTTGCCTGCCCTCCCCACCCCGCCCAGGCTTGGCTGTGAGAGGAGCCAGCTGCCCGGGGTCTTTCCCATGTGCGACCCAACTCCAGCTAAAGTCAAAGGGAGTGCCAACTAGGAGCTGGGAGAGTGGGTGGGTGACTGGATGGATGGATGGATAGGCAGGTAGGTAGCCAGAGCTGGAACAAAGAAGCTAGGTATGCATGGAGATCACTAGCACTCTAGCACTCTCTCTCTCTCTCTCTTTTTTTAAATTATTTATTTATTTGAGAGGCAGAGCTACACACACACACACACACACAGAGAGAGAGAGAGAGAGAGAGAGAGAGAGAGAGATCTTTCATCTGTTGGTTCACTCCCCAAATGGCTGCAACAGTCAGAACTGAGCTGATCTGAACCCAGGAGCTTCTTTCGGGTCTCCCACGTGGGTACAGGGGCCCAAGGACTTGGGCCATCTGCTGCTGCTTTCCCAGGCCATAGCAGAGAGCTGGATCAGAAGAGGAGCAGCCAGGACATGCTGCAGGTAGAGGTTTAGCTACTATGTCATAGCACCAGCCCCTCACACTCTTTTAAGTAGGTAGATCGGTAGGTAGGTAGGTAGGTAGGTAGGCAGGTAGGTAGGTAGGAAGGAAGGAAGGAAGGAAGAGAGAGAGAGAGAGAAGAAAGAAAAAGAAAGAAAGAGAGAAAGAGAGAAGAAAGAAAGAGAGAGAGAGAGAGAGAGAGAGAGAGAGAGAAAGAGAGAAAGAAATGGTGGGTGGATGAATAGATAGGAAGTTTAGGTAGGCAGATAGGTAGGAAGGAAGGATAGACTGATGGACAGACGGATAGATAGTAGACAGACAGAAAGACTAGACAGGCAGATAGATGATGGACGGACAGACTCACAGAAACACAGACTTTTTCACAAGCAGGAAAAGGGCAGGCATCCCAAACCAAGGGCTTCATTAGCTGACCCTGACTCAACGCCAGGTAAACAAATGAGCTGACAGCCCCAGTGGCAATTTATCTCCTAATCATTCTGGCTCAGCTCTGAAATGTTTACTTGGAGAACACTCATATGTACACATTTCTCTAAACACATGGTTTTCCTCTCTCCTCTTACCCCCACCCTCCCCCGGGAGGCGGTTTTCACGGGAGTCAACGCCCATCTCCGCGGCTCACTCAACAGCCAAGCGACCAAAGGGCTGTTAGCACAACGCCAAGACAACCTGACACCAAGCAGGGTCATCCTTCGGCCCACAACAAACGAACCCTGGCAGGCCAGTGAGCTCTCTCCTGGCTCTGATCGGACGTTTCTGGGGGTGTCTCCAGAGGACGACCGCTCCCTACCCAAACTCAAGGCCAGGTCCACAGTGACTGGGTCCCCGGAGCTGGACTGGCAAGGCCAGGTGAGGACGGCAGTGGCCAGCACTCACACTCTCCTGGGCTGCAGAAGCGCCAGTGTGTTGGGGAACCAGGGTCATGTCCACAGAGGCTGGGCAGTGCTCACCGGACGACTCAACCCTGCCCCTCTACGGCCCCCACCTGGCTCCGAGAGGATGGCACGAGGAGACTCCAACTTCCATCAGTGTCGCTTGGGAACCAAGCTCCCCTACTTGGGATTAGGATTTATCTCATCTAGAAAATACACATACAGGTGTGTGTGTGTGTGTGTGTGTGTGTGTATCAGAAACAACGACTTGATGGGAAAACAAACCTGTCCTAAATGTCTGTCTTTGCTGGGCAGCAACAACAGTATTTCTTCGGGCTGGCGCTGTGGTGTAGCGGGTAAAGCCACCTGCAGTGCTGGCATCCCATACAGATACCAGTTCGAGTCCCGGCTGTTGCACTTCCAATCCAGCTCTCTGCTATGGCCTGGGAAAGCAGTAGAAGACGATCCAAGTCCTTGGGCCCCTGCACTCAATGTGGGAGACATGGAGGAAGCTCCTGACTTTGGCCTGGCCCAGCCCCAGCTGTTGCAGCCATTTGGGGAGTGGGCCAGTGAATGGAGGATCTTCCCCCACCCCTCTCTCTCTGCCTTTCAAAATAAATAAATAAATCCTTTCCTTGGCTGCCTCTCTCCTTCTCAGACCCCTCGCTCTCATCCGCACGGATAGAGTTGTGTATCTCCTTCCAAAAAGTGCACACTTGTCTCGGCCACTTAGAGCCAGCATCTGAGCTGTGGGCTTCAACTCAACGGAGCTCGCCATCCGGCTGACAATGTGTGGGCACCTGCCAGCCGCCCCATCCCTCCGCCAGTTGGGTCACCCATAATCCCCATGGACAGGGGCAAGGAAATATCTTTTTTGTTGTGTTGTTGTTGTCCCATGAAGATGCAGAGGCCCAAGGACTTGGGCCATCTTCTACTGCTTTCCAAGGCCATAGCAGAGAGTTGGATCAGAAGTGGAGCAGCCGGGACTAGAACCGGTGCCCATAAGGGATGCCACAGCGCTGGCCCCGGAAAGGAACTTTTTTCCTGCACCGTGAACCTGGGGCCATGAACTTCCACCATGAGAGCCGTGCCTGCACGGGACATGGGCACGAGAGATGAGTGAGAAAATGCTAAGGAACCTGCAGGAGCACTACGGAGACCAGGATGAAATGCTCTGTGTACAGAGACCAGGGCAAAACACTCAGTGTGTCGCTGCAGGATCAGCGTCATGCCACGCAGGCGTGGGTTCCACTAGCAGCAACTAAAACCGTAACGTCACCACTGACCGGCTGTGTGGCCTTGGATACCTTTCTGGATGCCCGTTTTCCCAAGTGAAAAACGGGGCAGCAGTGGTAACGATGCCTAGGACGATGTGTTCCTAGAAGGCTTGCTTTCAAGTGGGTACCAAATCAAGCCTCCTATGCAAACCACAGGAAGTAGTCGATAAATGCTGGCTATTGCTATTACTATAAAAATTACAGAACTGCAGAGGTTATCAAACCAATTCAGAAGGAGAAAGCAAAGGGTTAACAGTAGTTCTCTCTGAGTAGTAAGTGCACAGGTGAGTTGCTTCCTTATTTCTGGAGATTTAAAGAGAACAGGCATTGTTTTGTGAAGAAAAAAATGCCATAGTATCTTATTAAGATAATGAAAATTGTTTTGAACTAGAAATAAAACTACAAATGCAATTTTTAAAAAATTGTAGAATTGCTTGCCAAATCAGAAATGTCCTGGAAATCAGAGACAAAAAAATGGTACATTGGACCCAAAGGTGGAGTTCAAGGTGAGGTGTGGCAAGGGTCTCCCCTGGGACCACAGGCTTGACCCAGAGTGACAGCAGGAGCCAGACAACCCAGACAGCCAGAGCTGCGGGCTCATCTCGCACAGATGGGGGCAGTGGCTTCCACTAAAGGACATGGTCAACATCAGCTGCACCGTGACTCTGCCCAAGAATCCTAACCCAGGTGACAGGCTGCAGGCCACAGGGTTGAACAGACCTGCCCGGTGGCATTTTCCGAATACCTGTGCCATTATCGACAGGCGGCTCTGGTGACAGTCATGTTTCGGTCAGGACCTCAGCATCATGCATGCCCCACGCCTGTTACGCAACCCAGGCTGGATGCAGAGGCAAGCGGAAACAAGGGGCCTGCTGCCCAGGCATGGGAGTGCGAGCCGGGGTCCCCAGAATCCTCCCGCCCACCCTCAGGCCTCCAAGCCGCACGTGGGCACCAGGGCTGGGGTCTGGACCCTCCTTCCTCCTCCCCTTCTTCCTCGGGAGTGCAGAACATAGTGGGCCCGGGGCTCAGTCCTCTGCCCAGCCCCACTGCTGGCCTCTTCCTAGAGGCCAGGCTGACCGCCAGTGCCCACCAGCATCTCGATTCACGCTCTTAGCTCCCTCTCAAGCAGGTCCCTTTCGAACCAGCCCATTCCACAGATCTGAGCTTCACCGTCGTCTGGGTCACCATGTCCAGTCACTGCCCCCGCTAATGCTGTTCCCCCTCCACCTTCTCTTCCATCCCCATGGCCCTTGGGAAACGCAGGTCCAGAGCATTCTCATCACAGCACCCCCACTCACTGAGCGCTGCCTTACGCTGCTGAATTCTCTCCACCCCACTCCCGGATGGCATCGCTTTCTGCCTCGCTCACTGGCTCACTGGCTGTATTTTCCTGCTGGGAGGCCCTAAGCTCTTTGCTGCCTCAGGGCCTTTGCACCTGCCGCTTGCTCAGCCTGAAACACTTTGTTTTAACTTTCCAAGTCTCTGCTCACACAGCCTCTGCTCACAGAGGCCTCCATCGTGACCAAGGTGCACAGGCCATCCCGGCACACCAGCCTCCTGTGACCTACAGGATGCTTTGCCCTAATCTGAAATCATTGCTTTCATTTATTTCTCTTGGGATATATCTGTCTTGTTTTCCACTGTGTGGTCAGTCCCTGAAACAGACCCTCTGGAGTTGAACAAACGAGGAGGGGCAGGGCACGTTAGTATCCCAGTGGGCAAGATAAAGTAATTGAGGGAACAGAAACTTTGTAAGCTTGCTCAAGGCTATGTGGACAGTAACCTAGTCAACTTTTCCCCCAAGTCCTCTGGCTCCCGGAGGCAGCGCTGAGAGCGACCTTCTGTTCGCAGTAGAAGGAGAAGTGTCGGGAGAGGCATAGCAGGGAAGGGGCCTCAGGTTGTGGGGTGGGCACGGTGAGCTGTGGCGTGGGGGCAGCAACGCCTCCTTCGGGCTCCAGGTCTTCACGCTTGTCCACTCTGGAGCTGCCCCAGCTTATGGTTCCAAAGCACCAGTGAGCTTGGCCAAATTCTGCTCCACCATCACTAGTCATTCCCTTCTGCCTTCTGCATCCAGACTTAGCCCTCCACCCCAAACAGGCGGCCCCGACCTCGGACCCCTCCTCTCCGCTCCCCAGCCGCCGCGTCTGACGGGGTCTCGCCGTGCACTTTATCTAACCGCGGCCCCCACGCCACAGCTCACCGTGCCCCACAACCTGAGACGCCTTCCCTGCTAAGCCTCTCAACGCCTCTCCCTCTAAGCCGAGCCCAGGTCCCTCTGCCCGCAGGAGGCCATGTGGCCTTGAAGCCCTCGGGGAGGGCTCACCCTTGAGCATTCTTGTGCCCCAGATTTGAAAATGGGAGGAAGGCTCAGGTTATCCATCCTCCCCCTCTCTCCAAGGAGACCTCTCACTCCTGTAGGGTGGACAATATGGTCTCCGTGTTAGAATTCCTGGAGACCAGCACTGGGGACGATTAACGGAGAGCGTGGTCTGCCCCACGAGCTGCGGTCCGTGGGACACCACCAATGTCGGCGGCCGACCTCCACAGAGCTCTCTCGAGCAGGCTAAACCAGACCTGGCCTTGCTGCTGGAGGTGCTGTGCCCTCCCCTGGGGTCTCTCCCAATCCACCTCCATCTGGCGCTCCACGCTCGGTCTGACTCCCCACTCTCTCCCAATCTTCCTTGGGCAAAGTCTCTAACTGGGGCTTAAACATGGAGTCCAACACACTGTGCTTGAAAAAATAAATCAGAAATCCATGAGCCCCCAGCCTCCCCTCTTTTCAAACCCCATCCCTGCTCCTAGGGAGAGGGTGGCACCCGCACCCAACAGCAAAGCAGCAGCCGGGCAGCCCCCGGCCGGGCTCCTGTTGCCACCGGAGTCGAGCACAGAGGTGTCCCAGGCCCAGCTCCACCAGCCCCACGCCAAGACTGAGCCCCCGCCTCCCAGTTTCACCATGTTTAAATGGAAAATAAACTGCCCAACTTGAAAACACTTTTCCAATGATTTTTTAAGGAAAAATGAGATCACAGAAAATCAGGGAGGTAGGTTTCAACGGTGTGACCCCAAGCAACTTTTTTTTTTTATGGAAAGAATCCCCTAAGAGACTTGCTCACCACACTTGGGAGGGGGGCGCGTTTGGGGAACCCTTAAGCCCCAGAGACCACCTGGGCGGCAGCAGCCCCTAGGCTGACGCCAAACTGCTATGACGCTATAGCCGCCTACACCCTCACTGCAAACAGCCCCGCTCCCTCTGATCCTCACGTCCAGCAGGAGCCTGAGGTCCCTCAGGTCTACACAAGCTGCCAAGGGCCCCCTTGCCAGCCAGGTCAACATCTGCCTGTGCCAGCGACACCAAATGTTTCCTAAACCCACCCCAGGCTCAGCTCGCTGAGCGAGGGACAGTTACACACGTTAACGCGCGGCCTTAATTAAAAACCGTTCAGCCAGGCAAATTCTGATACTTTTAAAAAGTCATTTGGGCAATCGGCTCCTTTCCATGCAGCAAACTTTCCAATCGAGCGACAGGTTGATGTTTCACAACGTTGTTTGTTTTAATCAAAAAGGTGGGGGTGGGGTGTGGTTCCCTGCTTCATTTTTTCAGGGGTCTTGATTTATTGATGGGTAAATTCTCACTTCATAGCTGTACAGTGAGGCTGGGGGAGAGGGTGGCTCTCGCCTCCCAGGGTTGGTGTCTGGACTTGGGAATGTGCAAACAGCCACAGGGGCCAGCCCACAGCCCTTCTCCCACCCCGCTACCCTCTCCCGACACCCACCCCTACGGTGCCCCAGGCTCGGAAGCCCTGGTCCAGGCGCGCACCACACCTGTCAGATCAGACAAGAGCGGCTTCCTGAACTGACACCCAGCATGGCGAGGCCACTTCAGCAAACCTGGGAGTCGGGGTGCAGAGCGGACGACACTCACAATCATTCCCAAACTTCTTTAAAACAGCAAAATGCAGAATCCTGGGTAGACAGTATGGGTCTGAATCCCACTTCCACCATTTCTAAGCCTTCAGGGGTAGGGAGTCATATTTTCTGCCCAGGGCCACTTGGATATATATAACATCATTCATGGGCCATCCAAAATTATCAACTTAAAAATTACCCTGGGGGCCAGTGCTGTGGTGCAGTAGGTTAATCCTCTGCCTGCAGTGCCAGCATCCCATATGGGCACCAGTTCTAGTCCTGGCTGCTCCTCTTCCCATCCAGCTCTCTGCTGTGGCCTGGGGAAGCAGTAGAAAATGGCCCAAGTGCTTGGGCCCCTGCACCAATGTGGGAGACCTGGAGGAAGCTCCTGGCTCCTGGCTTCTGATCAGCACAGCTCTGGCCATTGCGGCCATTTGGGGAATGAACCAGCAGACAAAGACCTTTCTCTCTGCTTCTCCCTCTCACTGTCTGTAACTCTACCTCTCAAATAAATAAATAAGATCTTAAAAAAAATTAGCATGCTATAGATTTATCAAGTTTCAAGTCTTACCCACAGTTGCCTTGGCAGGGCCAGCCCGAATGATTCCATGGGCCTTATACGGCCCGTGGGCTGGACGTGCCCCACCTCTGCATAAAAGCTTAATTTTTCCTTGCCTCTGTTTCCTCTTCTGCCAAAAATGTGTACAGTTGGTCCTCTGTGTCCAAGAACTCCACACTTGTGGATTCAACCAATGGTTGAAAATATTCCGAGAAAGTATTTGCATTTGGGGCAGGCATTTAGCCTAGCAGTCGAGACACTGGTTAACACACCTGTGTCCCCTACTGGAGTGCCTGGGTTTAAGCCAAGCTCCCGCTCTTGGCTCCAAGTTTCTGCCAGTGCAGACCCTAAGAGGCAGCAGTGATGGCTGAAGCCATGGGGTTCCTGCCACCCATATGGGAAACCCGGATTGTATGCCCAGCTTCTGGCTCCCAACTCCATTCCAGGCATTGGGGACTGGGCCAGTGGACGGGAGCTCTGTGTGTCTCTCTCTGCCTTTCAAATAAGTAAATAACTGCATGTTATACTGGACATGTGGGATTTATTTTCTTGGCATGATTCACGAAAAAGTGCAGTGTAACAACTATGTACATAGTAAATGCCATATATCGGCATTAGAGTTGGTCTAGGGATTGACTTGGAGTTATAGAGGAGAAATGTGTGTAGGTTCCATACAAATACTGCACCGTTACAGAGGAGGTACCTGAGTATCCACGGATCTGGTACCTGGTGAGAGATGACTACATAATAACAGTTCCTACCCAGAAGGCTGCTCTGAGGGTTAAAATGGCGACTGTTCATAGAGCACTCCCACCAGGGGCTGCAGTAAAACAAAGGCAGGGGTCCCAGGGCCTTCAGTTTGAAAGTTGCTGCCTATTCTGCACACTGAATACACCCGACCTTCCGTGTGACCCACACAAGCCCGCCCCGGTCACGGGTGTGCAATGGACAGACGCCGGTTGGCCACGTGGAGGCGCAAGGTGAGTGGGGAGACTCACCCTCAGCGACCACGCCCCCTGTAAGGAAGTCAAGAAACCATCCCAAGAGAACCTCCAGCGACCTTAGAACAACAAAGGCAGGACACGGGTGAGCCAGGCCTCTATCTGAAGTCGCCTGTATACCACGAAGGCGTCTCAGGGTTGACCGAGCTGCTGCCGTACAGCTATGGGACCAGGCAGGCACCGCAGACCACGCAGGGAGAAGGGAGCTCCCAGGCTCCCTGGCGTAGGAAAGACGCCATCAAAGCAACTAACGCTCACGCGCAGTACTCAGTGTACTGTGCACAGCTCTTCCCTTGCATCTGGGGGAGCCCGGCTCTGGGATACCCAAATCCACAAATGCTCCAGTCCCTGACATAAAATAGCGTGGCATTTGCAGAGAGCCTACACGCGTTCTGCGGTCAACCTTACCCATCTCTAGATCACTTGCAATGCAAACAGTCGCTCCGTTACGTTGTTCAGGGCATAATCACAAGAAAAAAACATGAACACGTTCAGCGTGAAGTGATCTTTTCTCTGAATATTTTTTTTTTGGTTTTGGCTGAATCCGTAGATTTGGAACCTGCAGACACAGAGGGATGACTGTGTGTGAGTGTGTGCTACGTATGTAACACTCAGCATACTCTCTGTGTGCACGGTGAGACTGGATGACTGCATATATGCATCATACATAAATATATGCCATACACAGAATATTCCCTATCTGCACAGTGAGGCTGGGGAGAGAAGGTGCCCTCATCTCTCCAGGATTGTCCAGGTTGGGGCATCTGGGTTGGTGAGGAAGAAACGGCTGTAGGGTCATCTGCCAGAGGGTTGACTGGATTTCGTGAGAACAAGGCTATTGGGTACGTGGATCCGAATGACGGCTCTGGAATATTCTAGCTGAACCATCTTGAGCAGGGAGGTGTTTGCGACATGCGCACCACCAGGCACGCAGGCCAAGACGGGGACATGAAGCAAGCCAGGCAGAGGCAGCGTCCGAATGAGGCCATAGGGAGGCGCTTGGCTGTGTTCAGAGCCAGACAAGCAGGTGAGAGGAACCTCCTGGGAGTCCAGGGACAACAGGGGCCCCGGCTGCATTCACTCCCTTTATCACCTCCATCGGCAAACTCTGCAGCACCGGGCCTCATCTTCCCCGTGTCCCTGCGGTGATGTCCGGAGGCATGAGAGAACCGAGGCCAGGGCCGGGAGGCCGGAGAGCTGCGGTTGCAGGGGCGAGGCGGGCAGAACACGGGAGCGATGGTCCTTTTATTTGAGGAAGTCACACGTGGGCAGTGGCTGTGGGTGTCTTTGGCTTTAAATCCCACCAGCACAGAAAGAATATGCAGATACCCTAAGCGTTCAGTGGAAACTCTACAGCCCCATAATACGACACCTTCCTTTGCCAAGCTTGGCCGATTTGAAGACACCGTGCTGTGACCAGCAGCCCCACCCGAAAGCTGTTCAGCCCAGTTCCCCCGATCCCATGGCCACCCCCAGAACACGGGACAATAGGCCCCTGCCAGGATCATGTAGCCCAGAAACCCATGCCCGGCTCATTAATGGGGGGGGGGCACCGCTGGCTGCTGGGCCCTGTTAGGGGGCTGCGAGTCAGAGGCAGACAATGACAGAAGCCCGAGACCATCCCATTCCTGGCATCAGCTGAAACACAGGAGATGCTGGGACTCGGGCTACACGCTCTCCTGCTCAGCCCTGGAGTGGGGCGCGCAGGAGACGGAGGTCTGACTCTCCTGGGAGACGTCTCAGAAGCCTGAACACAAGCCTAACCAGCCTCTTCCCGAGCCCTGATCTGCTCACTGGTGTGCGTGTGTGTGAAAGAGCAAGGAACTCACAGCTGCCCTGCCTCCCAGGGCTCAGAGTCTTAGGCAGAGACCCACAGAGCCCAACTCCACAGTGCACACCGCCCGTGTATCTACCCAGGCTGCAGAATCACCCATGAGCGAAGTTTTCTCAACTTAGGCAGGTGAGAGGTCATGGTCATGACTGGAGAGGGGTCTGCGTGTGTGAACTATCCCCAGTGTTTCCAGAAGAACAGACAGAACGTGACATTACACGGACATCAGTGGAAGCTCAGCCCTACCGGTTTCCAGCATCGCTTGGTATACATCTACCTCCTCTTTCCACCCGGCTGCTCTGAGCCCCACGTCAAATGCCCTCAACTCACAAAGCTTCTAGCTGGGCATCTGCACCACAGGAACTCGTGGGCCTATCTTACTGCCCCTGCTAGGACGGATGCACCCTGAAGGCACGGTCTGCACTTGACTCATCTTTTCGTGTTGCTGGGTGAAGGCAAGATATCAGAGATTTTCACCTTACGAAATGCCACTGCTGGTGGCTGGCATTCTGGTGCAGCAGGTGAAGTTGTCGCCTGCGATGCCAGCAGCCCATATTGGAGTATCAGCTCAAGTCCCAGCTGCTCCACTCCCAACCCAGTTCCCTTCTGACGCACCAGGGAAAGCAGCGGAAGATGGTGCCAGTACTCGAGCCTTGCTACCCACATGGGAGACCAGGATAAAGCTCCCGGTCCTGATTCTACCTGGCCCAGCCCTGGCAGGTGCAGCCACTTGGGGAGTGAACCAGAGGATAGATCGATCTCTCTCTCTCTCTCTCTCTCTCTCTCCCTCTCTCTCTCTCTCTCTCTCCCTGTCTGTAACTCTGCCTTTCAAATAAATGTTAAAGAAAAAACAAAAATGCACTTTATGTATTCTTTTATTTATGTATTCTTACTCTAGTAAGAAAAAAATTTTTTATAAATTGCTTCCATTTAGGATGAAAATGGAGATGGTTGAGGTGTTCTGAATGTAGGAGGGATCCAATTCTTTTTTTTTTTTTTTTTTTTTTGACAGGCAGAGCGGACAGTGAGAGAGAGAGAGACAGAGAGAAAGGTCTTCCTTTGCCGTTGGTTCACCCTCCAATGGCCGCCGCGGCCAGCGCACCACGCTGATCCGATGGCAGGAGCCAGGTGCTTATCCTGGTCTCCCATGGGGTGCAGGGCCCAAGCACTCGGGCCATCCTCCACTGCACTCCCGGGCCACAGCAGAGAGCTGGCCTGGAAGAGGGGCAACCAGGACAGAATCCGGTGCCCTGACCGGGACTAGAACCTGGTGTGCCGGCGCCACAAGGCGAAGGATTAGCCTAGTGAGCCGCGGCGCAGGCCCAATTCTTTTTTTTAAGATTTATTTATTTATTTGAAAGGCAGAGTTACAGGGAGGCAAAGAGAGAGAGAGGGATCTTCCATCCCCTGGTTCACTCCCCAGATGGCTACAACAGCTAGAGCTTGTGTTCCTGCCACCCACATAGAAACCTTAAGTTCCTGGCTGTTGAAGGTAGTTGGGGAGTAAAACAACAGATGGGAGGGTTCTCTCATTCTCTCTCTCTCTCTCTCTCTCTCATAGAAAATAATTTAAAAAACAGACAGCTTAAGAGCCTCAGAAGTTAGAGACAATGACATCTTCCAATCTCTCTTCCGGGTGAGCGACAGCCCTGCACTGAAACCCTTTGCAAACACACGGCACCTGCACCAGGTAGAAGAGACCAGGAGCCAAGCAGCCTTTATCTAGGGCGCGGCCTCCGCCTCGTGCTGTTGAACTTGGCGCTGGATCACTCTCCCTGGCGCGGGCTGCTCCGTGCACTGCAGGATGTATATCAGCATCCCTGGTCTCTGTCCATTAGGTGCCAGTAGCCTCTGCAGGTTGTGACAGTCACAAATGCCCCCGGATCACTGTCAAATGTCCCTTGACACAGAACAGGCAAAACTGCCCCTGGTCGAGGACTACTGGCTTAGAGTCAGCTCGGGCACTAACAGTGGATCTGAAGATGGCCCAAAGGTTGACTTCCCAAGGTCTAAGCTCCTCACCCGTGAGACGAGGCAACTGGGCTCAGTTGGGGTTTCCCAAAATAAGGGTGCTGGGTCTGGTGGTTCCTAAGATCACTCTTGCTCACAGGTACACACGGCATTAAGGAAAACCGCATCACACAGGAAGAGGTTTTTTTGTTTTGTTTTGTTTTTGACAGGCAGAGTGGACAGTGAGAGAGAGACAGAGAGAAAGGTCTTCCTTTGCCGTTGGTTCACCCCCCAATGGCCGCCGCGGCCGGCGCACCGCACTGATCCAAAGGCAGGAGCCAGGTGCTTCTCCTGGTCTCCCAGGGGGTGCAGGGCCCAAGCACTTGGGCCATCCTCCACTGCACTCCCTGGCCACAGCAGAGAGCTGGCCTGGAAGAGGGGCAACCGGGACAGAATCCAGTGCCCCGACCGGGACTAGAACCCTGTGTGCCGGCGCCGCAAGGCAGAGGATTAGCCTAGTGAGCCACGGCGCCGGCCAGCACAGGAAGAGTTTTACTTCACCCAGTCTCTGTCAGTCCTGGCCACAGCAGGAAGTCCCATTTGGACTCAACAGGTGTCCACCTGGGCCATGAGAAAAGACAGAGAGCACTTTGAAGGCCCAGCGTCCCGGGACAGCCCCAAGACTTAACTCCCCATGATTTCTTCACATCTCCTGCTGAGGTCAAGTGATGCCAGGTTCCGTTTATGAAGCCGAGTTCCCTTTCACAGTATGTTTAAGTAAAATCTGTGAAACCACAGAAGAAAATAAAAGTGCACGTTCCAGTATGGCCAACATCAGTAAAGTTCCTTAGAAGTACTGGAAGGGTTAACTCTGCCCTTCCCTGCCGGGTTTCTAACTTCCCACCAGACACTGCACTGGATTCCTCTTTTTTTTTTTTTTTTTTTTTTTAAGATTTATTTATTTATTTATTTGAAAGTCAGAGTTACAGAGAGAGAGAGAGAGGTCTTCCATCTGCTGGTTCACACTCCAGATGGCCACAATGGCCACAGCTGTGCCAATCCGAAGCCAGGAGTCAGGAGCTTCTTCTGGGTCTCCCACATGGGTGCAGGGGCCCAAGGACCTGGGCCATCTTCTACTGCTTTCCCAGACAACAGCAGAGAGCTGGATCAGAAGTGGAGCAGCTGGAGCCCACAGGGGATGCCGGCACTGTAGGCGGTGGCTTTACCAGCTACACCACAACACCAGCCCCTGAATTCCTCTTACTGAACTCAAGACTTAAGGTAGTGCTAAACAAAAGTTGCATGGGGTGGGCACTGTGGCACAGTAGGTAATGCTGGCATCCCACATGGGCTCCAGTTCAAGATCTGGCTTCTCCACTTCGGATTCAGCTCCCTGCTAACGTGCTTGGGAAACCTGCAGAAGACGGCCCAAGTGCTTGGGCCTCTGCCACTCTGATGGCAGATCTGGATGACGATCTTGGCTCCTGGCTTCAGCCTGGCTCAGCCTTGGCCACTGCAGCCACTTGGGGAATGAACCTGCAGATGGAAGATCTCTCTCCCTGTCCTTCTCTCTCTCTGTCTCCCCCTATCTCTGTGTAACTCTGAATTTCAAATAAATAAAAGAATTCTTGAAAAAGAGAAGAAGCTGCATGAGATGCCAGCATCCCACATCGGAGTGCCTGGGCTCAAATCCCAGCTGTGCTCCTGATTCCAGATTTCTGCTACTGCACACTGTGGGAGGCAGCGGAGGACGGCTCAAGTACTGGGGTCCCTGCCACCTATGTGGATGACCCAGATTGAGTCCCTGGGTCCCAGGCATTTGAGGAGTGAAATCAGAGGATGGGAGCTGTGCTCTGTGTGTGTCCCTGTCTTTCTGTCTCTCCAATAATTTTTTTACATGACTTAAGGTGACATGAACAATTGGAAAGTTCTTGAATCTGAGTGCCATCTATACTTCTGTTGTAAAGTTAGCTGTCATCTATTACGGTTTGAATGGTGACCCCCCCCCCCCCACTCCTCAAAATTGCCATGTGGAAGTCGTGACTCTCAGAATGTGATGCTATCTGTATACAGTCATTGCACACGTCATACATTGAGTAGAGCAAGGTGGGTCTGTACCCCAACAAGACGGGGGTCCTTAGAGAAAGGGGACATGTGAATCCAGACACACACAGGAGAATGCCACAGCAGGTAAGGGCAGAAACTGGAGTGATGCTTGCACACATCAGGGAAAGCCACAGACGGCTGGGGAACCATCAGAAGACGGGGAGAGGCGCAGGAGAGCCCTTGGCTGGAACCCACCCCGCAGGCACCTTGACCTCAGACCTCCACCTCCAGAGCTGTGAGACAAAGAATTCCATTGCGGAAGCCGCTCAGTCTGTGGGTCTTGGTACATCGTCCCTCGCACACTCGGACATCACCTTGAATGGGTTTGCCAGTTCAGTGGCAGCCTCAGGAAGCACGGGTTGCATTCTGCACCTCGGAATCTCCTTCCGGGGGCAGAAAATGCGGACACACTTGCCACACCTGTGTTCCCCTGCTCACGACAAAGACCCAGAAGCCACACACACTCCAACGCCACCCAGCTGCGCCTTAATTTACAGCTGTACAAGTTCCAGAAATTCAACACCTGCTCGCTGGTTTTTCTTCTCTGGATATCTATCATCGGCGAAATATAGGTGCTCAACACTGGTGCAAACAGAGGCCCCAGGGTGGAGGCTGAGCCGGGCCCAGAACTTGGGACTCCCCAGTCCAGGTGTCACACCCAGCAGACCCCAGAGCTGGCAGGGCTCCCGCAGCTCTCCCCCAAATCGTCCCGGGCCTCTTCTGTCGACACTCAGCCCCACTGGGCAGGGCCACCAGAAAAGCCTTTGGTGCTCTAAAACACTCCAGGTCCTTGGAGCCTGCCGCAGAATGTTACCAACGTGTCACCGTCACGTGCATGATGGGCAGCCTGGGAGGGGACCAGGCACCTCTCACGTGGCCAATGGTAGGAGGAAAGAAGAAGCTATCTCAGACTAATGTTTACCTTTAGACAACTAATGTTCACCTTTAGACAACTGCCAAGCAGCCGGAGGAACACAACTCCATCCCACCAGTTAAGAAAAAATGCCCCTCTCTGATTCATCTCTGCAATACCAGTCGCCGCCACCACCATGAGCCTGGTGAGCCTGCTGGCACTTTCTGTCCATCTGAGATGATGCCCTGTACGCCCACAGCTCTGCTCACACCGCACGCTTGAGAGATCGGTAGTCAGGCTTGGGGGCTAAATGGCAACTGCTGGTTTTCACTCTTCTCTCGAAGTAGCCAAGCAGAACTCAGAGGCAAGAACACAGGAATCGGGAATGCACGATGCCCACCAGCATCTGGGTCCCATTCCCCAGCTATCAATGAGTCCTGTGCTAAGACCCACACTCGGGCTTCTGCCCCGTGTGGCTTGTACTCCCGGCAGGCCATCAACAAGTAGACACAAACACTGGATGACCCATCACGACGTCCCTGTGGAGAATGACAGGAGGGCTAGGGGTCCCTCCAGGGAAAGGACACCAAGTTGCTATCCGAAGGACAAGACAAGGTCAGCCGTGCCGTGTGCATTATTAACACAGGGCATCCCCTTCCGGCTGTACCACTGGCATAACTGGGGTGGACCCCAGCTCAAGGCCACACTGCAGAGAGTGGAAATTCTGAAAAAGAATTTTAAAAGCAGACTGGAATGAGGAGAACACAAGACCTACGAGAATACAAGGCTGGGGAACACTCGTTTTCAGGAAACCCACACACAACCTCTGGGTAAGAGGTTCAGGGTCAAGGGCAGCCCTTGTTCTAGCACCTTCCACGCAGCTGGGCAGCCCAACTACAAGTTTCGAAGGGATGATGCCGCCTTTGCCAGGGAACTCAGCTTGCCAAAGTGCCTGGGCCCCTGCGGCTCGCTAGGGCCATGAATAGGGACCTCTGAAACGCCCACTCCACACTGTATCACCGTGGGCGAAGCTTGGCTAACAGCTCCAAGCACACTAGTCCCCAGCTCCCTGGTCCCCAGCTGGGACAAGGAGCATCCTGGAGCTGCCACGTCCTTGGGGCTCCAGTCCTCCTCCTCCCCACCTGGCCCACCAATGGAAAAGTACTGGCACCCCAGTGGCTGGGTCTCTCCTCCCCTACCCCCGCCACTCACAGCCCACAGGGAAATCCCACCTCACTGGGGTGAGCCCCAGCCTCCCTCTTTGGCCTAATTTGTTTCACACCCTTCAACAGCTCTGCCCAAACAACCCAGCAGTCAAGTGTGGCCATGGGCCAGGAAAAAAGCCCTGAAAAGCAGTGAGGTCTTCAGATGAGCTGGCTCGCTGCTTGGCTGGGACACGGTCCATGGCGGAACACAGAACGTGAAGATCTGGTACAGCGAGACGGGCAGGAAGCACCAGCCCCAGGCGGCCTGCAGCCCCGGACACCCTCAGGGGTCCCGAGCATGCGGAAGGCACAGGCGGCGGGCACAGGGTGGGGCACAGCAGACTCGGGGACCCTCGGGCTTCTGTTCGTGAGATGACACACCTGGCTGGCCAAGGCACACCTGGATGCTGGGCCCGGCCAAGCTTCCCAACAGTCGTCCACTGTTCCCTGGGCAGGGAGGCCTGGCAGGCACACTCCTCGTGGACAGGGGGGTTTTCTCCTCCACGGTGGGCCACGCCTTCCCCAGGCACTGCCTTCCTGCAGCCAAGCGCCTCGTCCAAGCCCCAGGTTCCGACCACAAAAAGTGCCCTTTTCTTCATCGGATTCACCTCCGCCATGAGGTCCCTGGGAGCCAAACCGCCCGCCCAGAGGACGCCCCAGCACCTTTCTCTCTAGGTCGAGGGTCCGAGGCTCCCGGGCCCCAGCCTCCCAAAGCACTCCTTGCTTCCTGATTTACGGCTGGGGCAGGGGAAGCTCCCGTTGGACCCAAAGCGAATGGGGCAAAGCCCCTGGTGCAAAGCGAGGTGCCCAGCAGGAATTCTGGGTCCCTGTCCCTACTCAGGGTGGCTGCTCTAGCTCCCACGTCTCTGTACCAACACAGACGGTCACACTGACCTCTCCCCTTAAGGACAAGAGATGACCACTCCACCCTGCTCTATGGGGACAGACGACACTCGTCATGGGAATTTAGAGGCTTTTTATTATATATATATATATTTGGTCACACAGAACCTGGTTGTGAAACAAGGAGAGAATGCCAGGTCTTGTTTGACAGACAGCAGATTTATGGCCGTTTTTTAAGCCTCAAGTACGTCACAAGGATCGGCCCACCCACCACACAGCCCCCACAGTAAACACAGCCAGGGGGCCCATCCCGGTGCACCCCCTATCGGATCTGCGGTCCCCCGCCTCTGAATGGCCCTTGTTCCCCTCGCTGGGTCTTGGTGGGTGAAAAAGACGCCCGCTGTATATATATGGAGGGTACACCATGGCGCTCCGGGCCAGGCCTCCAAGACAAACACGGCCGCTCACGCCTTCGCCGTCTGCAGGCAGCCCACAGATGTTAATAAACACCGTTGGGGTTTACGGTCTGCCCCTCCGTTTCTCCATCCATTTTACACTCTGACAAGTCAGGAGCTCGGTTTTTTCTTTTTTTTCCCCCCACTTCTCTGAACGTACAAACTCAGTGAACTATTGTAAGGCTTGGCAAGAAATTTATGAATTTTGGCCTCCACATGTGGCTGGGAATAAAAGTCAACACAGGGCGCGAGCAACTATGTTTCAGGTTTGTACCCCAGGAGGCTGAGTCTGCAGAAAGCAGCCTGCGAGACACTCATTTGCCCTTGGCAATGAGACGGCGGGAGATAAGTTTTCCTGAAGGTCCTGACGTGATTTGCTGCAGGAGATGTCAGGTCTTCTAGAAAATTCAGGGTAAGGAGTAGAAGGCAGAGCCTTGGACCACCCCTCTCTGCCCCCTTCCGGCCCCCCACAGAGTCCATTCATAAACCAACCCCTGTACCTTGCTTGGCAGGGCAGCTAATAGACAACTCCGGCTAGGATGCAAGCCCATCAGAGCAGAAAGAACCGAAAAAGGCTCCTACCGTGAGATCTGCTTTTCTGGTTCTATTTATAAAGGGAGAAGAGGCAGGGAGATGTTGACGGTAGCGGGGAAGCAAAAGACCAAGTGTAAACCGACAGGCTTATTTCAGACACGGATGGGACTGTGTCACTGGATGTGTGGATGGAGACTTGTGGGGCTCTTGAGATCAGAGGTTGCACGCATCCATCTGTATGAGAAGACAGCGCACACATCTGCAAAGTGTCACGTGTTACAAGCTGGCGTTTCTTAGGATTTTTCTCCAGAAGAAGAAGGAAAAAAGAGAGACAGAGACAGAGCCCTGGGCCTGGTATTTGACTGAAGTGGCATACCGCGGGTCTTTCTGGAGCGTATTTGCTTTAGCAAAGTCATAAAACAAAAATTCATAAAGCAAAGGTTTTCTTGGTAACAATTCAGGGGAAATATTTGTGAAGTCTTCACCAACCGCACACACTGAAGATGTTCCCCCTGGACATGGCTGCTTAGCAAGGGGAGGACAGACTGGGCGTGTGCATTCACCCGGGGCCCAGGCCTGAACAATCCACCATTGTGCAGCCCCAGCAAGGTGCAAATGCATCTCCAAACACTGAGTACTGGTCCTTCTGGTCCTTCGGTCTGCAGGAAAGCCGGCTCAGGCAAACCACGGGAACTGTTGTTTGGGGTTGTCCTAATCATACACTTGGGACTTACATAAAAAGAAACGGCTTGGGTTTTCCACGTATGCACTAATATTCTGTCTGTGAGTGGGGCTCTAGGGGGCACATGAAGCCGTTTCACCTCCAGATAAGAAATCAAAACATCATTGAATGACGTCCTCACAAAGATTCCTGGAGGGGCTGCCCTTGTGGCGGTGAGCTAAGCTTCTGCCTGCAGTGGTTTCATTCAACCTGGCTCCCTGTTAATGTGCCTGGGAAGGCAGTGGAGGGTGGTCCCTGGGCTCAAGTCCCTGCAACCCATGTGCAAGACCCAGATGGAGCTCCTGGCTCCCTGCTGCGTCCTGGCCCAGCCCCGACCATCACTTGGGAAGTGAACCAACAGATGGAGGGTCTCGGTCTCTCCCTCTCGGTAGCTCTGCCTTTCGAATGAATAACTTTTTTTTTTAAGTAATCACTTCTATTGAGGCTTCTTATTTGATCTTTCTCACATGAATGTCAAAGACAGATGCTGACCCACAACCGGACTGGGGAAAAAGCATGGACTTAACAGAAAATGACTGGCAGTCTTGGATGTCCCTGTGCAAACCAGCAGAAGGTTTAGTGCTGCGGTCTTTTAAAATTCCACACCATAAAAACGATTTGGACACACGTGCCTTCCACCTTAGCATTGTCGATGTCCTTATTGGCAGCATAGATATAGGGGCCAAAGAACCCATCCAAGGGACATCTCTCCCCCGACTCACAGACGAGTTGCTATCATATGTCAGTCATAACAGTTATGTGTTCTCCAGAGGCTTAATCTTCCCCACAGGCCTCCAACAGAGCAAATGCACCTTTGTGTAAGGGCACAGGGACCGGTTTGAACAGGCTCCCTTGGCCCAATTTGGAACAATTTGAGCACCAGAGTAATTAAGCAAAGTAGTGAGATACAAACCGCTGAATAATTAGGAACCCATATAGCACAAGGGGGGAGGGGAGGTCTCTTACTAACAGCAGAAGCCAACAGCCAAATGGAAAATGCAGAGAGAGTGCAGATTCCAACTCCAGTTTTCTAACAACCAGTTGCAGCCATCATGGTGAAGACCGGTTCAATCAAACAAGGATCACCACTGGACACTGACTCCAGGAGGCAATGTTGATGAGGAGCTTTGCGTGACCTGGGAGCATCCCCTCAAAGACTGCTTATTGGCCGGCGCCGCGGCTCACTAGGCTAATCCTCCGCCTTGCAGCGCCGGCACACCGGGTTCTAGTCTCGGTCGGGGCGCTGGATTCTGTCCCGGTTGCCCCTCTTCCAGGCCAGCTCTCTGCTGTGGCCAGGGAGTGCAGTGGAGGATGGCCCAAGTCCTTGGGCCCTGCACCCCATGGGAGACCAGGATAAGCACCTGGCTCCTGCCATTGGATCAGCGCGGTGCGCTGGCCGCAGTGCGCTGGCCATGGCGGCCATTGGAGGGTGAACCAACGGCAAAGGAAGACCTTTCTCTCTGTCTGTCTCTGTCTCCCTGTCCACTCTGCCTGTTAAAAAAAAAAAAAAAAAAAGACTGCTTATTAGTTCAAAATGAGAAAAATTACACGAATCGTACCACGGTGAAGCGGGGGGAGAGGGGGAGTCAGCCACCTTACACAGATGATCAAAACTGACATCAACAATTGGAGACAGGCAGATACTGGGTACACGCTTAGAAAGAGTCCACATCATCAAACACAACATTCCAGCCAAGAATACATAACCTCAATCTCATCATAAAGAAACTTCAACATAAAATGGGAGATTTTTCATTAATAAAACGAGGAGGGGGCCGCATTGTGGTGTAGCAAGTAAAGTCACTGGTATCCCATAAGGGTGCTGGTTCATGTCCCAGCTGCTCTGCTCCCAGTCTAGCTTCCTGCTAATGGTCTGGGAAAAGCAGTGGCGGATGGCCCAAGTACCTGGGTCCCTGGCTCCAACAGGGAAGACCTGGAAGAAGCTTCTGGCTTTGGCTTGATCCACTGCTGGCCATTGTAGCCATCTGGGGAGTGAACCAACAGATGGAAGATCTGTCTCTCTCTCTTTCTACCTCTCTCTCTCTGTAACTCTTTCAAAATAAATTTCTAAAAAATCTTAAAAAAAAAAAAAAAGGAGGGACTGTTTTCTTCCAAAATGCCCATGTCACAAAAAAACAAACAAAAAAAAAAAAAACAAAGAAAGGTCCTAGACACATTTCAGATTAAAGGATTAAATTCTACGTAACAGCTGACTCTGGAGTGGATTCTGTACTAGAGGGAAACAGTATCACAAAGGGCAAAACCAGAGCAGGAATGGAGATCACAGCTACAGCACTGGATCCGTGTAGACTTACGAATGCGATAACTGAACCACAGCTATATAAGAGGATATCCCTCTTCTCAGGAAACAGACACTGACAGATTTAGAGATGAAGGCCCATGAGACATGTAACTTACTCTCAAATGCTTTAGGGGAAAAATGAGAGAGCATGAGAAAGCCAGTCGTGTAAAACGTCAGGCACAGGTGAATTTGAGCAGAGATTACGATGTCTTTCTTGTTGGCTTTGCAGTATTCGAAACTATTTCCAGACTGGAAGTTTTAAAGACGGTGTGCATGTGCCCACGTGTATGTTTAGAAGCAGAATGGCATGGGAAAACCCTTGAAATACACACCCGTGGGACAAGCCACCCAGAGATGGGGCCGGAGTCCCTACCCCAGGCTGGAGAAGCCAGAGAGGTTGGATGTGGCATCCAGGAAACAGGTGGGTCTTAGGGTCAGAGGGGCTGGGCCTCCCAGACAAAGGCAACATCTGAACCAAGATCAGGCAACTGGAGCCCAAGTGCCTGCTGGGGGGTGGGGATGGGCAACCACGCACCAGATGTCAGTCACACATTCCTAGGAGGCCCAGGAGCCCTGAGGGAGGGGGAGACAGGAGAGAGAGGAAACGTATACAATGTAATCTTCAAAGAGATGTCTTCCAGTCTGAGGACCTGATTGAGCACTCCGCCCACTTCTATGCAAAACAGGCTACCCCAATATTAGTTCCCAGATTGGTTCATGTAGGGTGCTTCATTAGCATACACTTTCAGTTCCTTGATTGGCTGTTGTTCTGTCTTCCTGATTGGCTGTCATTCTGACCCTCCTCTGACTGGTTAAATCATACTCCTCATTGTCCCATACCACCATCAAGCACACTAAACATTGTCAGGAAACTGAAAACATGTCTTACACAAACAGTATATTTTCCAAAATTTGCTAGATTAAAACTAAATCTTTACTCAGTCAATAGAAGTGCATGGTGAACCAACGGCAAAAGGAAGACCTTTCTCTCTGTCTCTCTCACTGTCCGCTCTGCCTGTCAAAAAAAAAAAAAAAAAAAATGGAATGCTAAACAAGTATTCAACATTCCAAAAGGTGAGAAAGTTGGGATGAGGTCCAGGGCAGTGCCACGGAGAAGAGGAAAAAGGGGGTGGTGGGGTAACAAAAACCCCATATAGATGGGAAAACAACACTTATAGCTCATGCATAACACTTGAATTAAGATGGCAGAGTACAACATGATCCCAGTTCACATGGAGAAGAACAAGGAGTAACCCTTGTTTATTTTTTTAAAGCCACTATTACAGGTAGGCCACAGTGACCACCTGAGTGATGGCCAAAAGATGAAGAAATAGAAATCAAAGGTCATGCTGATGTCCAGACCCATGATGTCACCCTAGCGAGAAGCACAGAAACCTAGAGCAAGCCCAGGCTGGGGTGAGAGGACAAGAGGAGACTGGACTCCCAAGGCCATGAACTTGAGGAGGGGACACCAAGGGGACTACACAGAGCTGACCCTTGAAGAAGTCTCAGGGTAAAGAGGCAAGTCTGGGAGTGGGGTTTCTAAGGGGACCATGGCAGGGGGCTGAAGCTCACCCCTGTGTAGGGAGCAGAAGGCAGAACCGGCGGGTGATTGTGGGTGGCCAGTGCCCAAGAAACAGAAGTGGAGCAATAGTGGGGAAGATGGCTGGAAGAAAAGGCAACAAGAGAACCAAACCTCAGAGTAGTAAAAGCTGGAGTTGGATTTCCAAGAGGAAGGGATGGGTCAGCTGTTAAAATTAGATAGAGGATTCACAGACGTCCCCACCCCTCCGTGTCAGAAAGGAAAATATTAAGTGGCAATGTCCGAGAAACATTTTAAGCAAAGAGAGGCCCTCCTACGTGTTTGCAGACAGCTGGCAAGGGAGAGAATCAGAGGGAAGGGGAAGGAATGATTCACGTCCATGGTCTCAAAGGCACGGACAATCCTTTGAGCTCCGCCAGGGAGAGAATCGCAGTCCAGGATCTCGGGGAGACGGAAGCAGCATCTACTTGGAGGCACGGGAGGCAGGAGCAGGGTGCACGTTCAATGTTGGCATTGACTGGAAGGGGTCAAGGTGAGGATGAGCATGAACACCGGTGCTGGAGAGGGTGCACTTCTGAGCTAGGGCGTCTCTCTTTGTGATGTGGGGAGGGAAGGGGTTAAGTGAGGTAAGGGAACACAGGTAATGGAGAGGGCAGGGAGCGACTCCCAGCCAGGGTCAGGTGCCTCAAGAGGGGCACTGGTATTCCCAGCAGAGCCCCTCCCTTGTCTTTACCCTATTCTATCTGCATATCATTTACCTGCACTTAGTCAGAAACCATGGCAACGAGGAAACCTGCAGAGATGACTGAAATGTGAGGAGGACACCACACCACAACGAGGTCACCCTTCTGTTTTCTGGGGAACTGGAGCCCTCAGCAACAAAGGGTGAGATGACAGGCCGGCCACTGCAGATCGTCCTGACAACCGGCTTTGACCTTTGCGGGACAAACAAGCCGGCCTGCAGCTGCGGCCAGGCAGTGGCCCAGGGACAAGTGAAGCCCAGGTTCCCAGCAGGTAGGTGCCGACTCTCTCCCTCTGGGCTCTAGACACACACACACACACACACACACACACACACACGGACAGTCCTTTTGCGCCTCCTACAAATAACAGGTGGTCAAATTCATCAACAGAAGCAGAAGGAACCTGGTCCAGGTTCCGCAGCTGCCCTTGGTCCCATTGAGTGGTCCATTACATCCATTCCCCGACCCGTTCTTTTTTTTTTTTTATTTGACAGGTAGAGTTACAGACAGTGAGAGAGAGAGAGAGAGAGAAAGGTCTTCCTTTCATTGGTTCACTCCCCAAATGGCTGCTACAGCCGGTGCTGCGCCGATCCGAAGCCAGGAGCCAGGTGCCTCCTCCTGGTCTCCCATGCGGGTGCAGGGACCCAAGGACCTGGGCCATCCTCCACTGCCCTCCCGGGCCACAGCAGAGAGCTGGACTGGAAGAGGAGCAACCGGGACTAGAACCCGGCGCTCATATGGGATGCCGGCACTGCAGGTGGAGGATTAACCAAGTGAGCCACAGCACCAGCTCCCCCGACCTGTTCTTGATGCTTCAAAACCCCACCGTTGTACCCTGGGACTGGGCGAGATCCCATAGAGAGATGTGATGGGCTGAATGCTCTGTGCCCCCCAGATTTGCATGTTGAACTCCGACTCTCCAACACGATGGTATTCGGAGCTGGAGACTTCGGGAGGTGTGAGTAAAAAGCACATGTTTGGTCTTTGCCCTTGGTTCCTGGCACACAGATCCTAAAATCCTTGGAATCCCTACGGATCAACATGTCCCTATCTGTGGTAATGAGAAGACTGGGGGCTTTAGGGTGGGGACTGGTCACCCCAAGGACCATGACATCATTAGAGAGCTGGAACCTTCAGAAGGTTCCAATGGCCAGTGATGGAATCAATCTCTGCCTATGGTGATGAGGCCTCCTTGAAACTCCTGGAAGATGGGGTCTGGGGGGCTCCCCGGCTGCTGGACACTGGGAGGTAGCTGCAGGGTGGTGGCTCAGAGACAGCGGGAAGCTCTGCACCCAACCCCCATACCTCGCCCCACCCATCTCTACCTTCTGACTGCCCTACAGTATCCTTGGAGATACCCTGCATGATAAACACGTAGGTGATAAACGGGAAACATAGGTGGGCGCTCCCTGAGTTCTGGAGTCTCTGTGGCAGGGTACATCCCCCAAGAAGGGGACTTGGGGACCCCGGCTCACAGCTAGTCAATCACAGGCCACATTCTGGGGACAGTGGTGGGGGCTAGTCCAGTGGGACCGAGCCCTTCATCTGTGGGGTCTGTCGCGGCATGGAAGGGATTTGAAGGGTGGCCAGCTGCTGTCCGTGAAGTGCTTCGTGTCTGCGGAAAACCATACATCCGGGGTCAGAAGTGTTGAGTGACCGTGTGAGTTGCTTTTCCCTCTGTGTCTCTCTTCTAGCAGGGAATTGGGTCCTGAGGACGGATGAGTGCCAGGAGCGAGCTTGCCTCCACTCATTCTCCCACCTGGGGAACCAGGAAGAGGGCTTTCTCCAAAGACACACACACACACACACACACACACACACACACACACACACCCTGGCCACGTGGTACTCTAACCTTGCACCTCCAGCCTCCAGAACCCTAGGATCTCCTGTTGGTTCACTGTTAGAGCCCCCTGGTCCAGGCTACAACAAAAGGGAAAAGCATCAGAGGAACGCAGGGTGGGGGGGGGGGGAGGCGGGGGTCCCCTGGCCCCCTGCCCCCACCCCCCAGGCAAGATTTAAAGCCACCATCATGTCGCAGCACAGTGAGCCACAAAGAGGTCCTTCAGTTACACCTGGCGGAGTGACCGACATAAACAAAACACACACGGGCTCCCGGCCCTCCAGCCCTGACTTTTGAGTGCATTTTCTGCCTGATTTATTCCACCCTGCGGTAGACAGCGCGTCAAGGGCCACTGTGCCCCGCACACCTCCCGGGGGATGATCTTTCCCCAGAGCCATGAGACCCAGAGACTGGCAGGGCACGGCCAGCGGGTTTCAGTGTGGCTTGAATCCATGTCATCTTACTGCTATTTTAACCCTTGGGGAATAGTTCTCCGGGACACCTCCCTTCGGCAGCACCTCCTGGCCAAGTTCAGAAGCGTCCCACCCACCCACCCACCCACCCACAGGCACCCAGAGGCCGCGTGCGCCAGGGTGGTCCCTGACAAAGCGGCCTGGGCACACGGCCAGACACCCTTGGTCCTTAGGGCTGTGGCCCTCCTGCCTACCACAGACATCTTCAAACAAGCCTGTGGAGAGAGAGAGAGGCTGCCACAGCTCAGCCCCCGCCGCCATCCTGGGCCATCGGGGCCGCAGGAAAATATTTTCTGTAACTCCCCATTCAGGGGGTGGGGGGGGCGGGGTTTACTTGCCACAGAGAAAATTCAGCAACAACAATGACAACAACAAAGGCTAGGAAGAAAAACAGGAGCAGGGGCTTCCAGAGAAAGAGAAAAGAAATGTCACCCTCCCTCTTCTCAGAGCTGCCGGACTGGACCCTGAGGTTTGGCACAAATAGCGGGACAGCGGGACAGGGCTGGCGGAGAGAAAGGTGTGGCCCGGTGAGGGTTCTGTCCGGCAACCGTAAACTTGAATCCCAACCCAACCTCGCCTAGCTCCCAGTCGGGACTGCCGGTGACTCACTGGGTCTCTCCTGCCGTGGTGACAGGGTCCCCTATGAGACAGGCCATCTGACCTCACTGGGAGCAGCAGGATTAGCTCATGTTTATAAAGCGCTTTGAAGATGAAAAGGCCTGTGCTTAACGGGGCTATTATTATTATAACTACCTGTGAAAAAAGAGAAAAAAGATTCCCACCCATGTGTAATGATCAACCCGGGCTCTCGGGCTCTCTCCAGGGAGCAGGTCCTGGGAGGCTAGGGCTCCTACAGCTTCACCTTGTGCCCTGGTTCCCAAAGTCTGGGGCGGGGAACCCCACGGGGTGCAAGGAAGAGGGCAGCTGCAGCCGGAAACGGCATCAAATCGCAGAGAGAGAAGCCAGCTCCGTCCCAGGTTCTCATCCCACCCTACCGTGTCCTCTGCAGAAGGGGCTCTCTGTGCGTCTGTGTCCCTGCTGGAGTTACAAAGACAACTGCAAGCTCAGAGGCTCAGCAGACCACAACCGACCTGGAGTTCACAAGGGTCGCTTTCTCAATTTTTTAATTAGTTTATCTGACAGGGAGAAGAAGAGAGAGAGAGAGAGAGAGAACACTCCCATCTGGTGGGTCACTCCCCAAGTGCTAGTAACATCTGGGGTGCAGCTGGCCCAGGGCCAGAAGCCTGGGAGTCAATGCAGGTCTCCCACATGGGAGGCAGGGACCCAACTACTACCACCATCACGTGCCACCTCCCAGGATCTCCATTTGCTAGCAGGAAGCTGGACCCAAACCCAGGTAGTTAGATGTGGGACCTAACCACTCGGCCAGATGTCTGCCCCCTAAGCAAGATTTTGATTTCAATACTCATTAGTTGCATGTTTATTTTGAATACACGAGAAGAAACACTGGTTTGCTAAATTTCATTTTAAAGTAGTATTTCTTCAAATCACTTCCTTAGCCTTGGCACTACAGGGGCTGGGGCTGGACGACTCCATGTCGTGGGGGCCTCCAGTGGACCGCAGGAGGTTCAGCAGCATCCCTGGTCTCCCCTCTACCTACCCAGCTGTGACAACCCAAAATGTCTCCAGACACTGGCCAGGACTGCCTGGAGAGCAAAGCCCCTCCTCTGTTGAGAACCCCTGCATGTGTATCAACTGGTTAAAAAGAAAAAACTCAAATGGGTTGAAGTAAAACACTGGGCTGAAATGAGTTGGGACGATCGGGACACAGATGCAGCCTGTGTCCTGCCCATGTCCCTGTTCTGAAGCTCAAGGCAGAACCCTAGGGTGGGCAGGTGCCCGGCGCCCCAGGCATTCCGATGCCACCATCCCAAGTGGCCCTGTTTAAGGCCCGTGCCTCCTCTGTGCTGCCAGGTGGACAAGAGTTTTGATCACTTCTGGAAGCCAGCAACAAGAGAGTTTAAAATAATTTTCATTCCGGGCCCTTCCCTGGGGTCTGGCCCTGCTTATCAGATCCCAAGGCTGAGCGCTAGCTCCCTGGAAGACAGAGAAAGGAGGGGCATGGGTGGGCGGACAGACAGGTGGCTGCTGGGAAACAAGGGGGGAGGGGGCATGTAAAAAGGCCTGTAAGGCCCAAAAGGGCCTTGCAGGGTCAGTGCCTGCCCTCCGCCTGCCTCACCGATGGGGAAACCGAGGCCCAGGGCACACGCAGCCTGCGGCATGGCAAAGCCTGCGACTCAAGGTCTTCCCCAACACCACTGCGGACAGCAAACCGCGGCTGAAGACAAGGTCACCGCCTTCATTCTCAACACACGAGGCAACGGCTTACACGTGGGCCGCTGTCAACGTTCGGAGATCAGCAGCGGCAAGGCTACATAAACGGAATCATGGAAACCTGTGCCGGCGGCCACGCGGCAGGTCAGGGGAAAGCCGGTCTGTCACCACCCAGCAGGCCGGGCCGGCGAGCAGCGGCCATCAGAGACTCCCTGGCACAGCTCCCGCCTGGCTTTCCAGGGTGGGTATTCCCCCTCATCGCCCTCTCTCCTCTGTGTCCCTTTTCTTCCTCACCTCCTTCCCCCGAGATCACGAGGAAGTTAAACTGCCACGCTTCCTGGTTCACGCAAAGGTAAGACTGTCAGTTAAACAGACGCCAGCAAAAACAGAACCTGATTTAGAAGACCTGGTGTCAGGGCTGCACAGATACTTCTGGCACATGGAAGACACAGTCACGCACACATCTGTCTCCCTCTGTGCATGCGTGGGGACACCCCAGGATGCGGCTCTTGTTACTCCCAGTGCTCAGAGCAGGAACCCGGAGGCCACGAGTCTGCTAAGTGACGTGGCTGTGGCCTTCACCAGGTGCGAGCTGCCTCCTTAACAAACCACTTCCCCCACGGACAAAACCAGCATGTCCGGGGTCTCCCGACGCTGTGACCGGGAGAGCCAAACCAGTGCAGGCCAGGCAACATGGAGACTTCATCGTCAGGCAGGGGCCCGCCCACAAGGACCCGTGATCAACTGAGGTCTGGTAACATGAGACGGAAAATTCCAGACAACTGCTAGGGTTCTCATTGCACACCATCCTGGGGAGTGTGGTGAAATCTTCATTGCAATACATTGCTGTAACTGTTGCATGTTATTGTTGGCTACTGTCATTAATCTCTTCCTGTGACTAATCCATACATTAATAAGCCTTACCATCAGTCTGCATATATAGGAAAAGGCCCAGGATATGAGGACACTTCAAAGAGTTAGTAGAAAATGTGCATTATCTTTTAGCCGTTTTCCATGAACTTGCTGTCCATGCTTTTTAAAATGTATTTCTTTATATGAGAGGCAGACAGAGAGAATACAAGTCCCCAGATGCCCTCAATGGTCCCTGGCTGGAGCTGAAGCCAGGTGCTAGGAACCCCATCTCCCTTATGAGTGGCAGGGACCTACTAGAGACATCACCACTGTCTTCCAGAGGTCTGCACTGGAAGGAAGCTGGAGTTAGGAGCACAGCTGGCATCAAACCCAGGTACTCCAATATGGGATATATATGGGATGTGGTGTCTTTTTTTTTTTTTTTTTTAAGATTTATTTATTTGCAAGGCAGAGTTGCAGAGAGAGACAGACGGATCTTCCAACCACTGGTTCACTCCCTGATGGCTGCAACAGCCAGGGCTGTGCCAGGCTGAAGCCAGGACCCAAGAGCTTCTTCCAGGTCTCCCATGTGGATGTGGGGCCCAAGCACATGGGCCACCTTCCTGTGCTTTCCCAAGTGCATTAGAGGGAGCTGGATCGGAAGTGGAGCAGCTGGGACTCAAACCTGTGCCCACATGGGATGCCAGTGTTGCAGGCGGATGGCTTTATGTGCTATGCTGCAATGCCAGCCCCTGGAATGTGGGTCTTAACCAGCATCTTAACTAGTAGGTGAACTTTCTGAAGCCCCTTGTAATCAGGGTCGGTACCATCCAGAGTTTCAGATAGCCGCTGGGGCTTGGGAAACGTGTGCCCGGCAGACAAGGGGGACTGCTATAATACCCATAGCTAACCTATCAATCAATAAACCAATATTCACTGTCTCTGCCACACAAACTTCCCAAGCTAGCCCTCCAGGGACCAGACAGACACGGGAGCCAAGGTGTAACCTCTGAGAACTCTGCATTCTAGCGCATGCTTACAGAGTCGCACCGTCCACCGCCAAACGTACGGCCCAGTTACTAAAGGTTGTGAAATCCAGAGAAAAATCAGCCAGGGCTGAGGCTGCTCTGTGGACAGGCTGGCATTTAGAGTGGAATAGTGAGAAGGACATGGGCCTGAACAGAGCCTGAACACGAGCTAAGAGTGTGGATTCTGCACCCGGTTCCCTGCAGCCCACTGTGGCACCACCCAGCTCCACGCCGTCGGCTGTGTCCAGGAGGACCTCAAGGGTCCATTCATCGTGACACATCCCCTCTAAAGGCAGAATCAGTAATGCCTGAACTCATTTCTGTTCCGCTCTAGAATGGAAGCGATTACTTGGTAAGTAATAGATCCACACTGTGCTCAGTGGTGCATATAGGAGACAGCCCTTATTCAAGAAGGCTCCTCCGTGTACCCATTCTGTGTGTGCCCCTTGCCAGGCCCGGGGAACTGGGGGAGGAGCAGCACACGGGAGCTGCCAGTCCAGACCAGGGGACCTTGAGGGACAGTGAAAAGCAAGCTATGGACGTGGACTGCAGCTATGCGAAGACGCTGATGCTGAGGACACGGCGCCTCCCACGTCCCTGACATTCATGTACTCAGAAAGCCTCCATGGCGTACCAAGTGCTCTTAATGACAGAGACACATCCTTGAGAGCGACCGAGCCAGGGGCATGACAGCCCTGCAGGAAGCCAGGGGAAGCCACAGAGTCCAGGCCAGGAGAATGATGTCTGCAGGATGGGATGCAGTGGTTGCTATAATCTGACCCACACCACCTGTGGGCAGTCTCCTGTCCCCTTGCCCACTCTAATGTACACTCAGCAGCTCCCTTCCTGGAATCCCATGCAGTAAACCCAGCGGCACTGAGGAATGTCTGTTGCCAGGCCAGAGTAGGGGACAACACTGATGTCCATCACCAGGAGGGCGGGGCTATAAAGAGAGCCGCCTGCATTGTGCTCCAGCTCAGGCCAAGGAGCCGGCAGAGCTGTTGAGGGCCAGAAACCATGGAGGCCCAAGGAGGCCTTCGCGTCTGCTGCAATGGCCAGAAAGCGGCCTTACGAAATGAATGGGTGTGGCTAAGTGCAGTCTAACTCTGTTCACAAAAACCAGTGGCCACTGGATTCAGTGCGAGGGCCACAGCCTGCTGACCGCTGGCCTAGAGCCTTCTTCCCACGGTATCCGCCTGCTTTCTATCCAAACGTTATCTCCCGAGGACACCTTTCCCGGACACAGCCTCAGTCCCCTCCACCGCTCTCCATCCCTTGGCCCTTCTGGCTTTTCTCACTGCATTCCTCGCTCCCAGATCTGAATTCCTGCTTAAAGTCTGTCTTCCCCCCGGCGATGCAGGGCAATGACCTTTTCTGTTTTGTTCAACGCCAGCTGCCGGCATGCAGTAGGCGCTCAGTGAGTACCTGCTGGGTGACGGCTGAGCTGGTGCCTTATCCATCTGTACGTGTCACCCACCAATGCACATGGCTGCCAGACCTCCGCCCTGCACCTTGGGGGCTGCGCACACAGCCACCTCCCACACAGTCCAGTCTCTCTCTCCGTCTCTCTCTATGTCTCCTTCTTCCTCTCTTTGTCTTTCTTCCTTACCTCTTTCTTCCTCTCTTCTTCCTCATCCCCCCTTTCTCTCTTTTCCTCCCTCCCTCCCTCTTTTTGAGATCTGCAGAGGAAACAGCGCAGGGCAACACTCACTGCACCCCAACCCAGGCCCCAGCTCTGTGGCACCACCAGGCCCACTGAGAAGCAACACATTTTCTCCCGGACTCTCCCAGAACACAGCAGAGAAGACGGGGGGGGGAAGAGCCGCAGCAGCTCTGAGAACCCACCCTGCGTCCACCAAGAGCCAGCCCCGCTTCCTCCAGGAGGCTGACAAAACCGAGCCCTTCTCGGCTGGCTGGCAACACCCGCTCTCTCCTGCTAGCTGCCTGGGCCCTCCTTCCCTGTGCTCCAAAACCGGTTTCTCGGTGCTGACGTGGTGAAATCTGCCTTCCTAAACCTCAGGGCTTTCCAGGAAGCCAGCAAACCTCCACGGTGGGCACCGCTCACAGGGCAGATCAAGATCCCCCGGTCGCCTTCTCGCCCTCCCTAGTGGATCACAAGCCAGCTCAGCTCTCCACAGCAGATCATGGGCACGCACTCTGGGTCCTCCAAGGCCAAGGAAGGCCACACAGGACTTACGGCTGCAGGAGGAGACTCCCCGCCGCCCCCCTGACCCACAGAGCACTGCCCTGAAGCCCAAAAGCCGGTGCACCTCGCATTGGTGCTGTCCCAGGCCCTGGCCACTCACTTGCTGCTTGCCCTGCCCCCTGGACACTGCTACAGGCGCTCCCCGCAGCCGGGAAGTCCCTGGCCTACCGGCCTTGCTGGCGGAGTTTTTGGCCACACTTTCTGTCCAACCGGTTCTGCCTTTTATTTTTGTTTCAGGGAGGATTACCGTCATGGCCATGTCCAGGTAACAGAGGCAGGAGCGGGGAGAAACCCACCTAGACTCAACCCTCAATCAAAGTGGGTCAGACAGCAGCCACTCTGGGGAGTGAAAAACCTGGCCAGTGGCTCCTGTCCATCACAAGACAGAACACACGGGGACAGAGGCCAGCTGGACGGAGCGGCAGCCTCTGCAAGGCACTGTGGTCAGGTGAGTGTCCCCGGAGGCTCGGTGCACAGCCATTTGCTGGACACTGAAGGAGCATGGCAGACAGGAAACAGGAAGCAAAGTCTGTGATGAGGAAAAAGGAAAGTGGTTTTCAAATGGGATTCAGGGAACTGGCTGTGATCAGCAGGCCATGGGCGCCTCCTACCTGAGTCACAGCTGTGGGCCAGACCCAAGGTGCAGCCATCCCATCAGTGCCTCCACGGGAGGAGTGGGGATGCCAACAAAATAAAACCCATCAGCACAGCCCTCGGTCCATATACATCCTCCGCCTCTTCTGAGAAACTGTGGGCTTCAAAGCTAGGAGGGAGCTCCTATGAGAAGTAAGGGAGCAGAGCCACTGGAGACGTTCGCCACGGAGGCTGGCATGCACTCTAGGTGTGTGCACAGCGGAGAGGCGGACTCATAAAACAGCAAGTGCGTTTGCGAATAGGAACTTGGGACTGCGCCTGTTATTCCTGTCTGAAGACTATTTATTTGCAAGGGAAAGCAAGTGCGAGAGTAAGTAAGAGATCTTCCATCTGCTGGTTCACTCCCCCAAGCAGCTGCTGCAGCGAGGGCGGGGCGTGGCTGAAGCCAGGAGGTGCCAGGAACTCCATCCTGCAGAGAGTGGGATGCAGCGCTCCAAGTCCTTGGGCTACTGTCCACTGCCTCTCAGGATTGCGTTAGCAGGAAGCCGGATTGGAAGCAGAGCAGCCGGGACCGGAACTGGTGCTCTGACAGCGGGTGCCAGCACCAGAAGTGGTGGTTTACCCAGCTGTGTTAAATTGCTGGCCCTGTCTGTCTTGTTTTAAATCAGCGTTGTGGATAACAGCTCTGCAGTGAGCATCACAGATCGGTGGTGGCTCTGCAGGCGAATCCATCCCCAACGCCAGCGCCCGCCACTGACCCTCACTTGAACCCGATGACCTCAGCCATTTCTGCACTGAATTATTGAGGACGCACTCACAGAGGCTTCCTCTTTTTGGCTCAGCTATCCACGGAGAGAGGATACTTGGGAGATACTCACGTCCTCGTGAAGCCAGGAAGTCAGGGACATACCAAGGGGGCTTTTCCACATGAAGGCATCGCAGGTGAGGAAAAATAAAGATTTTACAAAAATCTAAGAGAAAGACTTCACGAAGCAATGACTAACGGCAGCGAGAAGGGAAAGGCTGCTTGCCGGGCAGCTGGGGGCTTGGCTTATTCTGTGCGCTTCCGGGGTTTGTAAGACGAGAGGCAGACGTGAGACGTGAGGGGTCAGTGGGACTTCTGTTCACAGGCGGCCAGCCCCTGCCACCTTACTGGATCCCAGGGCTCACAGGAACTGTCTCATGGAAACCGTAGGTTCAGGGCAGGATTCTGTGGAGGGAGCACCTTTCGGGTACGGTGTTATGATGGCTACAGACTGGGGGGCTCCCGCCACAGGGCGACCTCCTGCCTTGGTGGTGGGAAGGAGGGGCATAGAGGCAGTTGTAGCCAACAGCAAGGCCCTAGAATGGACGAGACACAGGCCTGCAGGTGCACATATGTACACACACACACACAGAAGACTCTGAGCCCTGCCTTCTTTGGCTGGGGTTTCTTGCCCTCCCCACACACGTGTGTGTGCACACATACATGTGCATCCATGCATGTGCACACACACACACATACACACGAGCAGACTCATCTTCGGCGTGGGTTTCTCACCCTGAGAAGCTTGGGTGTCACCCATGGGAACAAGCTCGTCTGAGGCCACATGTGGTGAAACTCCCTGTGACGTCCACGTCGCCTCTCCCGGGCACTGGCTCCCTGGGGAATGTGTGAGTGGCTCCCCTGGGGCAAAGAGCAGCTGCTGGAGGTGATTCATACGCAGGGCTCTCAGCCCTGTCACCCCTGGGTCTGCGGGTTCCGTCCATTACTCAGCCTCCGGCTGCTGGGCTTCGCTAGGCTCGGGCGTGCCAAGGGCAGCCTGCTCTCCAGCACTGCCCTCCCACCTCCATCAGACCCGAGCAGATACAGTCTGTTCTGTAAGGAGTTGGGAGCAGGAGCCGGGGTGGGGGGACAGTGGGCAGAGAGATGAAAGAAAGAAAACAGTGTTCCTTCTGTTGAGAAACATAAACTCAGCTGCCAGGCGACCTCTCTTTTTTGCTTTTTTAAAAAACATTTTGTTTATTTGCAAGGCAGAGTTAGAGAGACAGAAGGTGAGGGTGAGGGTGAGGGTGAGGGTGAGGAGAGAGAGAGAGAGAGAGAGAGAGAGAATCTTCCATTTGCTGGGTCACTCTCCAAATGGCTGCAATGCTGTGTTTGGGCCAGGCGAACTCCAACCAGGTCTCCCATTGCACCTGGGCCATTCTCTGTTGTCTCCCCAGGCACATCAGCAGGGAGCTGGATCAGAAGTGGAGCAGCCGGGACTCCTATGTGAGGCCCACGAAGCTGGCAGTGGTTTAACCTGCTACACCACAGCACCTGCCCCAGGGTGGGCTCCTTAAACCAGCAGTGACACCCAGTCTGCTCACCCCCACCACAGCCCCTAGGCTCTGTTGCTTCCGAGACCTGGGATTCTGGACATTCCATGGGGTCCCAGCTGCCGTCAATCCTTTCTGGAACAAGGTGGAACGAGGCAGACCGACAAAGCAGCTGAAGTAGAACATGAGCTTTCCAAGTACTGCCCCCTGCTCAGCCCCAGCCTGGGACAAAGGAGGCGGGACGGAGGGTGGGCATTCATGTGGCTCCTCCCGCACCCCCTCCCCACAATGCCATTCAAACAGTCTGGAAGGTTCCTTATTATTTAAAGGAATTTTAGAACAGGTACCCTCCGCAACACCCACAGCCCGCCCTACTGAGGTCAGAGTCTCTTGACGAAAAGGCGGCATGAGCATCATTGTAGGATTAAACAAATCAGACCGTCTCCGCTTTCCTTCTCTTCTCTGAAAATGCCAAAGATATCTGCATCATCTCTTTACTATTTGCTGCAGGGTGGTGGGCTCTGTTCCAACCAACAGGAAGCCCAACAACTTTTGTCCTGGGTGCCTCCTTCACAGTCACCTGGAACAGGGAGAGACACATGGGTTCTGAGAAGGGGCAGACAGGGCATGGCTCGGCCCTCTCCATCACAACCAACCTCCAGGCAGCCCTGGGCGATATGCAAATGAAGGGGCGTGGTCAAGCGCCAATAAAACTTTATTGATGGACACCGAAATTTAAATTTCACCTCTTCTCCACATGTCACAAAATCTCATTAAAAAAAAAAAAAACTTTCATGTGACAATGGTTCTCAGCTCACAAGCTGTACAAACAGGCGCGGGATGGTTCTGGCCGTGAGTTTGCCAGGCCTTGGTCTAGAATCTAATGCTTCAAAGGAAGCCCTCTGAGAGTGCTTCCTCATGAAAAGAAATAGAATCATGGTCACCACAGCTAACATTTATCGAGCACTTGTTCCATGAAAGGGCTTGACATGGAACACTGCTTCTCCTCCTCTGCACACATGAGATGGGTAAACACCTCCTGGTTCTTCCCTATTCCTGTAGACGGGAACGCTGGACCTCACAAGACGGCAATGGCAGTGAGGGCCGCACTTGAGGACTATGACTCTGGACAAAGGCAGGGGTGCACGCGTGCAGCACCCTGAGACACGGAGCCATGGGAAGGCAAGGTGACGAGCGGATGGGGTCTCAGACGCCACTCCCGGGGCTGTGCAGGATTCGTTCACAGAAACCACCCAGGGGGTGCGACACCCACGTTCTCCTCCAACATGTCTGTCACTCAAGGGAAACCCAGCTCAAACAGCCTCCTTGGAGAGTTTCGAATCTGGGCAAGGCAGGAGCATGGATGCAATTTACAAACCGAGCATCACCCAGGAAGCTGGGTCACAGACGCAGTGCGATAAAGGGGCCAGTGGCAGGGACGGGAGCCTCCATCAGGCAGCTCTTTTTTCTCAGCTCTGCTGCGAGCTGGCCCAGAAGCAGGCGTCTGCCCTGCGTACTAAGCCCCATAAGCGGCCTCGGCGTCCGGCTGCCCTGGTCTCCCCAGTGTCTCCCTGCTTCTGCACTTCCAGACTCTACCGTCCAGGCTACATGCAAGAAGTGTCCTCAGGGCCAGGTCTTCCTCCAGCTGCCACCCAGACAGAGTTCCATTTAAAGCGCTCACCCTCCGCCCCCGGGGAAGAGAACTGGGTGGCTGCTTTCAGTTCCTTTTAGGCCCGTTGCCCGATTTCTTTTCCATCCCGGGCACCACGGCCCATCTGGGTAGAAGAGCACACCCCTTGGCTGCCGCCGGGTCCGCCACACCCAGTGGAAAGCCACGGATCCTGGATATAAACCGAGCAGAGCGAGGAAAAGCCGTCTGCTGGAGCAGCCCTCCCTCCACCCTGCAGACACGCACGCGGCTTTTCTAATCCTCGTGGCTTCGCAAGAAGGAGGCCCGACCCGCCACGGCGCTGGCGAGGCCGACCAGGCGGGAGGCAAGCTTCTCATTATGTGAAACTCTTGGCTGGGTCCTCTTTCTCTGCATCCTGCTAGCAATTTTGTATCCGGTTTGGGAATTCCAGGAACATCTGTGATTGTCTTTTACCCAACCACACATGTGGGAGCCGAGGGCTCGGTCATGTTCCTACCTGCGGTGCCCTGTCATTAGCCCGGAACGGTGCGTGCGTTCTCTGCTTAGCAGCGAGACACAGAAAGCCTCGGCTGGCAACCCCACCTGCGGGCCCCAGCCGCGCTGCCTGCCGCGCCCGGCTCAGACCACGTCGCCCATCCGAGGGTGAGAGATGCCAGGGTTAACAGGCCTTGTTTGAACAGGCCAAGTCCTCTACCCAGACAGCACAATTTTTTAAAGATTTTTTTTATGGGAAAGACAGAGCTATAGAGATCTTCCATCCACTGGCTTACTCCCTAAATGGCTGCAAGAGAAAAGGCTGGGCCAGGCCGAAGCCAGGAGCCATAACTCCATCCAGCTCTCTCACATGGGTAGCAGGGGCCTAAGTACCTGGGCCACCCTCCACTGTCTTCCCAGGCACATCAGCAGGGAGCTGGATCGGAAGCGCGGCAGCCAGGACTCAAACCAGTGCTCTGATATGAGACGCCGGCACTGCGAGTGGCAGCTATAGCCGCTGCACCACGACACGCGTCCCCTGACCTCACATTTTAACATGGCCTTCCCCTGGCCAGTCCTGGGAGGCCCTGTCCAGGCCATCTTTCCTTCCCTCCCCCAGCTCCGCCTGGAGAGCCAGTGACCCTGCAAAGCCTCCTCAAAATTGTATTCCTCTCTGACAAAGGCCCGTGTCTCCCCAGCACTCCTGCCACGTCTCCCGGGGAAGTTTCACAGATTTGTCAACCCAGAGCTCAGACACGCCACGCGAGGCCTGTGTGCCTCTGGGCCTGGAAGAAGAGCTAGGTGCTGAGCGTACCTTTATCAGCTAGCACAATCACACAGCGCCGTGAGACAGTTCCATCCCCGTGCCCGCAAGCTAGCGCAGATACGACATCACCAGGCAAGGCCCTGTCACAGGTCCACCGTGCTATACGCAGCCCCACGGACACGCCAAGCACCACCAGGCGGTTCACGCCTACAACACGTAAACACACTCTGCCGCTAACAATGCTGCATGCCCCAGGTGGGACTCGTGCTGTTTTTGAAGTGAGAGGGACCTCAAGGAGTGTCTGGCTTAGGGACTTACACCTGTCCTCCCCCTCGGGGTCCTGGAGAAAGGTGTCCCACCAGGGCACGGGCACGCCCAGCCGCTCTCTAGTTCCCTTCAATGGCTGTGTTCAAATACACCATATTGGACATTCATGTAAGATTTTGTTTCCATAGGTAGCAACATTTTTTTTAACTTTTTTTTTTTTTTTTTTTTTGTGACAGGCAGAGTGGACAGTGAGAGAGAGAGACAGAGAGAAAGGTCTTCCTTTTTGCCGTTGGTTCACCCTCCAATGGCCGCCGCAGCCGGCACACCGCGCTGATCCAATTGCAGGAGCCAGGTACTTATCCTGGTCTCCCGTGGGGTGCAGGGCCCAAGGACTTGGGCCATCGTCCACTGCACTCCCTGGCCACAGCAGAGAGCTGACCTGGAAGAGGGGCAACCAGGACAGAATTCGGCACCCCGACCGGGACTAGAAC
This sequence comes from Oryctolagus cuniculus, assembly GCF_964237555.1. NCBI lineage: Eukaryota > Metazoa > Chordata > Mammalia > Lagomorpha > Leporidae > Oryctolagus > Oryctolagus cuniculus. Next base: position 7,403,025 of record NC_091448.1, on the reverse strand, counting down.
CCGGTGTGCCGGCGCAGCAAGGCGGAGGATTAGCCTAGTGAGCCGCAGCGCCGGCCCTAACTAATGTATTTCAACCAGCTCAACTTAAACACGAGTGAGGCCCAGAGCGGGGAGGTAACTTGTCCAAGGTGACACAGCTGGAACAAGAAGCAGGTGCCAGATAAGCCGACATTCTACAGAGGGGCCCTTCAGCTCCCACAGGAGAAGAACCTGCACGCACCCAGCGGTCACTCCAATCCCAACAGCCGGCCTCGTTTCCTTCTGCTGGTCTTCCCAGGCTTTGCCTTGGGGGTGAGCTCAAACCAGGTGGTGGTTGGGGACCAGACAGATAGCAGATGGCGGCCAGGCCTGGGGATGAATCAGGAGGTGAGGGGAGCTATGACAAACCCAAGGAGGCAGCCCAGGCAGAATACCGGTTCAGTGTCTTCAAGCGTGTCTCTGATCCAAGCAAACCTGAAGACGCGAAATCCATAAGAAATGGCCCCAGTTCACATACGGGCAGCTAATTCAGGCCATTTTAGTGTAAGGTGTGAGTAAAAATTAAACAGCCCCAGATCCAGGCCTCTGGGGCTGCCTGCTCGTGAACCCCGCCCCCGAGGAATGCCTTTCTGGTTGAGAGATCAGCCAGCAAGACAAAGAGAAGCAAGTCTGTGATCCTGAGCTCCAGATGAACTCTGGGGCTGAAAGAAGCTCCCCCGGCATAAAACGTTAGCTTCTACGCGGGAAGCAATTTCAAACAAACCTCCACAAATCCTGGGCTCGGGCCCACAATGCCCACACAGCATCCCGGGATTTAGGGTTTCCCGGCGAAAAGAGACAGCAGAAACAAACCAGTCGTGTTTTCCCAATAAAACTCTTCAAGTGCTCTCCTTAAGTAACCGTGGCTCTGATTCTACAGTAATAATGACGACAATAAATTAAGAGAGAGCAGCCAGGCGGCTTCAGCTGGAAGCTGTTCCCCGATGGAACATCCTACAACTCAGACAGACCTAAGTAGGAGAAACGACCCTCGTTATCAGGGCCGGCCCATCTCCCACTTCCCTTCCCGGCCTGTCCATAAAACAAGATGATTTACAGATACAGCGAGGGGGACCTCCTGCGTCCCTTCTGTAGAATTTATTTCTCTTTAATGGGCTGCCGTCCTCTCCCTGCCTCCCATCTCTGCCTCCCCTTGTTCGCACCCCGTCTCCTCCTCCTCCTCCTCCTCCTCCTCCTCCTCCTCCTCCGGGCAGTCATCCTGTTGAGGTGGCAGAAAGCTCCTGGCCCAACAAAACGGTGAAAAAGCAAAAAGAAACGAGCGAGGCTGGCAGGAGAGGAAGTCGCCTTCAGACCGAAGGGGCTGGACCGGCAGATGTGGGATTTCCTCAGCCCCCACCTGGCTTTTATTGGGGGAAAGAAACTTATTAGAGTGAGTGCGTTTCGCCTTTGGTGAGGAATTGGAATGCAGCACGCAGCGGTGGCAGGGGCACGGGGGCTGGAGCGAGAACTCCCATCCGGGAGACACAAATGATTTATGCTTCGTGCACACGGCTCCGGGACTAATGGGGACCGGGATCTATAATTAGACAACCACCGCAATTACTCCAAATTCCTACCCTTTCGTGCTCCCGCCCCCTCCTTGTCTTCTCCAATAAGCCACTGCCCTGAACCCTGGAGGCAGGAGGTTAGAAAGTGGGGGAAAGGCTCAGAACTGGCATGCCTGTTAATGAAGGTCCCTGCCTGGGACTACCAGGTCTGCTCTGAGGGAGAGGGGGAGAGAAAAAATCCCTCCGTACAAATAACAAGAAACACTTGTCTGTCACACTTGACAAAGCTCCGTCAAGGTCACGAGCCCAGTGCATCCTTGCAAGAGGCGTGCAAGGTTCCTGGGTCTCTGCTGTGTGGAAGAGTGGAGGCCTAGAGAGGGGTTGGTGGCATGTGCCGGGCACACAGCTGGCTCCCTCTTCTTGCCCCCTTGCCTAGAATGAGCCACCTGGGCCTGCTCACCTGCACCTCTCGGGCTGGACTCACAAACCAGCCATTCCCGAGGAGGGGAGGAAGCTGATGAGGCAAAGGTGACCACTCGAGATTCCCGATTGCTCTTGGTGGGGCCACAGCTCCTCCATATTTGCTTTGGTAAGTGTGCCTCCTGAAGCTGTTACGAAGTCAGGAGACCCAGTAAGTAAGGGGAGGCAAAAATAAGTAAACAGATACACAGATGGGGCTGGCGCTATGGTGTAGCAGGTAAAGCCACCACCTGCAGTGCCGGCATCCCACATGGGCACCAGTTTCAGTCCCGGCTGCTCCACTTCCGACCCAGCTCTCTGCTGTGGCCTGGGAAAGCAGTAGAAGATGTCTGAAGTGCTTGGCCCCTGCACCTGCATGGGAGACCCAGAAGAAGCTCCAGGCTCCAGGCTTCTGGCTTCAGATCTGCTCAGCCATCTGGAGAGTGAACCAGCAGATGGAGGACCTTTCTACCTCTCTCTCTCTCTCTCTCTCTCTGTAACTCTACCTCTCAAATAAATAAGTAAAATGCTTTTTAAAAACACCAAACAAGTAGATAAGCAAACAAATACTGTTCTTAGTTAGAAGGTGTGAACTTGAACTTCTGGAAGCTCAGGAACAGACAAAAGTCAAGCGTGGACCCTGCTCAGTCACATTTTTCTTTTCACACCCCCACCCCCACCTCCACAACCCAGAATTCTGTTCTCTCTCCTCCCTTCAGGCCCCAGATGCCTTCTTTAAGAACTCAATCAGGGCCCGCGCCACGGCTCACTAGGCTAATCCTCCACCTAGCGGCGCCAGCACACCGGGTTCTAGTACCGGTCGGGGCGCCGGATTCTGTCCCGGTTGCCCCTCTTCCAGGCCAGCTCTCTGCTGTGGCCAGGGAGTGCAGTGGAGGATGGCCCAAGTCCTTGGGCCCTGCACTCCATGGGAGACCAGGAGAAGTACCTGGCTCCTGCCATCGGCAGCCAGCCGTGGCGGCCATTGGAGGGTGAACCAACGGCAAAAGGAAGACCTTTCTCTCTGTCTCTCTCTCTCACTGTCCACTCTGCCTGTCAAAAAAAAAAAAAAAAAAAAAAAAAAAAAAAAAAAAAAAAAGAACTCAATCAGGAGGAGTGAAGTGGTACAGGAGACCATCCAGCATGGTGGATGCCAGACTGCCCGGAACCTCGCCTAAAATCCCTGGGCTGATTCCCCAGGGACCAAATGTACCCGGAAGGAGTCTGCTCCGGGTGGGGCCGTGGTCAGGGCAAGGATGTGCTGTGGTCTTCAGCCTCCAGAAGCCCCCCACCACCACCCTGAGCACAGAAAGAGGGGTCTCCATGGAGAAGGTTCCTGTGTGGCCACACAGGGACTCAGGACACACTCTCCCTGGCAGACAAATACCTGGGCCATTTGGGATGAAACGCAGATTTTTCTATAGAGCCTGAGCTCAGGTCAGCTGGGAGAACCTCGCACTGCCCTTGATGGCCTGTGGGAAGACAGCGCTGAGACCAGGTGGCCTGGCACAGGGACTCCACCCATTCTGAGTCAACATCAAGGCCGGCCCATGCTCTGGCTCGGTCGACCAGTAGGCTGATCTTTTGTTTTTCCACCCCCTCTATTTCCTCATGAGGATTTGCATGCAGATCTCAGGGCGCTCTGACCCCACCACGAGGAACGGGAAGTTCTGAGTTGTCCCCGTTGCAAGGCCATTCTGTGGCCACTTCAGGAAAGACTGGTTCATGATTCCAGCCTGGGACGTGCAGGTGTTAAGTCCTACACGGCCCCTCACCTGGGCTGTGCTCACAGGAAAGGCTCTGGAGAGAACAAAACGGGACGCCCCTTCCCAGAAAAACTGACAGAGCTATGGGGCCGGCGTTGTGACATACCAGGTGAAGCCGCTGCCTGCGACACCAGCATCCCATCGCGTCCCAAGTGGACGCTGATCTGTGTCCCGGCTGCTCCGTCTCTGATCCAGCTCCCTGCTAACAGCCAGGGCAGAGCAGCAGAGATAGCCCACGTGTTTGGGCCCCTGCCACCCACATGGGAGACCCGGATAGACCCGGAGGAAACTCCCAGATCCCAGCCGTTGCAGCTATCTGGGGCGTGAACCAGTGGGTGGAAGATCTCTCTCCATATATTTATCTTTCCATCTCCGTCACTCTTTCAAAATAAATAAGTAAATCTCAAAAAAAAAAAAAAATTGACACAGCTGTGACACTTCGCTTGGGTGGCCTCTCTTCCTCCTCATTCCTCCCATCAGGCACCGGGCCTGGCGTCCTGTCTTGGTCTCAGCAGGTTGCACACGGAGCCCTGGAAGCTGCTAACTGATGAGCAAGGCAGTGGCTGAATCATCCACGTGTTTAAGCGGCGGCTGCAAGCCCAAAGCTTCTGCAGGTTCAGAGAAGATTCTTTTTGAGGGAAAAAATCCTGCAAAGTCATAGGACAGGTGCTCTGACAGGGGGCTCCTGAACCTGGGCGCCACTGATGTAGGCTGGATCGCTGTTTGTTGAGCCAGGAGGGCTGTCCGGTGGGGTGTTCGGAAGCAGTGTCCCTGGCCTCTACCCACCCACGAGATGATGGGGGCATCCCCTGTGCTCCCCAAGCTGTCACAACCAAAATGTTTCCAGACACTGCCAAGTGTCCCGTGGGGACCAAGGCGTCGGGGAGGGGGAGGGGGCAAGAGGGCCCCTGGTGGCAGCCGCTGGTCTCGGGAAGGAGGTGGGGCACATTGCAGGGCATCGGGGGATGTGCTGCCAACCAGCAGAGGGGACAAAACGGCTTTTCTGCAGCAGAAGAGAGAGCCCAGGCAACACGGGACTTGCAGGGTCCTCAGGGCTTAGCAGAGGCAGGAGGACAAGACCCCGCCCAAGCAAAGCCTGCACTCAAGTCGGGGAAGCCAAGGGTCCCTCCTGCAGGCCTTGCCCTTCCAAGAAGAGGGCCCAGCCTCTCCTTTTGTTTCCGGCTCCTTCTCTGCCCACCAGCATTCATTCCACCCCCACGTGTCTTCCTGCCGAAGGAAAAGCTCAGACCTTCCTTGCTAGGGAAACCCTGGGAAGGTCTCACTGGGGCTTTGCTGACCTGGGCAGGTGTCACTGCCGGCCCTGAACCTCCGGCTGGAGCTGGACGGGAGCGGGCAGCCTGGTTAAGATGCTGAGGACACAGAGGCTGCAGACTCCCGATTAATTGAGAGAAGCCAAGGGAGCCATGTGTGAATCCCACTGCCCGTGGAATGCAGGGGCCTTTTTTGTGTGCTCATTCGCTTGAAACAAAAGCGAACAGAGTGGACGACAAAGGGGTCAGGGGGAGGGGAGAGCCGTAGCCAATGGATGCCTAGGAACAGGGCCCCGCACGGGGGAGGGGAGCCGGCTGCAGCACGGCCACTTCTCAAGGCACTGGGAGAACTCTCCCCACAAGCCCTGGGCTCATTCTCATTCCTGTGCTACGCTGCGTGTGTGCCTGGCCTGCCTCCCAGCCACTCCCTCCCGGTTCCTCTCCAGAGCTGCAGTGCCCGGCACGGAGGCCTCCGGTTGATGGGCCCTGGAGAGGCCATGAACCTCACATACACACGTATACACACGCACGTGCACACACACACATGCACATGCATGTGTACACACATACACACACGCACACTTACGCACGTGCACAAACACGCATACTTACACACGCATGCGCGTGCACACACATACACATACACTGGCCTGGATGTAGGGTGGGAAAAACCCCACCCACACAGACACTGCAGAAAGTTCATGGAAAAACAGAATTTTTTTTTTTTTGGTGCCAAAAAAATTGAAATCCATGCATCGTTTTTCACAAATGCTTTTCTCCACGAGCTTTTCTGAACACCTTCACAGAAACGGATTTCCAGTTACTGGCATCAAGATTGACGCATCTTCTAATTCCACTTTCCATGAGTGTTTCAGAGCGCCTTCCTGTTCTCTCACTAAGGACTCTCACTGCACTTTAGAATGGGGACAATGAGGATAGACTGGATTTATATAAAATTTATAATTAGAAGTGACTTAATCTGTCCTTTGTCCTACTTTTAAAGTGACTACCAGAAAGCTTGAAATGACCTACATGGATCCTCCCTCTCTCTCTCTCTCTTGCTCTCGCTCTCGCTCTCTCCCTCTCTCTCTCTCTCTCTCTCGTAAGATTTATGCATCGGGGCCAGCACTGTGGTGCAGCAGGACTAAGCCACAAGCTGCAACACTGGCATCCCATATGGGTGCTGTTCAAGTCCCAGCTGCCCCACTTCCAATCCAGCTCTCTGCTAATGAGCCTGGGAAAGCAGTGGAGGATGGTCCAAGTCCTTGGGCCCCTGCACCCATGTGGGAGACCCCAAAGAAGCTCCTGTCCTAGCTTTGGCCTGGTCCAGCCCAGGCATTGTGGCCAATCGGGGGATGAACTAGCAGATGGAAGATATCTCTCTGTCTCTTCCTCTCTCTCTCTCTGTAACTCTGCCTTTCAAATAAATAAATAAATAAATCTTTAAAATAAACAAACAAAAAGATTTATGTATTTATTTTTTTTATTTGAAAGACAGTGTTGGGGCCGGCGCTGATGCTCAGTAGGTTAATCCTCTGCCTGAGGCGCTGGCATCTCATATGGGTACCGGTTCCAGTTCCAGCTGCCCCTCCTCCAATCCAGCTCTCTGCTATGGCTTGGGAAAGCAGTGGAGGATGGCCCAACTGCTTGGGCCCCTGCACCCGCATGAGAGACCGGGAAGAAGCACCTGGCTCCTGGCTTCGGATCTGCACAGCTCCAGCTGTGCGGCCAATTGGGGAGTGAAGCATTGGATGAAAGACCTCTCTCTCTCTCTCTCTCTCTCTCTCTCTCCTTGCTGCTCCTCTCTCTGTATAACTCTTTCAAATAAACAAATCTTTAAAAAAGAAAGAGAGAGAGAGATCTTCCAGCTGCTAGCCCACTCCCCAAATGGCTGGGTCATTCCAAAGCCAAGAACTCCACTGGGCAGGAACTCAATCACTTGAGCTGGGTTCATCTGCTACCTCCCAGACATATCAGCAGAGAGCTGGATCAGAAGCGGAGCAGCTGGGATTCCAACGGGCACCATGATATGGGATGCAGGCATCCTAAGTGGCGGGCCAGTCCACTGTGCCACACCACCAGCCCCTGGCATTTCATTCCTATTGGCTGGCACTGCTATGGGCCAGCAGTTCTCAGTAGCTCCTCTCTCCCTCCCACCCCAGCCCCTCCCTTCCTTGCAGATCCACCTCGGACCACCACGATCCTTTTCCGAATGCACCCATCTTCAGTCATCTGCACTCAAAGCACCAAGGTGACATCTGTGGGGAACCCCAAAATAAATCAGAGTCCAGGACAGAAGGCCAAAGCGCAGATGGACCAGACACAGGAGTGAGGTCGAGAGAGCTGGCCCCAGAGGACGCCCCGGCTGCCGTGTGGGGCCGGGCCCCTCTGAGCACGTGCCCCGGCTGCCGTGTGGGGCCGGGCCCCTCTGAGCACGCGCCCCGGCTGCCGTGTGGGGCCGGGCCCCTCTGAGCACCCAGAGAGCTTGCTTTCAGCTGCCAAGCAGAAGTGGCTTTTCTGGTTCTGCTCATCTTCCTGGTGATGCTATCGTCCCTCTTCTCTTCCCTGTCTTGATTTGCAAGAGGAGATGGGGCGGCAGGTCCCAGTCCGCAAGCCAGCCCCTGCCCTGGCCTACGGCTTCGGTTTGCAGCAAACCCACCAGGAAGTAGCTGAGAAGGTCACTGACGCCCCACCCCACGGCATGGGCTTTGAAGAATACTTTTCAGCCAAAAAGTCCAGGTTAAATCCCTCGGTGGTCAGCCTCAGGATTCAGAATGGCTGTCCACAGGGAGCGATTCTGACCCTGCACGGGGCACCGGGCAGCATCTGAATACATCTCCGGTTGTCATGATGGAACGGAGAGAGGCAGTATCACTGGTATCGGGGGTAGAAGCCAGCGAGGCCACGGAGCATCCTGCAGCACACAGGATGGCCGCCACTCCAGAACGCCAGTGGCGTCAAGGCTGAGAATCTCTGATCTACAATCTGGAGATCAACACCCCACCCCCACAGTCACACCAAGCCAGAGCTTGCTCTAATCTCTGGCATCACTCCTCAATCATCCTCCCTCAACACCGCCTTCCAGCACACACACCTGGGAGTGGATCCAGGAAAACCTGAAGGATCAGGGGAAGAAGAACAACTGGGAGAAGAAAAACAATACAAACACGATTAAATAAATTAGCCCCGCTAATTACCCAGTGTCTAACTTAGCACCTGGAGCAACAGCTGGGATTGCAGAGGACTGAGCAAACATCGTCCCCAATCCAGGCAGGCTCTGGGCGTTCTGACGTGCTCTGCCCTGCCTTCTTCTGGCAGGAGACCTGACCAAGAGAAGACAGAGCAGTAAAGCCTTGGAGCGAGTGGCCGCCCTCTGGAGGTGGGGCCCGCGCCACGGCCACCTCAGGCGCACCTGCACACCCCACCAGGGACATTCCCAGAAGAGGCAATTGCTCAGTGCAGTAAAACCTCCTGCTGGGCTGAGGGCCCAGCTCCCCGAGCTGCTGAGGTCTGCAAATTCCCAGTCTCCTGCCTCCTTCTGTGAGCAGCTCACCCCGGGCTTGTGACACACAGAAGGAGAGCAGCGTTGCCCCTCTGCCCCAGGCTCTGCGGTAACAGCTTCTCTGCTTGGGTCCTCTGTGCGTGACTGCATTTTCTCAATCTATCCGTCAAGAAGACCTGCTATTTGTTCTTGTAGACCCACAGCCCTGCCGCATACTTACGGGATGCTTCCCCTGAAGCCCCCCATTGGAGAGTCTAACTAGACGCTCACTGAGCTGCAGACCCCATGTCACAGCAATGCAGGGGTCAGACCCTCACCAGTGCCCACGGCTGCTTCCTCCCCGTCACCACTGAAGTGCGGCTGCATCACAGCCCCGTGGCTGCAGGTGAACAGTGCCTGGACTCTCCCCGGGGGCCTTAGTTACGATTTATAGTCCGCAGTTGAAGAGATTCTCCCTGATACCATATTTAATTGGGTTGAATGAAGGCCTCCCAAAGGGTATTCCCACGCCCAAGCTCTCAGAACTTCTGAATAAGTCCTTATTGGGAAAAAAGGATCTTTGCCAGTGAAATTAAGGATTATCCAAATGAGATCACTGGGGCTGGCACTGGCGTAGCGGGTAAAGCCACCGCCTGAAGCGCCCGCATCCCATATGGGCACCAGTTTGAGACCCAGCTGCTTCACTTCTGATCCAGCTCTCTGCTATGGTCTAGGAAAACAGTAGAAGATGGCCCAAGTGCTTGGGCTCCTGCACCTGTGTGGGAGACTGGAAGAAGCTCCTGGCTCCTGGCTTCAGTTCAGCGAAGCTCTGGCCATTGCGGCCACTTGGGGAGTGAACCAGTGGATGGAAGACCTCTCTCCTCTCTCTCTCTCTCTTTGCCTCTGCCTCTCTGTAACTCTCTTTCAAATAAATAAATAAATCTTTAAAAAAAGGAGATCGCCCTGCACCACCTAGATAGAACCTAAATCTAACGACAGGTGTCCTCCTAAGAGGCGGGCAAGGAGAAATAGACCTGTAGAGGAGACAGCTGTGGGAAGATGGAGGCAAAGACTGTGGTGACGCTGCTCCGAGCCAAGGAAAGCCTGGCGCCACCAGACACCGGAAGAGCTAGCAAGGATTCCTCCCTTAGCCTTTGAGCAAATGGTAGTCCCGCCAGCACCTTGACTTTGAACTTGTGGCCTCCAGGAGAATGACATGTGCTATAAGCCACCTGCATGGCGACAGCGGATTCCAGAAGCCCCAGGAAACGGACACACACACATCCAAGTCCACAACAATCAACCACGTTGCCCGCGGCCATGCCTCGTTTAGTTTAAGAAATATAGAACTCGGAGCTTGAGTTATCCACAGTAGTTGATTCTTCTATCAGATGCCTCCTCTGCCCAAATGTCGCCTCCTCAGATGCTCACACATGTCCTCCCCCGTCCCTCCAAGCCCTCCTATCCTGCTCATTGCTCTCCTTTTCCTTCATGTCCATATTGCTCCCATGAGCACCAATTATACGTGTTGTGTACCTGAATATGACCAGTCTCCCCATCGGAATATAGTCTCTCTACTGCCAGGGCAGGTTCCGCATCTGTATTACTAAAACTCCAGCAACAAGAACACCCAGAACCTAGCGGCTTCCTAAAAACACTGGATTGGATGAATGAAGTCATACTCCTTATATTCAGAGATGATACAGAATATTCTATGACATTCTAATTCTGAAGTCCTTTTGTGCAAAAAAAAAAAAAAAAAAAGGCAAAAAATCTCCATGCATCCTCCCTTTGGGCTACCACCAAGAACTTTGACTCTGATCACACTGGCTCCGTGAGTTAGAAGTATATCATGCCGGCGCCGTGGCTCAATAGGTTAATCCTCCGCCTTGTGGCGCCGGCACACCAGGTTCTAGTCCTAGTCGGGGCACTGGATTCTGTCCCGGTAACCCCTCTTCCAGGCCAGCTCTCTGCTGTGGCCCAGGAGTGCAGTGGAGAATGGCCCAAGTGCTTGGGCCCTGCACCCCATGGGAGACCAGGAGAAGTACCTGGCTCCTGCCATCGGATCAGCATAGTGCGCTGGCCGCAGTGTGCCAGCCGCGGCAGCCATTGGAGGGTGAACCAATGGCAAAGGAAGACCTTTCTCTCTGTCTCTCTCTCTCACTGTCCACTCTGCCTGTCAAAAAAAAAAAAAAAAAAAAAGTAGATCATGATTTGTCTTTGGAAAAAATGGGAATTTTCTCTGAAGGGGAATTCCTGTGCACTCAGGGATAAGTGATTGCCGAGAATGCCCCTAAATTTTTAACAAGTGTCTTAATGTCGTTTTTTGTACCTCCTATTTCTAGCGCGTTCTTCCAGAAAGACGGTGGCAATGATTTGGAGCAACAGATGCTGCCCCAATATGCAAAGGTCAGCGGTGATCAGCCCAATGCCCCAGCGAGTGGCCAGCAGCTCCAGGTGGACAGCCTGGGCCGAGGCTTGGACACTGGTGACACTGGCGACACTGACATCACAAAACAAGACCCAGTGGAGCCTCCTCGCCAGGGACCCTAGACAAGAAGACCCTTAGTACAGAGGAATTATACCCTTGGTTAACTGGAGATGCACAGTTGAGCTCTGCCCAGGTGAACGCAACAGGATCCCAAATAACTGGGCCCAACACCAGCTCTGGTCTTTCCAGAAGGTATAAGTGCGTCTGCCCTCTTCACGCCAGCACTAGCAAACCACAAAGCACTTTTCAGTTGGGAAAATAAGCAAACAGACATCTTTTACGATTTTGATGCAGGGGACGCTAAAAGTCCAAAAATCCAGAGTGACAGAATTTAAAAATTTTGAAGAGATGTTGCCCTTCCAAAGAAAGGCAAAAGATTATTTGTGGTGCAGTCTGCTTTTGTTTGGGATGCTTATAAAATCAGTTAGCATGCAGCACCTTCTCACGTCTTCAGTGGAAAAATCCCCAACTCACCGTGTTGTGATTGTACTTCCAAGACCGTAGCTGAAAAGAAACCCCTCCCCCAAGACACAAAGAACAAAGTGAGCCCCTGTCCTCAGGGAGGGCGCGTCCCACTGTCACATCTGCTCAAGCTGAAATGGTCCTCCTTGGGGCCAGCGCTGTGGCATAAAGCTGCTGCCTGCAGTGCTGGCATCCCATATGGGCGCCAGTTCAAGTCCCGGCTGCTCTACTTCTGATCCAGCTCTCTGCTATGGCCTGGGAAAGCGATAGAAGATGGCCCAAGTCCTTGGGGCCCTGCACTGTGTAGGATACCCAGAAGAAACTCCTGGCTCCTGGCTTCCGATTGGCCCTGCTCTGGCCATTGTGGCCAATTGGGGAGTGAACCAGCTGATGGAAGACTCCCCTCCCCACCTCTCCTTTTCTCTGTGTGTAACTCTGACTTTCAAATAAATAAATAAGTCGTTAAAAAACATCCACATCTCACATCTCCGTGGAGAACCTGACCGAGGAAGGGCGGGGACATCCTAGATGTCAGCCCCACAGCTGTTCCCTTCCGGCCTCCAGAGAGCCATAACAGAAATCAATCATGCTGAAGTGGTGACAGTCACGGCACAGCCAGGACAGTCAGAAAAGGTAGCAGCTGTGGCAACAAGGACCAACAGCCCCTCCCTTGGCAGGCAAAGGAAAACAAAACAAAACAAAAAAACTCGTTGACAACAGAAACTGAATTACTTGCTTCTGAACTCTTTACTAGTTGCACGCTGAGCTAGTTGGCCACACCTTGCTGATGCTAACAAGAGCAATGACAGTGACCACAACCACAAAGGACTCTGGTGGCAGGGGCACCTGGCCTGGACACCCAACACCCCTTGGTCATTGCCCCCACTCGCCAGTACCACCCTTGGAAGGGAGGCATTATGACCCCGTATCAGTGATGGCAGTTTGGACACTCAATCCAAAGTGGACCCACCATGGTCAAATTACTACATTCCTGGTACCATCCACACCCACTGAACCCCTACACACACACCCCACACACACCCTACACATGTGCACATACAGATGTTTTGTCTACAAAGCTGCTTTAGTCCTAGCATTGCCTGCTACATAAAGCTTCAGTGGTTCATCACTGTCCAAAAATAGATTCCCCATTCCCAGTCTGGTAGCTGAAGGCCTTCAGGGCAGCCTTTAGGTTTCCCACGCCCCAGCTCGTCCAGGCCACTGGCCCCCAAACATCTCTCCCTACCCACATCTCAGCTACATGAACTCATGCACATGAAAGCCTTTTGAGTGGCAAAGTGCTAGACAAGGTAGAGTTCTTCACTGATCGGCTGTAGGACCCCAACAGATAAGAGCAGCCAAGCACCTGGGAGCCCACCTTGGTGGCCCACAATCATGGAGTCAGTCCTACTACTTGCTAAGGGTCAGATGGACGGCTTGGGGGCTGTAGGATCTCTGGAAAAACTACTCAACTCTGCGCTATAGCTCAGAAGCAGCCACAGGCAGTATTCACACGAATGGGAGTGCCTTTGTTCTCACAAAACTTGGTTCATAAAAATAGGTCACATGGAGCAGGGGGTTGGTGCAGTGGGTGGTCCTGAGTTCAAGTCCCACATCCACTTCTACTAACACACATGGTAGGAGACCCCTGGCACCCACGTGAGAAACTAAGATGGAGTTTCCCTGGCTGCTGATGTTAGCCTGGCCCAGCCCTGGCTGCTGTGGGCATTTAGTGACCGGACCAACAGAAGGACACTCTGTATGCATCTCTTTCTCTGTGTGTCTCTCTGCCTTTCACATAAAATGAAAATTAATATATTCAGAAAAATGCAAGTGATCGGTTGGATTTGGTCCACAGGTTCTAGTTTGCCAACCCCTGTACGACACCATGAGCAGTTTGAGGTGAGGGCCTTCAGTTCCTGAGTCTTCTCAGACTCTGATCAGAACCCCACTTAGAAGGACTGGTGCTGTGGTGTAGCAGGTATAGCCACCACCTGCAATGCCAGCGTCCCATATGGGCGCAGGTTCAAGTCCCAGCGGCTCCACATCTGATCCAGCTCTCTGCTATGGCCTGGGAAAGCAGTGGAAGATGGTCCAAGTCCTTGGGCCCCTGTACCCTCGTGGGAGACCCAGAAGAAACTCCTGGCTCCTGGCTTTGAATCGGCCCTGCTCCTGCCATTGTGACCATTTGAGGAGTGAATAAACAGATGGAAGACCTCTATCTCTCTCTCTCTTCTCTCTCTCTCTCCCCCTCCCTTCCTCTCCCTCTCCCTCTCCCTCTGCCTCTGCCTCTCTGCAATTCTTCCTTGCAAATAAATAAATAAATTTTTTTGAATTGGTTTATTTATTTATTTTGAGATATGAGTTACAGACAGATAGAGGGAGAGAGGGAGAGGGGCGGGGGGGGGGGGGGAGAGAGAGAGAGAGAGAGTGAGTTAGTTAGTTTTCCATCTGCTGATTAACTCCCCAAATGTCCACAATGGCTGGAGATGGGCTGATCCAAAGCCAGGACCCAGGAGCTTCTTCTGGGTCTCCCACGTGGTACAGGGGCCCAGGCACTTGGGCCATCCTCCACTGCTTTCCCAGGCCACAGCAGAGAGCTGGATTGGAAGAGGAGCAGCTGGGACTCCAACTGGCGCCCATATGAGATGCTGGCACTGCAGGCAAAGACCCAGCCTGCCATGCCACAGTGCTGGTCCCTAAATAAATAAATCTTAAAAAAAAAAAAAAAAAAAAAAAGGAACCCGACTTAGAGAAGGCACCTGCTGCCTCAAGAATTGTGAAATTGAAATGAGATGGAATGTTGTTAATTAAAAAATAAAACACACAAAGGCTGCAGGAAAGTCGGGTCTAAGATATGGCTGGTGAAATTCTGGGTGACCTTTCTGTTGGGCAGTCCATCCCTCCATCTGTCCATCTACCTGACTATCTAGATCAACAGCCACTGCAACAGACGTACTTCTCCTTATAGGAACTTATTCCTACAAAGCCGCTACGCATATTTGAATCGACCTAGTTATAAGGACAGCCATCAGAGCACTATTCTACTGCAAATAGTGAAGAGCCCATTACAGGGGACTGGTAAAGCAACACAGAACACACAGGCTGGAATACCAAGCAATGGAATTCTGCAGGGATACACTTCCCAAGCAGTCTGTGCACCTGAGACTCTCCTGTACCCCTCTCTGTGGCAGGCGGACAGTCTGCAAGATAGACACGACCTTCATCACAATCCCAAGAACACTGAATCCACACTGATCCTGGCGGAGCACAAACCGTGGCAGGTCTCATTATCAACACCTTAGCAAGAAGAGAGGCAGTGGGGACAAACTGCGCCGCCCCACACTCCTAAGGAAAAAGATGCCGTAGAGATCGCTCATCCCATTACCTCTTGACCTTTGCAGGTGTCTTAATTTAATGCCTTTAGGACAGAAGGGGAAGTATGCACGAAGCATGTCCTGCAAACACTGGGATGTGATTTTTGTCCCAAAGAAAAGCACGTGGAGGACGGTTAGGTTGCCAGCAAAACGCACTGTGTTTTCCCCACAAACACCATTTTCACTTGGAGGAACGACTGACATACAAACCATGGGCATTCACCCCTGGGTATCCGGCAGAATAAGTTAAAGCAATCCGTCATTTCGAGGGAAATAATAATCGTGACTGATGATACAGCTGTAACGCAATCAAGCACTAGAATTTTAGAAACCCTGCCTTTGCCTCCTTGAGCTTGACAGTTCCCCCAATACCGAGAGATCCTCCTAACACGGATGGTGAGATTCGAGAACAGGATTTTTGACATTTTCAAGTGAGATGCGCCTGTCCTGGGAAGACACGCGTAGCTTAGTGAAGCAGCAGTTTCCAAATGACCAGTAGGCAATGTTTCAAAACCCGACACAGCAAAAAGGCAAGCTTGTCCAGTCCATCCTAACGTACCAGAATAAGAAACCCCATTAAATGGCATAAAATTTACACTGCAACTAACTTTAAAAAATAAAAAACTACCCCTTATTGAGTTTTCGTCAAAGATCAAATAATACAGTATTAATTGAAAAGTCCACAAATATATGCTTGCTTTTTCTAAACACGTACGAGGGTACTTCCAAAAGTTCACAGAAAATGGAATTAAGAGACAAATTTATTCTGTTGAAAAAAAAAAACCTGGAAATCCATGCACCGTTTTTTTTTTTTTGTTCATAACGGGCATCTTCCGGGAATTTCTGAAGTACTCTCATGTCTAGACAAAGCTGGCTTTTCTTCATCTATTTTACATTCGGCTCTGCGGACTGAATGCAGATATGAGAATCCAGTCTTTTTCTAATAAACCAAACAACATAGAGCTTAGCAAAAATATTTTTAAATGCCATGCTGCTCATTAACTCATTGTTTTGGAAAATGCAGCTACTTCCCATGAAACATTCTAATCCTAACATGCATGAGCTTTTTATTATTATTTTTAAATTAGCAATTTTTTTTCAGTTTTGAAGTTTAAGGGGGTAAAAATCAATAGTTATGCCAATAGTAGCTTTTTGGGCCTCTCAATTATTTAAAAGCACAAATGAGTTCTGCAGCTGAATGCCTGGGACTCCTCATTTTATAAGAAAATCTCACAACGGGGAGAAGCACCCACAGAATTACATTAATTAAGGGGGGAAATGAGCTATAAAAGATTATGGTAAATACAGGCCATTTTATTTTCTTCTTTGGGTTTCTCATCTAATTTTCAATTCTTTTTTCCAAATAATTTTTATTTAATTGAAAGCTAGAAAGAGACACAGACCGACAGAAAGAGATCTTCCATCTGCCAGTTCACGCCCCAGATACCCACAACAGCTGAAGCCAGGAGCCCAGGACTCAATCTGAGTCTCTCCCAGTTGGGAGCAGGGAGCCAGGAACTTGAGCCATCACTGCTGCCCTGCCTCCCAGGGTGCACAGGGGCAAGGAGCTGAAATCAAAGGGCACAAGAGGAACTTGAACCCGCGCTCTCGACGTGTGACACGCAGCATCTCAATTACTGTGCCCAGTGCCTGCTTCTATGTCTAAGGTTCTACGCCTGCACAGGGGAATTGCACCTGGTTTTCTCCAGTACCAGCAGACAGGTGACCACACATATTTATGAATCATATATATGCATATCATATACGTTTATGATTGGTGAGTGTTTAATCAACTCCCACACTCATCCTGTTTTCCACAAGGCAGAGTATCTTTGGTTTAGCTGTAGAATAACCTAGATTTCTCAAACGAAATTTACTTTCTTCTGAGAAGTTTCAAAATCTGCAAAACCATTTCCATTAAAAAAAAAAAAAAAAAAAAAAAAAAAAACGGCAGCCAAGGGAGAAAATGGCAAAGTCACAAAATTGAACCCAGGTCAGGCGTGAGGGATCTCAACTTCAAAGAGGCTTGAGAAGGGGACGGGGGAATGTGCTCACCTTCTGCAGACAGGAAGGAGAACCCGGAGGAGCAAGGTCCCCTGGCATCGGAAGACGCTAAGAAAAGAGTAACTGACATGCAGAAGCCCTGCCTGCTCTTGGGTCACCTTTGCTCTCGCTGGGTGGCCCTGGGGATGCAGCTCTGAGATTTCGGTTTCTGTAGCCATTCAAAGCAGCTAAGAGCATCCCCAGAGGGGCAGAGAGAAGCAGCTAAGGACCGGGCAGGGGGTGGTTCTGAAGAATTTCTGGAATGGGCATCGTAGAGTTCAGGTGCTCCCCGCGCACCTCACCTCCTGCGCAGCCTCCAGCCGGCGAGCTGTGCAAACCGTGCTTGTTGACACACAAGGGGCCAGAGCAGCGGCCCTGTCTCCCTGGGGCCCAGCACGCGGCCCCCCGAGCGATTTCCTGGTCAGACCCAAGGCACACAGACCCCTTCTGAGGTTTTCCATGCCACCTCTCCCGGCGGCTCTGGCAGGTCCACATGGCTCCCTGGGGCCGCGTAATTAGCAGGCTCCGATCGCCAGGCCTGGTATGCTGTGGTTGCCCACTCCCACACCCAGCCCTACAGCCCCCTCCTCAGCGGCGCCATTCTGCACACATTCCCGCCCTTCCTTCCCTGGGCCCAGCTCACCCCCGCACTCGGACACGTTTCCTAAGCCACTGGCAAGCGCCCGAGCGCGTCTGCAGAGCCCTGCTGTCACCACCTGAGAACCAAACTTAGTCTCGACTCATTTAGAGACTTTCCCAGCTGAGATGGGAAAGCGGGAACCGCAGGGAGCAGAAACTAATCCCCACCTCTCACCAAGACCCTGTCCTCCCAGGGGGCCCCCCAATCAGAAACCCCACGGCTGCCAGGGAAGGGCTCCAGAGGTCTTTCCGTCCATCCCCCTGCCACTGGGTGGAGCATTCCCCCAGATGCTGAGGCACTTCCAGAAGCCCATGGAAAACAGCACCGTGCCCCAAAATGGAAAGCCAAGCGTCCTTTGTTCACAGCGTGCATTTTTTTTTTTCAGGAACTTTTTGAAGAGCCTTGGTATGCATGGGTTTCCAAAAAGATTTTGCACCCAAATACACACATCTTTCAATTCCATTTTCGTGAACTTTTTGAAGTCCCCTTGTAGGTACTCGGCCTGGTGACCTACGGGTGAGCCATGCCCGGGCATTCAACAGGTTACATGGAGCACACAACAAAGCCCTCTCTATACCCATCTCCATGCCAACTGGGAATGCCTCCCCCTGGGCGACGCCATCACAATGTCCTCTTCAAGTCAGCAGGGGAAGGAGAGACGGCAGCCAGCAGTGGGGGCTGGTTTCCATTTTCAAGAACGGCGTCTAGGGAAGCCCTCTCTTTCTTTGTGTTTCAAAGTTCACTTTCAGCCTCAGCAGGCAAAAGGATTTTTTTTTAAATATAATAAAAAAAGTTATATGACTTTAATTAAATGCACTTATTAAAAGGGTGAAAGACTTGGAGAGGCTGTTTTAGCGCTGGAGGCACATTTTCCAGCGTGCTGTAGAGCGTCTGCATCCGCCTGCTCTAGGCAAGTTTTAATGCACAAATAAATCCGCACCTGATGCGCTGACAGACGATTATGCAGTGTGGCAGCCAACAAAAGTAAACACAGGGGCAAGTTTTAACCTCTTGCAGTCACAGCACTTTCCCTGCCGGGCCCAGCTCAGGTGCACACCAGGGCTGGCAAAGCCTCTTCCTCCCAGCGAGGCATCTTCCTGTCCTGGATCCCGGAGGCCGGCTGGAGAGCCGCCTGAGCGAGGGGACCGGGGAGACCCAGCAGGAGACTCAGATCAGCAATGCCCGTCCTTCCTCAAACACCCTGCCTTCCATCCTGTTTACCCTGGGACGCAGAGGGCTGTTCAGCAACCTGTCGGGGCACTGCACGGAGCCGGCCAGCCGGCAGAGCTGGACCCAAGGAGGGACAGCCCAGCCGGCTGTTTCTCCCAGCTCTGCCCGACATGCAAGAGTAGCGACCGTTATTAGGAAGCTACAGGGGAATCGTGTAGTCTCCATGTGGTAGACTTGGAACTACGGAGGTGCAGGCTAGCCTGTGGAGGGGGCATTTACTGAATTCAAACTACAAAACTGCCCATCTCACGGGGCTTGCAAACTGAAACTCCTCGAAATGAATGCATTGCAACTGTCGGGGTCTGGGGCTATGCTTGTCCTGTGCATGCAATGTGTGGCTTGGGGGCATCATTCATGCTGGAAGCCAACTGTTGCCAGCTTAGCTGTACCCAGATTTTCCAAGACCTAGGTTTCCTCGTCTGCATCACGTCTTCATCGGGGGCTGCCGAGAGGAAGAAGGCTGGGAAGGAGCTGCCTCCTTTCTCCTTCCATCAGGGACGGACTCCATCACGCTATCACCCTGTCACTGAAGTCAGATCCTGCATTCTGCATCTGTAAACAATTACAACTATTGTTCCTGTAATTTATTGAGTGTTTACCACAATCCTTGCCCAGTGCTAAGTGCTTTAAGACATCATCTCATTTTAGCACCAAGTTATCCAGAGCACACAGCCTTAACCCGTTCAGTCTCACGGTGAACTTGAACAAGCGCTATGCTCCGCCAGGCTAACAGCCACCCGTGGAATTCTCTCATCCATCTCACCCTCAGGGTACAGACAGGATATGATGCCCAAAGGGATGTGTTACTTCTATCACATCAGCCAGAAAAAAAAAAAAAAGGCAGCCACACCAATCTGTAACCACACAGAGCACCTTATTTCTAACACGAAGGAAACTCATCATGACCAAGGAAGAAATAAGCTTTTTTTTCCCCCTCAATGAACAAGGTTGAGGATACATAATATTAAAAAACAAGAGGGGCTGGCACTATGGTGCTGTGGGTTAAAGCCCTGGCCTGCAGTGCCGACATCCTATATGGACACCAGTTTGAGTCCCGGCTGCTCCACTTCCGATCCAGCTCTCTGCTGTGGCCTGGGAAAGCAGCAGAAGATGGTCCAAGTCCTTGGGCCCCTGCACCCGCATGGGAGATCACATGGGAAGAAGCTCCTGGCTTCGGATCAGTTCAGCTCAGGCCACTGCGGTCATTTGCGGAGTAAATTTCTCTCTCTCTCTCTCTCTCTTTCTGTCTCTTTCTTTGTCCCCACCTCTCTCTGTAACTCTGTTTTTCAAATAAATAAAATAAATCTTTAAAAAAAAAAAAGAAGAAAATCTGGCACAATGAAATACATTCAAGTAACTGGAGACAATCCCTGGGCTGGGTGAGAGGCTATGGCGAAGTGACCTCCAAGTCTCTGCTGACACACCGCTGGTGACCTGACATCTGGGACCCTGAGACCCATGGGATTTGAGGGTGCAGCTTGGGGACAGGTTTCCCGTTAGCGAGCATCCCCATTCCTGTCCTACCCCTTCATGGCACCTGGATGGAACGCTTCCTTCCATACAGACTACAACTGCTTAGGCTGTGGCAAAGAACGGAGATCAGCCACGCAATCCTTCTCTGTCGGCACGCTTTCCCTCTAGTCCCAGAGAGACCAGCAAAATCCTAATCATCACACTGGAAGCTTTAGCCACCGGCATCCAGGGGAAGCAGAGGAGCAGGTCTCTCGGAGACAAGTGTCAATCTCATCAGTGTGGAGAGAGTCATCTCAGGGTGCCTGTGAAAACCCCCGGTCCCCCCATTCCCGGCCTCCCCTGCAGCCAGGACAAGAGGATGAGGTTTAGGTTCCTCTAACAAATCACACCCACGCCCAACCTTGAGTCTGGAGCAATAAGCCACAGCAGCAGAAGCCCTGACAGAGGCACTCGGGCGAGGGTTGGGGACAGCAGAAAGCACCTGAGTGCGTTCCCATCTGGGGCGTCACAGAAAGTCCAGCTGTGAACGCTCAAGCTCACGGAAGGCGGGCGGCAGAACTCCTGTCTGCCGGGGGAGGGGGGGGCAGTGCCAGGGCAGCCCCTGCACCCAGTGTCAGTGGTGTAGACCGGGGTGGGCATGCCCAATGGGAGAGGTGCTGTCATTAGACCAGTTCTTCTGTGCTTGGGACACGTCTCTGGCTACACAGTCTCCAAACCTGGTTCCCCTCCCTCATGGGGATGGGGAAACCCGCCATTTTTAAAATGCAATTCTGATTGATTGGAGAGAGAGAGAGAGACAGGCAGACAGACGTCCCACCTGCTGGCTCACTCTCCAAATGCTCTCAATGGCCAGGGCTGGCCCAGGCCAAAGCCAGGCACCCAGAGTTTAATCCAGGTCTTCTCCCTAGAGGGCAGAGACCCACATATCTGAATCATCACTCCCAGGGTGCACGTGAGCAGGAAGCTGGGATCAGAAGCAGAGCCGGGACTTGAACCCAGGCCCTCTGAAAGGGGACGCTGATATCTCAATGATGTTTTAATCACTAGGCCAAAAATCCACATTCAAGACAGCTGTTTTGGCTTAAATTAGCCAGAGATTATTTCTGCTGCTGGCAAACAAGAGGCCTGATGGCTATGGGATTCTCCTACACAAAGCTCCTACTTAGCACCTGGAAGTTAAAACACAGTCTCTCTGTGGAGGCCTTAATTATTAACTTTAACTTTTTACTGCAATCAAATGCACATGTTGTGAGAGCGCAGCTCGTGGAGTTTTTCATAATAGAAGCACCAATCATGTGACCAGTACTCACACCAGGAAGCATTCCTGCCCATACAGCCAGAAGCCCACCTCCTACTCCCCGTCCGTCACTACCACCAACCGAGGACGGATACTATCCTGACTTCCGGCACACTGAATCAGCTTGCTCTGTGTTCTACCCTTATGAAAATACACTAACACATCGGCCGGTGCCGTGGCTCACTAGGCTAATCCTCCGCCTAGTGGCGCCGGCACACCGGGTTCTAGTCCCGGTCGGGGCGCCGGATTCTGTCCCGGTTGCCCCTCTTCCAGGCCAGCCCTCTGCTGTGGCCAGGGAGTGCAGTGGAGGATGGCCCAGGTGCTTGGGCCCTGCACCCCATGGGAGACCAGGAAAAGCACCTGGCTCCTGCCATCGGATCGGTGCGGTGCGCCGGCCGCGGCGGCCATTGGAGGGTGAACCAACGGCAAAGGAAGACCTTTCTCTCTGTCTCTCTCTCACTGTCCACTCTGCCTGTCAAAAAAAAAAAAAAATACACTAACATGTGGTCTTTCCCTGGCTTAGGTGACGTGTTCATTTTATCTGTCATTCAGCATTATGCTTGGGAAATCCATGCTTGGGAAATCCCACAGAGAGCTGGAGCGCATTCATTTTCATTGCTATATAATACTCTGCTGAATGACTACACCACGGTTTATTTATCCATCCTACTACTGGTAAGTCACTTGGTAGCTTCTAATCAGGGAACTGTGACATGCTTTTTTTGGCTCTATATCGATGCTCATAAAATACACCCAACTTTAGCAACACCACCAGACCGTTTTTTCTACAGTGGCCATATCCACTGGAATGATTTTCATCCCAAAGATGTAAGACTGGGGAAAGATTGAAAATGTAAGGAGAGGGGCTGGTGCTGTAGCATAGTGGGTAAAGCCGCCGCCCGCAACACCAACATCCCATGGAGGCACTGGTTCATGTCCCAACTGCACCATTTCTGATCCTGGTCCCTGCTTATGGCCTGGGAAAGCAGCAGCAGATGACCCAAATGCTTGGATACCTGCCACCCACGTGGGAGATCTGGAAGAGGCTCCTTCCTGGCTTCGGTCTGGCCCAGCCCTAGCCATTGAGGCCATCTGGAAAGTGAACCAACAGAAGCTTGCTCTGTCTCTCTCTCTCTTTCAAATGAAAGAACAGAACAGAACAGAAAATAAAATAAAAGTTTGGGGCCGGTGCTATGGCATAGCAGGTAAAGCCTCCATCTGTAGTGTCAGCATCCTATATGGGCACCAGTTCAAGTCCTGGCTGCTCCACTTCCAATCCAGCTCTCTGCTGTGGCCTGGGAAAGCAGTAGAAGATGGCCCATGTCCTTGGGCCCTGCACTCTCATGTGAGACCTGGAAGAAGCTCCTGGCTCCTGGCTTCAGACTGGCCCAGCTCCAGTTATTGCGGCCATTTGGGGAATAAACCAGCAAATGAAAAACCCCTTTCTCAATGTAACTTTGCCTTTCAAGTAAATAAATAAATAAATCTTAAAAAAATTAAAAAGAACGGAGAACAAGGGAGGTACAACTTCTTTTTTTTTTTATTTTTTGACAGGCAGAGTTAGACAGTGAGAGAGAGAGAGACAGAGAGAAAGGTCTTCCATTGGTTCACCCCCAAAATGGCTGCTACGGCCAGAGCTACGCTGATCTGAAGCCAGGAGCCAGGTGCTTCCTACTGGTCTCCCATGCGGGTGCAGGGCCCAAGCACTTGGGCCATCCTCCACTGCACTCCCGGGCCACAGCAGAGAGCTAGACTGGAAGAGGAGCAACTGAGACAGGACCAGCACCCCAACCAGGACTAGAACCCAGGGTGCCAGTGCCGCAGACGGAGGATTAGCCAAGTGAGCCGCGGTGCTGGCCAGGAAGGTACAACTTCTGATGGAGTCACTTCCCCCTTCCTCAAAGGCCCCACAGCAGCTGTGTCAGGAAGATTGTGGTATTTGCTGTTTCACTACCTGGCTTGACCTGGGTTCGGTGACTGCTCACAGGTCACTGTGAAAGTCAAGGGCGGCCGGTGCCATGGCTCACTAGGCTAATCCTCTGCCTTGCAGCGCCGGCACACCGGGTTCTAGTCCCGGTCGGGGCGCCAGATTCTGTCCCGGTTGCCCCTCTTCCAGGCCAGCTCTCTGCTATGTCCCGGGAGTGCAGTAGAGGATGGCCCAAGTGCTTGGGCCCTGCACCCCATGGGAGACCAGAAGCACCTGGCTCCTGCCATCGGATCAGCGCGGTGCGCCGGCCGCAGCGGCCATTGGAGGGTGAACCAATGTCAAAGGAAGACCTTCCTCTCTGTCTCTCTCACTGTCTACTTTGCCTGTCAAAAAATAAAATAAATAAATAAATAAATAAAAAGTCAAGGGCACAGCTGGAACAAAGCTTCTGAACTCTCGGCCTCTGACCCAGCCACAGAGCACCACGCATTCTTGGTGGCACCGCTGGCCCAGGAACCCAGCAGCCAAGCCCAGGGCCTCAGCACGTCCCAGCACAAGCCGGAGGAGCTGACTCGGGTCTGGACTGGGACTGTGGGCCTCACTGCCCACGGGCCCAGCAGTCACTTACGTCGGGCCAAGGGGGCCAGGTGTAGCGAGGATGAGGTGGGGAGTGGTGAGAACTTGAAGAGATTAAGAGCAAATGTCTGGTCTTAAGGAGACATTTATTACCCGACTTGTTGATTTCCGACATATGGGGAGAAGGGCCCTCTGTTGCCAGATCTCCCTCTTTTTTCAAAGGAAGCTGGGAAACCGGAATTTATATGAGACCCTGCAATCGGTAATGCTGGCAACTGCGGTTCACAAGTGGAACACGGATCACCATGTTGCTATGGAGCAGGTGCCGCCTGCAGCCCTCTGACTGCCCAGCTCCAGCTCAGAGGGACTCCCAAGGAGACTTCGTCCCCAGCAGCACGGAGCACACGTGAGCAAAAACAAACGACCGCCCTGCAGAGTGCACATCCCAGACCTGCGTCCTCCGGGTGTGACCCTGAAGAAGTCATCAGCAAATGCAAACCCTCAAGGTCGCACATGCCTGAGACCAGGTGCCTCCCACCCGAAGGAGACTGAGTGTGAGGGTCCCTCTCTTTACACCTGCTATTGTGCGTCCTGTCATTACGACCGGCCACCAGCTCTGCCCTCAGCCCTTGTTTCACTCTATGGAATCCATCAACACTACACGTGCAACGGTTCGACAGAACTCCAAGACAATTTACCCGGATCTAGTTTTCAACCAGCCCAATAATCCACACACCTGAGTTTTCTTTCTTTTCTTTTTTTTTTTTTAAATTTATATATTGATTTGAAAGTCAGAGTTACAGAGAGGGAGAGCTGTCATCCACTGGTTCACTCCCCAGATGGCTGCAATGGCCACAGCTGGGCCAGGCTGAAGCCAGGAGCTTTGTCTGGGTCTCCCATGTGACCGCAAGGGCCCAAGTACTTGGGCCAACTTCCGCTTTTTTTCCCAGGTGCATTAGGGAGCTGGAACAGAAGTGAAGCAGCTGAGGACTTGAACCAGCACCCATATGGGATGCCGGTGCTGCAGACAGTGGCTTAACCCCCTGTATCCCAGCGAGCCACCTGGCTCTCCTCGTCCATCTCTCCCCCACCCACTGAGCACAGACACCATCTCCGTGCCTCTGGCCTCACTGCCTGTGCTTGACTGCTCTCAGAATATCACACGCACACACACACACACACACACACACATCAGCCTTACACAGACACACGGACACCTGCACACACGCATAGCTACTGAACAGTTCGAAAAGGGAGCAGATGCGAGCAACCTAGCAGCAAACACACCCTTTCTCGCGGCCTCACTGCCCACCTTCGAGTCTTGGGTTAGGTAGGGGGTCAGGCTTACAGGAGCGCTTGATGAGCACCTGCCAAATGTCCTCCAGTTCCTGAGACATCCACAAGCCCTCATGTGTGAAAAAAGCAAGCAAACAGCCCCTCTGGAGTGATGTGGGTGCTTACAACAGACGTGGAATCTTGCCACACCCACAGGCAGCCTCAGATAGGTATCTCCCAGACACGAAACAGAGGCACAAAGCAGGCAGAAGCCATCTAGGGAAAGGGTACATGGAGAGGCAAGAGCAAGAGTGTTCCAGGTGCTAAGGGTGCCCACACCTCCACCGTGGCCACACTGTTACCCAGTACCCACAACAATATTCAATAGAGTGACAGCCTAAGACCTTGAGCCGATCTGAAGCCAGGAAACTCTGCCTGGGTCTCCCACGCGGGTGCAGGGGCGCAGGGACTTGGGCCACCTTCTACTGCTTTCCCAGGCCATCAGCAGGGAGCTGGATCAGAAGCAGAAGAGCTGGGACTCAGACTGGTGTCCATATGGGATGCCGGCACTGCACGCAGAAGCTTAGCCTGCCACGCCACAGTGCCAACTCCTTGCAGCAGTCTTGTTTGGCTCACTGAGGAGTCCCAGGAAGATAAGGAACTTCTCCAAGGGTGGCCTCAGGGCTTCCCACGGAGGCTTGGGAAGCCGGGGGGGCGGGGCGATGCCGTGGGCTGCCACAATGCACGGAGTCCTGCTGTCATTTAGTAGGCACACAGGCTTCTCCCACCCCCAGCCCAGCAGCACCTAGCCGAGAAGCACCAGCTCAGCAAAGACAGAGCCAGGATCGGGACGGCAGCAAGTGTGTCTGAGCCCTCCTGCTCTTCCCTGCGGCTGCAGTCTGCACTTTCGATGCTATTGGCAAGGCCACGTGGACTCCCGCCCAGCGCAACAGCCGACTGCCCTTTGGGTACCGTCTTCCGGAAGCTTCAGCGCGCCAAGAACAGATCCAGGTCTTGCATGAAGATCTCTGTCTCCCTATTACAGACACATCCAAGACACAGCCCCATCGCTTTGATAAAAAAAAAAAAAAAAAAAAAAAAAAAAAAAAAAAAAAAACACACAACCTCAGGTGTTGCTTGAAAGCCTGCACTTTCAAATAAAGCAGTTTTCCAGGGCACCAGGTGCTCAGGGAGTCAAAGATCTGGGTGGACGGGAGTCTATTTGTGACTCCAGAGTGCAGAGACGGCTTCAGGAAGAAGGCAGACGTCCGAGGATGGGCTTGATCCCAATCAGCAGGAAAGGCGGAGAGGAAGGAGAAACCAGTGCGCCAAGGAGATCTCCCCGGATAAAACTCGGGTTCTGTTTCAGAGCAGAGAGAGAGAAACCGAAGAGGCCAACTTGCAAAGGATTGCAGATCCATCCTGCAGGAACTGGGGCTCCCCTGCGGGATGAGCACAGGAGACAGGAAGGTGGGCAGGCTGAGTGGCCAGCGAGAAGTCCCTGCAGTAAAGCCGGCCTGAGTAAGAACCGCCACGAGGTAGCAGCCACCGAGACGGCCTCGGAGCCCTGCCAGCGCCTCCTCAGGGCCCTCTGCCGGGTTCAGCTGGATGGGAAACCGTGCCGGAGGCCTGGGAGAAGGCCGACGCTGAGCCACACTCCGTATCACGGCACCTGCTGTCCAGACAGCAACCACACTGCTGCTAACTAATCAGCAAGGGCAGGGAGTTGAACCGCAAGCATTCAGGTGGGAATGTGCGGAGAACAGTGGAACAGAGAACAGGTGGCTCAGAGCCAGGATCCAGAAACACCTCTGTCACTCTCAGACAGACACGAGGCCACGCTCAATGGGAAGGGGGATCCACCATCTTCCATGTGCTAATCTGCCCCACGGTGGCTGGCAATGAATGCTGTCTCTTTTTTTTTTTTTTTTTTTTTTTTTGACAGGCAGAGTGGACAGTGAGAGAGAGAGACAGAGAGAAAGGTCTTCCTTTTGCCGTTGGTTCACCCTCCAATGGCCGCCGCGGCCGGCACACTGCGGCCAGCGCACCGCGCTGATCCGATGGCAGGAGCCAGGAGCCAGGTGCTTTTCCTGGTCTCCCATGGGGTGCAGGGCCCAAGCACCTGGGCCATCCTCCACTGCACTTCCTGGCCACAGCAGAGAGCTGGCCTGGAAGAGGGGCAACCGGGACAGAATCCGGCGCCCCAACCAGGACTAGAACCCGGTGTGCCGGCGCCGCTAGGCGGAGGATTAGCCTAGTGAGCCGCGGCGCCGGCCGAATGCTGTCTCCTAATAGCTATGCCTTACTGGGTCCCTGCTACGATGTAAGGGGGCCCGGGAGCCATACCAGAAGTCAAGCTACTCTACTGGGAAGAATCACAGAGAACGAGATGGGGGGGGGGGCAGGTGCTTGGCTAGTGGTTACGCTGCTCAGGTCCCACCTCAGAGTACCTGGGTTCAATACCCGGCTCCGGTGTCCTGCTGACACAGACCCTGGGAGGCAGCAGATGCTAGCCCAAGTGACCGAGTCCCTGCCATCCACATAGGACCCCTGCATGGCATTCCTGGCTCTCGACTTCAGCCTGGTCCAGCCCTGACTGCTGTGGGCACTTGGGGAGTGAACCAGCAAATGGGAGGGCTGGTGCGCTCTCTCTCTCTCTCTCTCATTGTCTCTTAAATTAAAAAAAAAAAAAAAGTAAGAGAAGGAAGCACAGTGTCTCCGCAGCCCAGCTGAACCCAGGCTGTAACTCACCCTAAAGCCTGCTAACTCATCACTGGCCCGCCTGTCACCAAAGTACCACCCAACCAGGCCTAGTCCAGATTCTAGAACCATGAATAAATAAAACGGTTACCGCAGAGCTGGCACTGTGGCACAGCAGGTTAAGCCACTGCTTGCCAACACCGGCATCCTATATCGGAGAACCAGTTCAAGTTTGCTCTGCTTCCAATCCAGCTTCCTGCTGATGCACACGGGAAGGCAGCATAGGATGGCCCAATCCCTGGGCCCCTGTCACCCACATGGGGGACCTGGATGGAGTTCCTGGCTCCCAGCTTCAGTCTGGCCCAGACGTGGCTGCTGCCGCCTCTGGGGGAGGGACCCAGCAGATGGAAGATCTCGGTCTCTCCTGTCTCTGTCACTCTGCCTTTCAAATAAATTTTTGAAAAGCAGCAGCAGTTTCTGTCTTAAGCTACTGAGTGTGGGGGTGGTTTGTTAATGTAGCAACAGGTGACAGACACATTTGCACGAGACCACCAGCTGTGGCAGCATGCCCTGCCGCCCTGTGCCAACCATCAGATCACGCAAATCTTGTGCACTGGCAGGTCTGTGAGGACACTTCACAAAGCTCATGGCAGAGTGGAATTAAAAGCTAACGCATGAAATTAAAAGCTAATTTCCATGAAATGTTTGAAGTCTGCCGTATGTCTGTGCTCGGCGACGGGAAGTGTTGAGCGTGAAGAGCAGTGATACAGAACCATGCCACCTGCACGGGCTGCCCTCCGCTTCCAGGTACCCAGGCATCTGTAAAGTGGGTACACAGCCCCCAGGGATTTTCATAGACTCTGGAGCAGCCCACCCACTTATTCCTGCAAACCTTCCCAGCGATCATAGCCTTCAAGATCAAGAGAGGTCCTCATCAAGCTGACCATAATCCCCAAGGCTCCTGAAGCTGCTTCCTTTTGTCCGCTATGGGTGGGTAACAGGAGTCAGTCCTGCACCGTCCACCGACACTGCTGACACTGCTCCCTCCCTGGCCTGTGCGGTTCCCTTCTCACCAAGAGAGACAGCTCTGGAATCTGCATCCTGAGTTGTCGGTTTTTTTCCCACCTTCCCTGGAGAGGTACTGTTTCTGCTTAGTAAGAACTTCCTGGGGCTCTTGGGGGCCAGCATTGCGGTGCAGAGGGTTGAGCCACCCCCTCAGACGCCAGCATACCATATCCGAGAGCCAGTTAGGGTCGTGGCTGCTCCACTTCCGATCCAGCTCCCTGCTAATGTGCCCAGGAAGGCAGGGGAAGATGGCCCAAGTGCTTGGACCCTTGTACCCATGTGGGAGACCTGGAAGGAGTTCCAGAATCTCTCTCTCTCTCTCTCTCTCTACCTCCTCCCCTCCTCCACTCTCCCCTCTCTGCTCTCCTCTCTCCCTCTCTGCCTTTCAAATAAATAAATAAATCTCCTTTTTTAAAAATATGCAAATTCCACAGGTCTGGGGCAGGCCAGGGAGTCTGCGTTTCTAGCAAGCTCAGGGATGATGGCCACACTGCTGTTCCAAGGACCACACTTTGTGTGGCCCCCGTGTTTTAGAGATGAAGGGACGGAGGCGCAGAGAGAGGGGAAGGCTCTCCCGGCAGTGTGCGGGCGTCACCAGGCTCCCAGGCTCCCACTGAAACCCCGGGTTGGACCGTGTGGGAACCCAGGGCAGGTCCCTCTTGGGGGAAGAAGACGGGCACTGGGCACTTGTTCCCAGCTACCTAGGATCAGGCTGGCCTCAGGGAGTCATCCAAGGGCTTCCACGGCAGGCTCCCTGGCTGCCCTGCTGGCGACGCACTACAGTGGTCTGGCGTGGGGCTCTGGGAGACGGTGTTTTTCAAGAAGTTGCACTGGTGACTCTGACGCATAGCAGGGCTCGGGGTTATTCTTCTAGAACCTGTCAGAGGTCAGACTGCCACACTGCTGGGACAGCCTCCTGTCTCTGCACCTCAGCCTGTCCATCCGTAACATGCCAGAGTCTTGCCAAGTGTGGTCTCTGGACCAGCATGGTGGTCGTCGTCCCCAAGCCTGCCATGACCCCAAGAGGGTAACACTCAGGGCGCTGGTTAAGATGCCAACATCCCCAGCTCTGGCTCCTGACTCCAGCTTCCTGCTAATGTTCACCCCGGTATACAGCAGTGATGGCTCAAGTAACTGGGTCCCTGCCATCCATGTGAGATTCCTATGACATTGAGTTCCCAGCTCTAAGCTTCAGCCGGGCCCAGCTCTGGCTGGGAGAGTGCTCACTCCCTCTACCCCCAAATAAAAAGAGGGGGAGAGTTAAAAGCCCAAGGGGTTTTTTACTGATCAAGGGGGCTCTACCGTTCAGGCACTATTGCAATTTAAATTGATAAAGGACGATTTATACTTCACCCTAACTCCATCTGGCAAGGACTATCATTATTCCCACTCTACAGAGCGGGAGACTGAGGCCTTGAACAACTAACTTGGCAAAAGTCACAGGCCCAGGAAGGGGCTGAGCCAGGGCTCAGAACCCAATTCCTTCAGCTCCAGAGTGCACAGTCTGTTCAGTGCCTTTTAGCTGAAGGTGAGCTCCCGGGAAGGCCGAGGTACGCGGCAAACGGGAACAGCATCTCCCCATTCCTCCGAGCAGGGAGAGCGGGTGGGTGCCCGCTCATCCGGGCAGACGGCAGGCTGCCGTTGGAGGGCAGACGGATTTCTTCTTTGCAGAACTTGTCAGAAACCTCACCAGCAGGCATGGGCCAGTGAATTTCCAAGAGGGGGTGCGCCTTGCAACCTTCTCCAAGTGCGCCGGTGGACAGAAGTTTCTGCCCAAAAGCATCTCCAGGCGCGATGCGGATGCCAGAAAACCAAGTCCCCTTGGGGGAAAATCGGGCCCAGGGCGGTGCCTCTCAAACTTTAACGCACCCCTGGGGAGCACCTTGTTAAAGCACAGAGTCCGACTGCCCTGTAGGTGTGGGTGTGGCCTGTGAGTCTGGGGGCAATGCTGCAGCCCACTTGGCACGGTGGGGACCTGGAAGGCCGCACTGGCTGGCTCTGTCCTCCTGCACTTCCCTAGGCCAGCCCTATTCCAGCTCCACGGCCCCAGACCGGCTCTCTTGCCAGTTTCCAGGGGGCTCCGGTCACAGTGTGCCTCCGCACACCTGGAACCATTCCACATCCTGTAAGGCCACATCCCGGGCCCTCGGGGACGCTGAATCCTAGAGAAGATCTGTGCGGCGCAGTCTACGCTCTGCCTTCCCACGGCCACGCCCCTGTGCTGGCCTATGGCCGTGATGTCCACCCACCTACCCACCCGGCGGGCAGCCCACGGGTGCTGGGGAACAGCAGCCAGTGGCGGGGAGGGCAGTGGAGGAGGTGAACGGAGGACAAGCAGGGAGCAAGAAGCCCCGTGAGGTCTTGTGACCGACTGGGCCTCCTGGTGCCGCCGAGGTGGTAGTGCCAGCGCGCGGTGCTGAAATACTTGGCCGGTCTCCGGAGCAAACACTCAATGCAAACAGGCCCTGGTGTGTCTCCGAACAGACTGTGTAAATAAGGGGGGGAGGTGGGGGAAAAAACCCAACTGGCCACAGATCCCGCTTTCAAACACGTCGAAACAAAATAATCCCTCTCTCGCGGCTCCCTCCGTCCCGCCTGCTCGCTCGCTCTCTCTTTTTTTTTTTAATTTCCACTGGAGCTGAGGCTTCGGAGGAGCCGGGCTGGCGCTTGTTACAGCCTGAAGCCACCGTGTCCTGCAACAGGAACGGAGCCTGGAGCTCGCTCACTTGTGGGCTGGCACCAGGAGCATTGAGAGCAGGGTGCAACACAGAAATAGCGGTTCTGAGGACCACTGACAAGGGACCTGCAGGGAGGACCCGGGGACGGAGCTGTGCGGCCCTCAGGCGGAGCTGCGGGGCCGACAGCCCCATCAACCAAGCCTTCCCCGGGTGACCCAGCCCCCTAGGCCTGAGAATGACACCCCCGACCCACAAACAGAGCCCCCTTAGGGTAAGGGTGCACAGCTCCAGAACCCACCCCGAGCTCCTGGTGTGTGTGTGTGTGTGTGTGTGTGTGTGTATACAGACAGGGGGAGCGGGGTGCTTGTGGCTTGTTTCTGGTTGTGTGTTGGGCTGGGAGCTGTGGGGGAGCAGGCTGGGGCGAGGGCACCCCACCATGAGTCATCTGTATGGCGGACCACTCCTCCTTGCCTAGCAAGTTGAAACAATTGAGCTGTCTTTCCCCAGCTCCTGCCAACCCCTCTTACTCAATCCTGGATGGAGAGGGCGTCCGGGAGGGAGGCTGGGAGGGGGACCCAGAGGGACCCAGACCCGGCTGTCAGAAGGGCACTGTGGGTCCCTGGGGTGGGCGGGGGAGGCGACACACAGGTGAATGTGCACAGCGGGGAAAGGGCTCCCTTTCTAGGTCAGTCCACTCCCCATCCCCCACCCGCTCCGTGTTCTTCGAAACAGGCCTGGGCTTTACACAGGCGAGCCCTCTGCAGGCGTCTCATGGCGACTGCCGAGAGAGAGAGAGAGAGAGAGAGAGAGAGAGAGAGAGAGAGAGAGAGACCAGACGCAGCCGGGTCAGTCCCAGTAGCCCAAGGCTGGACAGGAAGACAGCGTCAAATCCCACATCCAAGAATATCATCCTTATGAAGCACGGCGGCTGTAGCTCAGGTTCAAAACGCCGGTTGCAAGAGCCCGCCTGAGATTCTGTCCAGGTCTCTGGCAGGCACAGAGGGGCCGCACACCCGGCGTGGGTTCCACACTAAGGCTTCCTACACAGCCACCTGCACTGAACACGGGGCAGGAGACACAGTCACAGACCCAGAACGACCTCAGCCTGGGCCACACGACCCCAGCCTGCAAGGAACCCGGGTCTTAGCTGGAGGAGGCTTCGTTCACTCCCAGGTTGAACGGCATTCACCCCTTCAGACTGCCGCTGTAAGCTGTCCTTTCTGGAGTGGTCATATCGTCCCAGGCATCATGACGGGGCACTTAAGCCACAAAGCAAGTGGATTACGGAATAGAAAACAAATCCCAAGGCAGAACCTACGTGGTGGGTGCAGGCTGCTGCTGTCAACTCCTTCCCGCCTTTCTTAGTTTTCAGAGCTGTTTACACAAGTCCTTGGTGTGCAGATCGGGGGGTGGGGGTGGGGGGTGGATCCTGGCACTCGGCTGGAGATCAGCCTGCCCAAGGCACAGGGATCCACGGCCGCGGCTGGGTCACGGCGGCCGGCCGGGGTCTGTGCTCCGTTACCCCGAGCAGGATGCAATCTCCTGCTCTGTGGGACAGAGCATGGCCTGGACGTGAAACACCTCTCACTAAATAGCATTTTGATGAGTTAAGTGTAAATGAATCAGAAACAAGTGGATTGAGTTTCTCTGCGCGCGCACACACACACTCTCACACAGACACAGGACAGCAAAGGAAGGGGACACACGGGGCGCGGGGGTCTCTGTTTCACACTGAGCAAACGACCAGGGTCCTGAAAAAATACTTGATTGACTTGCTGATCTCCATCCCAGACACCAAGGGTTCTGGGCCCGGCTCTTTAATATTCAAATAACTTTGAAAAATATTTCTCCTCCTGGAAAGCAGAGGGGAGAGGAAATGCTTTGAAGCCCTCCTGGTCATTTCATTATTTTTTTTTCAAAGGTAAGGCAGTATATTTTTATCCAATATTAAATAAACATTTTTTAATGGTATGTTCAAAGCCTTTGGGTCTGTGATGTTGGTTTGGGATTTTTGTTGTTTTATTTTGTGTTCTAACGGGTGGGTTAGGAGGGTGCTTTTTCTTGCCAAATGCTCCTGGAATCCGAGACCCTGAGACCCGCAGAGCCTGACGGGCCACTACACTGTCCTGGAGACGCGAGAGGCACCTGGGCCGGGGGCTTTCCTCCAGAGGTAGGCAGTGGCCCAGCTGGGGACCAGAACGCTGCCGGCCTGCATTCAAGTCCACACGCAGAGCCCTCCACTCTGCACAGGTCTCTGAGCTGAGCGTCCCAGGACCAACCATTCTGGAAACATTTTTATCAACCCAGGATGATAACCACGGTCATCCCCCCAGGGCCATGCTGAACCCCACCCCCACCCCCGCCCCCGCCCCCTCCCCTCAAGGACTTAGCAGGAAGAGTAGGAACCCAGGAAGTCAATGAGAGAGTCCGCATGGAGAAAAATGTCAAACTAATATTACAGCTCCCACGGCTTTTCTTAACTGGCCTGATCGAGACACAGCCTCTACAAACAAACCCACCAAGATTTGGGGGTGGGGGAGCCTGGGGCAGTGGGGTAGGAGTGGGAGGGCCTTACATGATTCCCAGATACTCACTGTCCAACAGCCCCTACATTCCTTTGAAGTGGACGAACACAGAATGCAATTCCCACTCTGATGCAGAATCGAGAATGACCTCAGGAGAGATGGGTTCCCTGGGAGACACCTCAAACACCAGACCTCCGGGGGCCAGTTCTCCGAGCCCGCCTCACCCCCAAGGGAGAGAAGCACCCACAGTCACTAACACTGTGGCCTCATTCCGTCCTCCCAATGGCCTCATGAGATCAGGGGCACTAAATGCATTCTTGAAACATTAAACACATTTCGAAAAAGATCAAAGAGAAGCCAGCGTGTGGCACAGCGGGTTAAGCCACTGGAGCAATGGTCTGAGTCTCAGCTGCTCCACTTCTTATCCAGCTCCTGCTAATGCACCTGGTAAAGCAGCAGAAGGTGGCCCAAGTTCTAGGGCCCCTGCACCCACGTAATGGAATTCCAAACTCCTGCTTTGGCCTGGCCCAACTCTGGCTATTGCAGTTCGTTTCTCTCTCTCTCTCTCTCTCTCTCTCTCTCTCTTTCTCTGTCTAATTCTGCCCTTCAAATACATTTTTAAAGAGAGAGAGAGAGAGCCACAATTAACCCCCAAGGCCACACAGCCAGCAAGTGCTCGGTTCAAACCCAGGTCTCTCGGATCCCAGGTCCACACTCTGCAATCCCAGCCCACCTTGCCTGCCTGGGTGTCCCCAGTAAGATCACAGAATCTGACGAAGAGATGGGCACCAGGACCCAAACAACAGCAAAGTTCTTGGGTGCTACATTCTCTCTCTCTTTTTTTTACAGACAGAGTTAGACAGTGAGAGAGAGAGAGACAGAGAGAAAGGTCTTCCTTTTTCCGTTGGTTCACCCCCCAAGTGGCCGCCACAGCCAGTGTGTTGCGGCCAGCGCGCTGCGCTGATCCGAAGCCAGGAGCCAGGCGCTTCCTCCTGGTCTCCCATGCGGGTGCAGGGCCCAAGCACTTGGGCCATCCTCCACTGCACTCCTGGGCCACAGCAGAGAGCTGGCCTGGAAGAGGAGCAACCAGGACAGAACCGGCGCCCCTAATGGGACTAGAACCCGGTGTGACGGTGCTGCAGGCAGAGGATTAGCCTAGTGAGCCACGGCGCCGGCCAGGTGCTACATTCTCAACTTTGTTCACAGAATTCTCATCATAAACCAGATAATTAAGCTCACCTATACTCCCAGGACTCAGAATGTAAGCCGTTGTTAAACATTTGTACAAAGTTTTCCAATGTGCTTAGGGATGGGCGTTCGGCACAGAAGTGAAGCTGCACCTGGATGCCTGCACCCCACCTTGGATGCCTGGGTTTGTGCCCTGGCTCAGCTCCCAAGTCAGCTTCCTGCTAACGTGCACCCTGGAGTTCCAGCCTCCTGGGCTGGGCCTGGCCCGACTCTAGCCATAGCTGGCATTTAAGGAACAAACCAGAAATCAGGGGTTCTCTGTGTACCTCTCTCACTCTCTGTGTGTAGGTGGGTGTCTGTCCACCTTTCAAATCAAAAGTTGACATGAAAAATATGCTTATATGCTCTCCCCTCTAACTTTTGATTTTGGAGTAATTTTAGATTTACAGAAAAGTCGCAAATTGCTGTGCCTCCTTCACCCAGCTTCCCCGATCACATACATTTTACCTAAGGCTGGCATATTTGCTCAAACTGAGCGAGTATGTGCAGTTCTAGTAACTACACTACAGATTTTATTCCAATTACTCCCGATTTTCCACCCACATCTTTTGCTGATCCAGGATCTGATCTGGGGGCCACACAGCCATGCACCACCCCACAGTCTTAAAACAGACTGATTGGGAGCGGTGCTGTGGCGTAGTGGGTAAAGCCGCCGGCGGCCTGCAGTGCCAGCATCCCTTATAGGTGCCGGTTTGAGACCCAGCTGCTCTAGTTCCCATCCAGCTCTCTGCTGTGGCCTTGGAAAGCAGCAGAAGATGGCCCAAGTCCTTGAGCCCCTGCACCCACATGGGAGACCCGGAGGAGGCTCCTGGCTCCTGAGTTTAGATCGGTGCAGCTCTAGTCATTGTGGCCAATTAGGGTGTAAACCAGCGGATGAAAGACCTCCCTCTCTCTCTCTTTCTGCCTCTCTGTAACTCTGCCTTTCAAGTAAAATAAATAAATATTAAAAAAAAGAAAAAAAGGGGAAAAAAACGATCGAGTGAGGCCCCAACAGCACATTGTGGACATACTTCTGCATCAACAGATACAAACCTGGAGCGTCACGTTCCAGCACTCCTAGCCTCCCCCTCCACGGCTGCGTGATACCCTCCAGTGCAGGGACACTGTATTGTTTCATTTCCTGCCGGGCCATGAAGGCAGGGCAGGGGAACCCACGCAGGCTGCGCACCCCACGCCAACAGCTGAGAGTGCGTCCAGAGTTTGCCCCTCAAGCTCTGCATTCAATTTGCCTCTCCCTCCTCCAGCGAGCCTACATCCATCTGCCTCACCACCCGTGGGCGGGTAACTTTCACGCAGCTCCTCCTCGCCTCCCTTGGCAAAGTGGGAGCCGATCGATCATCAGGCTGGAAGGAGTTAATGTGCTTCTGGGCTCGTCCTTTTCCCCGGACCAGACCCCAGAAAGGAAACTCTCATTCTCGCCTATTCCTGCTCCTCACTCGGCTCCGCGCGTCTGACGGACAAGAGAGCGTCAGGCTCTTGGCATTTCGACGCTGGAATCACTTTCGGGGTACAGGGCGGCCCCCATGGAGCTGAATTTCCTTCTCATCTCTCGGTGGTGTGTCCTGGCACCCCCTGCAGCAACGTGCCCCTCGCAGGCTCCCGTGGAAACGCAGGCGGAGGGCAGGACAGCTGGCAAAGTCACATACTCCCTTTTGTTTTCTACAGGCAAAGGGAGGGGGGGGGGATTATAAAGCTGCTGGCATATCTAGAAATGGCTCAAACGGAGCTGGACGCAGCACCCTGCCCAGCACGCCAACTGTGGCCCTGGTGCCGCTTACCCGCAGAGCCCACATTTTATTCTAAAATGCTTGTTCTTCAGTGTACTCTGCCCCCACGCTTAAAAACACGACCAAACGCCACATATCTGGGATAGTCAGAGGGAGGACAGGGGAGGTGGCTGGGAAGGTTTAGAGAAATGGAGCTCTACCCCCTGCTGGGGGATTCTGAAGCCATCCTGGCTTGCAAAAAGCAAGAGGAAAATAAAAAAAGAAAAGAAGAAAAAAAACACAAGCTACTGGTCGGGGAGAATGCTCCCCCGTGCCAGGCTCAGCTTGAATTCACACACAATACAACCTCTTAAAGGGGGGTTCTGCTTTAAACGCTACTGAATCCAGGCAGCAGGAAGTAGAGAATATTCTGGAAGGAAAAGGGCTGCAACCAGAGATTTTTTTTTCTTCACCCCAGTGTTTGCAATCTTGTCGCTCAGGTCAGGGCCACGCCTTCAGGCCCAGGAGGTGGAGGGCGCCAGGACCAACCTCCCCAGGCAGAACAAGGCCTGTGCCCCGGCTTTCGGCGACCCGCAGGCCTCTACGGTCTGGGTGGACGGCTGCTAGGATGCATTTGACTCCTGGAACCCACCCAGAACCGACAGAGGATCTGCTGGCAGAAGAGAGAACTCTAACCGGCTACAGGGACTTAGCATCCACCCAGAAGACACGCGTGCCCCTTTGCCTGCGTGGGTCCCAGGCCACCAGGGAGGAGAGGACGACACAGCGGGCTCAACTCCTTCCAGTCTTAAGGTGAAAAAGGTCCAGGGATTGCACGTCCAGCCTGGCGGTCAGAGTTCATAACAAGGGATTCTGCACCTGCTAAGAGAGCAGGTGTGAAAAACCCAGCCCACCCCCACCCCTCAACACACAAATGGTGACCGCAATCAGTAATTTGATTGTGGAAATCATTTCACAGTGTGTGTGTGTGTGTATGTGTGTGTGTGTGTATATCAACTCAGCACGTTGCATACCCTGATTATGCAGTTTTTGTTCGTCCCTTGACCCCCTGGGGGAAAGAAACCAAGGGGCTTCTCTAGTCAGCTGGTGGCTCCTGGAGTGAGCAGGGGAGGAGCGAGTTGAAACGCAGGCACAGAAATTTCCCCGTGCATCTTCCAGAGGACAGCGAGCACACCTGCACCAACGGTGCCTTTCTGTGCCTCCCTGGAGATCCTTGACGTGGAAGTCACCCAGGCGACTGCAGGATCGCCCAGGGCGGGGCGGGGCGGGGTGGGGGTTTCTGAGCGCATGACTGTAGTCATAGGTGTCTGGGCTTTGTCACCAAGTGGAATGTGAGAAAAGGGATCACACCTGGCGTGTGTATGAGCTGCAAGCAATGCCGTGTCAGTGCTGGGTGAGTTTCTGTCCTGTGACTTCTGAACAGTCCCGCCTGCCCTGCAGGCCCCAAACTATCCAGGGAGAGGGGGACCCAAGGACAAACCTTCCCTCTGGAACCAAAGAAAACTGGCAACAAACTCAGCCTGACACTTATAACAAGCACAGTGCGATGCGGCTACACAGCACTTGTGCATGCAAGTCAAGCCTCTCACAGACAAGACCAAGGCAAGCTCTGCTCTGGGGCAGATGGTGGGAGTGGAGCAGGGAGCCAAGGAAAGCAACAACTCCCTGTGTGTCCCTCTGCAGGCCAGATCACGGTGACATCAGCCAGGACTCAAACTCAGGCGGTCTGGATCCAGGAAGCCGCCCCACGCTGTGTCGCAGGACAAACAAAGCCATTTGACTCTGCCTCTGAGGCCTTTCTGCTCCAGCCAAGGTAGGCCGGGTGCTGAAGGTCACAGGGCTGGCTTGGGAGCACCTGCTGGAGAGACGGGGCTGCGGTCCTCAGCCGTCCACTTGTCTGGGAGTCCAGAGAGTCCAGGAGCAGCCCCGCCCCTCCTCCCACACCGCGAACCGCCTGTTCTCTGCTTCCACCTGTAACCCCTACCCTCTCAGTTACAGGTTTGTTCAGGTTTAAAGCAAGTGCTAGAAGAGGACCAGACGACTTTCACCCCCTAGACCTTGGTGTGGTTGGTTCTCCTGGTTTGTCTTCCTGGCCGACACCAATCCTAGCAGCATACAGAATGACGTACATGACCGCCAACTCCCTGCTCCCACGCTTCCCTCCTGCATGGACCCCGGGCGGCCGCCACAGTTCCCGCATCTTACAGAACTGGCAAGAGTGCGGGAGATGGGATGCTTTAGCAGGCCGATTCCAGAAAGGTTGAAATCCATGCCCTAACACAGAGCCCAGGGGTCCCTAACAGCCCAGCACAGAGGAGATTGGGTCACTGCCTTGGAAACAAGCAAGCCACCAAAGCAAGTGGCTCCCAGTCCAAAGGCTGCTCATAGCCTGACCCTGCCCCTGCCCCCCTCCCAGAAGCCCGGGGAGTGACAGGACTCCTAGGTCTCTCTCACCAGCCCTCCATACTAACTCTGCCAACCTGGAAGTGGGCAGGAGAGGAGCCTGATGGGAAAGCCCAGCCTCCAGGCAGTGGCCGGCACCGGCCACCCCAGACTCCCTGCTGCCACAAACAGATAGCGTGAGCTGGGTGGGAACCAGGGAGTGCACTTGCTAAGCTCCCGTGCCAGTCTCTCAAAAGGGAGCTGAACTTGGCTGTGGTGCTCACAGGGCCTTATTCACAAGCACGGAGCCTGTGCGACAGCTGGGAGTCTACCAAGTGGCCGTAAGGTGCCCACGGGAGCTTTGGGGTCACTAATTCATGATGCATCCAGTGGTTCAGGAGCCTGCTCTGTGCCAGGTGTTGGAGCTACAATGCAGAAGAGTCACCTCCCCAGGCCCGGGGAGGGGACCCGTGTTAATCACACGGACCTGGCGATGAGTCCGTGACCGTCATGGAGACGAGCTCTCCTTGGGTTAGACTGGTCATGCCAGCCATCTAGCAAAGGAGCTTGGCCTACAACAGCACTGATGGAGGGGAAGCTGTCCATCTGCCCATGACCTTGGGTGAGCCGCCTACTCCTTTAAAGCCTCTCTTTGACTCATCTGTAAAATGGGTCCATATACACGTGGCCATGGAGAGGTGTACAAGTGACAAGTGTCAGCTTGTGTCAGCAGAGGAACCTCTCACGTCCAAGGCCCCAGGGCCAGCCCTGAGCCTGCCTTTAGCAAAGCTCTGAGACCCACACCATCCTTCCCCAGAAGACAGGCCTGTGCTTCTTCTGGAAGCTCGGTAGATCCTGCTAAGCCCCCTCCTCACTGCGTCCCTCCTGAGCATCTAGCCCGATCCCCAGCCAGAGCCCCTGCCCGCCCCTGTGCTTGCAGTCCTGGGTCTCTTTAAGCAGCCGCTGCCAGCGCTGTGGGGGACTGATGGTGATTCAGCCCTGGCCCCAAACAAGCTGGATGCACGATCGCTCAGCCAGGACGTGGCTGCAAGCCCACGAGCTGCTGCGAGGGACAAAGCCGTCTCCTCTGGCCATCGGCAGCTCCCTCCCCTGTGCTGACAGGCGCACTGAGGCCCCCGCCATCGTCCCCGAGGTGGACACTGGGCGGGGGGGGGGGGGGTGCTGGCTTCCATCTCTGGAGGGACTGAAAGAAAGACAATAGCCGCGGGGGGCCGCGGGAGGGACACCAGACAGCGGGTGGGAGCCAGAGTGCGCGCTTCTTGCTCCCTTCCGGCTCTGCGGCAAGGCAGCTGGTCTGGGCACGGACTTGCTGTTTCTTTTCTCTCTGCTCAGGACCAGCAAAGAGAAGGCACCAAGGCTCGTTCCAATCTGGGGGGCCCGCAGGGTGTAGGAGCCCCACTTCCATGGCATCCGTCCTATTTCCACTCGGTCTCCAGGCAACGGGACACAAAATCCACCGGAGCTTTACCACAGAGCCGGTGAACTGGAAGGGGCTGGAGACCGCTCTGCCCAAGCACCGGGCACCAAAGCACGCGGGGAGGCTCAGACACAAGGGGGAACGCGGACGGGGCTCTTACAGGCAAGGCGAGGTCACACAGAAAGGGGCCGGCGGCTCAGTCTAGGGCATTGCTGCCGCAAGCGCCCTCCCGCTCCCACGGATCCCGAGACGGCAGGTTGAGGACCCTGCCAGACTGGGGCTCGGAGCGGGGTCAGGAAATGAGGCCCAAGTCTCCTTGCCTCTTCCTGAAGGCAGAACTGGACCTGCTCTGCCCTGGCTGTCCACCCAGGGGGACCT
This sequence comes from Oryctolagus cuniculus, assembly GCF_964237555.1. Classification (NCBI taxonomy): domain Eukaryota; kingdom Metazoa; phylum Chordata; class Mammalia; order Lagomorpha; family Leporidae; genus Oryctolagus; species Oryctolagus cuniculus. The sequence continues at coordinate 7,361,593 of NC_091448.1, read as the reverse complement.
TCCTTCACGTGCACAAGGGAGGATGCCCATAGCCATCACTCAGGGAAGGAAGCTTCCCGCCAGCTGTGTCTCTGTCTCTGTCTCCACAGGACCCTTTGGTGATCACAGAAAACCATCGCAGCTCAACAGCTGTGCGTGGAGCTGCCCCCGACCCAGGCATCCTCCCGCATAGATACACAGAACCCTGGGGCTCCCGCTTGGATTCTCGGGGATATCCTAGGAAGAGATAAATGCAGGGAAACAGAAACCCACCAAGCAGAGAAAAGGGTGAATGTCAATTACACCCCCACTCAGCTGGCTTCAGAAAAAAAAAGTCCCCCAGTTTCTCCTTCCAAAAGAACAGCTACCTAGGCCCCAACATCTACAAGGACAGCAGGGACCAAGGGAATGAGCACCGCTCGATAGACTGAAGCGTGGCACACGTCCTCGTTTCAAGGAAAAGTAAAAAAGCTACGTCTCGAGGAAACAAAAGTAGGTTTGGTTCCAGGAGCCGGGCAGAGCCGTGGACACCCCCGGCGGAACCCACCCAGCGCTGGGAAGGCGCACGGAGCACCAGCGAGAGTGGGAGCCACCGCCAGGCAGCGGGAGATGCGAGGGAGGAACACAGGCCCTCTCTTCCCATGCCAGGCGCACAGGGGCTGGGGGCAGATGAGTCACAGGCGTGGAATGGGGTGAACAAAGGCGTTACGCAACTCACTCATCACTCTCAACAGCCAGGGGGTAGCCCGGTGGCATGTGCCCACCGACGAAGCCACTGTGATGAATAAACCATGTGATCAACATATCATATCATACAATAAATAGCAACATAAAGGCCTCACCAGGCTATTTCCTGATTGTGCAAACTAAGAGGACTGTGACAACTGGCTGGGGCAGCCATCCTATACGCAGTCCATCGCTTTTCCAAAATATACGTATGCAGCACAGGACTGTGTATCAAAAATAAAAAGAATAAAAGCAGCACGGTAAACTCTGTAGAACTGCATGGAACTGGCCGGCACCGTGGCTCACTAAGCTAATCCTCCACCTGTGGCACCGGCACCCCAGGTTCTAGTCCCGGTCGGGGCGCCGGATTCTGTCCTGGTTGCTCCTCTTCCAGTCCAGCTCTCTGCTGTGGCCCGGGAGTGCAGTGGAGGATGGCCCAAGTTCTTGGGCCCCTGCACCCACTTGGGAGACCAGGAGGAAGCACCTGGCTCCTGGCTTCGGAACAGCGCAGCGCGCTGGCCGCAACACGCTGGCCATTGCGGCCACTTGGGGGGTGAACCAAGGGAAAAAAGAAGACCTTTCTCTCTGTCTCTCTCACTAACTCTGCCTATCAAAAAAAAAAATTAAAAATAAATTAAAAAAATAAAGAACTGCATGGAACTTGAGTCCGACTGCAAACAAAACAAAGTCATCATCCCCCTTTTTCTGTAAGGGACGGGACACTTGGGCGTGTTTGCTCCTCCACGCTCCAAGGAGCCCCTGTGTGTCCCAGCAGATGGACGGCCCGCCCTGTCACCAAGGCCTTGGAAGGTGGGCTGCAGGAATGGGAACATGAGTGAGCAGGGAACAATCTCGGGCTGGGAGAGAGTCCAACAACAGTGGGGCAAGCTGGAAAGGAACAAAGGAAAGAAACGAGGAGATTGGGTCACTGCCTTGGAGACGAGCAAGGTTTCCTTTGTCGCAGCCCGAACCATGAGCGGAGCTGGAGGCCTCTCAGAATCTGGAGAGCCAGCAAACGCATCTCATTAAAAGCCTCACGAAAGTCCTGTGCACTTTCAAGAAGTTGCCGGAAAATTCTAGAATCGCAACGGGCAGGGGGAGGGGCATGAGGGAGCTGTGCTATTTTTTTTTTTTTAACTAAATTTTATTAACAACAACAAATTACTATACACATCCTAAACATCAGGCACCATGCCTAGGGAGTGACAGTTCCTGGTACATTCAGTCTCCCAGGACCTGTTTCACAGCGGGGACCACTGAGACACACAGCAAGGTGACAGCTGGGAGAGGCTCACACTCTGCTAAAAACGGAGGGCCTGTGTCCGAAGAGGAACGGTGCCATGAGCTGTCAGATTTCTGATCCAGAGGACGGAAGGGCAGCAGCCCCCGGGCAGAGTGGGCAGCGGGGAGGGGGAGCCTAGCAGCTTCAGGCAAGAGCTAAAGGACGTGCCCAGGAAGGCAAAGGCACGCATGGAACAGTCAGAGCTGCCAGGCATGAGGGGTCCCCAGCAGACCCCTGACAGGAGGCAGACGTGGACTTGCAGAACCATGAAAGACGCTGGACACGGGGGCCAGTGCTGTGGTGCAGTGGGTTAAGCCACCGCTTGCGACAATGGCATCCCACGTCACAGAGTGCTGGTTCCAAGTCCTAGGGACTCTGCTTCTGACCCAGCTCCCTGCTCACGGCCTGGGAGAAGCAGAGGAAGACGGCTCAAGTCCTTGGGCCCCTGCCACCCATGTGGGAGACCCGGATGAAGTTCCTGGCTTCTGGCTTCAGCCTGGCCCAGCCCTGGCTGTTGTAGCCATTTGGAGAGAGAATCAGCAGATGGAAGATCTCTCTCACTCTCTCTCTCTCTCTCTCTCTCTTTCTATGACTCTGCCTTTCAAAGAAATAAATCTTGAAGAAGCTGGACTCAAAAGGCCACGTATCGCATGGCTTTGTTTGGATGAATCGTCCAGAACAGCCAAAAGTTCAGAGACGGAAAGGAGATGGGTGGTCGCCGGGGGCTGCGGAGAGCCTGTGGGGTCCAGCCCTTCCCTTGGGGTGGAGACGCCTACGTCCAAACTCTCGAAAATGCATACCTTCAGTGCATGTTATTTCTGCACATCAGTCATCCAGAGACCCTAAAGGAGTGCTGGAATTCACGGTGAACGGCCTTGACGCCACCCAACCGTATACACTTTTAGAAGCGTGAAAAGGGTGCCTTTGGTTCTACACATCGCACCACAGTTCAGTACAAAGTGCAGCTGCAAAAGACCCTTGAGTTCACGTTCACCGAGCCCGAGACCAAAGCCCAGAACCGGGCCTCGGCCTGCGCCCAGCGGGAGGCTCAGGACTGGACGGCCCCAGGACCCTCCAATGCATAAACTCTGTTTGCAGAGAGGGTGCGGCAGGCAGGCAGGGAGTGAAGGCAGCTGGCGCTGGCCCGGGCTGCAGTGGCCCCAGGGAGCAGGGAGGGCGGCCGAGCAGGAGGAGGAGGAGGAGGAGGAGGAGGGCTCCTTCCCCGTGCGGCCTCCCCTGGGCTCTGCAGAGCCGGCCCGCAGCCCCCTCTGGCCTCTGCCCACCTGGCAGGCCCTGTGGCTGCTTTCTCGGGGCTTGGGAGTCCAGCGTCCTTGGTTTGCATCACAGAGTCAACACCAATTTATCTGCCCTGGGCAAACAAGACCTGGGCTGTAAGTGGTGGAACTCTGACAATATTTAATGACTCGGGCGGGGGTGGGGGTGGGGCTGCTGGCAGGCCAGGGGAGAGAGCGAGCTGGGGGGAAATTCCGTGGGGGGGGAGATGAAAGGGGACTGTAAAGCAATTCTGACAGGTTAACAGACAGGTAATATTCCAACGGGTGTTGACTTAACCAGGCGAGCGCTCCATGCAGCACCGATTAAGCCGAGGCACGAGAGCCGCGCGGCTCCGGGTTCCGCAGAAACAAAGATGTAGTCAGAGAAAACCAAATAACAGCCAGGCCGGCCTCTCCCCGGCTCGGAAGCCACCCGGAGATGCTTCCTGGAGACTGGTCTGGAGAGAGAACTTCCTGTGGGTGCCTTGCAGGGCTGGGCTTCTGACAGCTGCTGGCTGGGGAGGGGCACACATGGGCCAGGCCCACAGCAAAACAGCCCAGTCCTGCCACTTCTGCGCCCAGAAAGACAGCCGGGCTGGTCCCACCTGGGGCTGCAGGCTCAGGTCAGGGAGCCAGCAACAGAAATCACACCAGCTCCAAAGCCCCAGTCCGCCCAAGCCACAGTCAAAACCCTGTCCTGTCCATCCTCGTTAGTGGACACTGGATGAGTCCCTTAACCTCAGTGGGCCTCGATTTCCTCATCTGTAAAATGGAATGATATGAAGGCACTTCAGAAAGTTCTTGGAGGAGTGGGTGTTTAGCCTAGGGTTCGATTCCTGGCCCCGGTTGTCAGTGCAGATGCTAGGAGGTTCCGGGGATGACCCCAGTGATTGGGTCCCTACCACCCAGAGGTGAGAGACTTGGATTGGGTTCCCCGCTCCTGGCCCAGCCCTGGCTGTTGCAGGCATGTGGGGAGTGAACCGGAGGATGAGAGATTTCCGCCTGTCTCTCTCACTCCTTGTCTTTCTCCGTTTGCCTCTCTCTCTCTCTCTCACACACACACACACACACACAAAACCTAGAAATTTGTGGAACATGGGATCAAAACCTAAGTTTATTTTGGTACAAAAAAGTTTGAAATCCATGCACACAAAGGGGTCTCCCAAAAGTTTTTTATGAAAAGCTATGCATGGATTTCAAGCTTTTTTTTTTTTTTTGCATGCAAACAAATTTATCTTTTCATTTCATTTCTGTGAACATTTTGAAGGGCCCTTGGATTTCTCACAAGGTTGTTTAATGCCGTGTCACTGATCATTAATTATTATGTTCATATGAGATACAAATAGGAACAATATTTGATCAATAACCCTGAGGAACAAATATATAAGAAGAGGTTAAAGGCCGGTGCCGTGGCTCACTAGGCTAATCCTCTGCCTTGCGGCACCGGCACACCGGGGTCTAGTCCCGGTCGGGGTGCCGGATTCTATCCTGGCTGCCCCTCTTCCAGGCCAGCTCTCTGCTGTGGCCAGGGAGTGCAGTGGAGGATGGCCCAAGTCCTTGGGCCCTGCACCCCATGCGAGACCAGGATAAGGTACCTGGCTCCCGCCATCGGATCAGCACGGTGCGCCGGCCGCAGCACACCGGCCGTGACGGCCATTGGAGGGTGAACCAATGGCAAAGGAAGACCTTTCTCTCTGTCTCTCTCTCTCACTGTCCACTCTGCCTGTCAAAAAAAAAAAAAAAAAAAAAAAAAAAAAAAGAGGAGGTTAACTAAAGCACAGGGCCTGGACGAAAGCAGGTAGTGAATGCACCGAGCTGCCTTCCAGCCTCTCAGCCGCCACCTGGCCAGACACAGACCCGAACGACCTGCAGACATGAGGGTGGCTGAAGTTTTTGTTTTTTTCAGCTGATAAAGGTTATCCCATCTGCACTCATGCTCGCAGGCAATGGGAAGTCGGCCCCTTCGCGGACGAGGGGACACGCCGGCTCAGGTACCGGGCGACACCCCAGCTCTCTGAGACCCTGGCAGCCACGTCCTGCAACTCGATCCGCTTCCATGTTCCCGTACATGAACACGTTCAAAGGCACTGAACCAGCACACAAGGGATGCCAAGAGTCTGACTTCATTTCCTACAGGGTTCCCTGGCCTCTGTTACAGGACACTATTTTGAGGTTGGATTATATATTTTTAGGTTATTTGGAAAATCATTGTGGCTTTAAATAATAAAATTCTGAGTGGCACCTGTCAGGCCTGATTACCATGAGTCTGGTAAGCCCCGTGTTCTTTCTTTTTCATTTTTTCAAAGAGCAATGAAGTAAGTGTTACCCAGAAAGGCTTGCAAGGATCTGCAGGGCTGTGTATTAAACACTCTACTGAGGCTGCTCCCAAAGGCTTGTGCCAGAGACCCAGCGAGGGGCCCACGGGGGTGCACCCGAGGCTGGGCCTGTGCGCACTGCCCAGAATAGGGCTGGGACGCAGACGCCCGGGGCATCTGGTCAACCTCCTTCATGCCACCAGCAAGGACACAGGGGCCCAGGGAGGTTGACGCCTCGCCTCAGACTCACAGACGTGCACGGGGAAGCCAGGCTCCATCCAGCACACTCTGAAGGTCACTCCAGCCTGCTGACCTGGCCCAGATCTCACCTCACTGAAGGGTTCTTCCACGTGTCCCCACGCCCCTTTATTTTCAGGATTCAGTCCTCAGCCCTTCTAGAACAGTGCACCTCTCGCCACGCCCTGGTGGCTGCCCGTCGTGTGAGTCTCACCCAGGACGGGACTGCCGGCTCAGATGGAATCCCTGTGGCTTCTGGCTGTTTCTGTGCCGAGGAAGGAGGGGGCACCTGCACAGTGACCGTGACCTCCTGGGTTCAGAGAGTCACTTCCTTGGGGAGCAGGGACCCCTGGCCCAAACCACTCCTTCTCTCACGATCACCACCACCAGGCCCCGAGTGGCTATAATCTGCTGAATCCCGCCTGTAGACGAGGAAGATACAGACCTTAGGGTAAATGTCCAAAAGTGCTGAGAACACTCTAGACACTCAGCCAAGAGGGACGAATTAAGTCAAACTCAACTGCGTGTGTGTGTGTGTGTGTGTGTGTGTATACATGTGTTGGGCTAGGCGCAAGGGCAGAGAACATTTTTTTCTGCCAAGGGCCATGTGGCTATTTATAACATCATCCACAGGCCATACAAAATTGTCAACTTAAAAATTAGCCTGCTATAAATTTATTGAATCCCGAGTCCCGTCTGTGGTTTCGTTGGCAAGGCCGTGCCATGTGACTTCGCAGGCCTCGGACAGCCTGTGGGCCAGACGGCCCTCCAACTCTGCCAGGGAGTTAGAGACAAAGGCGGAACCAGCCTCGGGGCACAACAGGAATCTGCAGGCATCTCACAGGAGTCTCCGGTTCCCCTAAGAGTTGCATCAGCACGGGCTCAGCAGAAGTTCCCTCCCCCTCTCTCCTCTGAACCTTAATTCGGTGCCTAGTGCAAGGAAAAGTGGCTGAGGAGCAGAGGAGTCAGTGAGAAAGAGGAGTCTTTTAATGCGAAGGGATGCAGGGAACACAGCACACAGGAGGGGGCCTTAGAACTTTGTGGAAGACCACTATTATGACAGTGCTTTAGAAACGTGTTTTAGATCCATTAATCTCCCCCAAAATCTGCAAGAGTCTCTCAAAAGGTTTGTGGGAGATGGAATTAAAAGATACGTTTATCTCAGTGCAAAAATATTCTGAAATCCATCCATAAAAGGTCTTCAGAGTTCACAAAAAAAACACGTATCATGGAAAAAACGATGTATGCATGGAGTTCAAATTTTCTGGCACAAAATAAAGTTATATTTTTTGAAAAAAGATTTATTTATTTATTTGAGAGGCAGAGTTACAGAGAGAGAAAGGGAGAGACAGAGAAGGAGGTCTTCCATCAGCTGGTTCACTCCCCAGATGGCTGCAGTGGCTGGAGCTGAGCTGATTGGAAGTCAGGAGCCAGGAGCTTCCTCCAGGTGTCCGACACGGGCACAAGGGCCCAAGCACTCAGGTCATCTTCCACTGCTCTCCCAGGCCATTAGCAGGGAGCTGTATCGGAAGAGGGGCAGGCAGAACACGAACCGGCACTCATTCAGGATGCTGGCACCCCAGGCAGAGGCTTAGCCTACTATGCCACAGCGCCAGCCCCTAAACTTATCTTTTAATTCCGTTTTTCCAAGAACTCCTTGAGGTACTCCTATCTGTATTACACATCACTCCCCAGCCTTCCGATTCTACTCACTTAGAAAACAATGAAATGATCCCTACCTCCTTGGCCTTGCCAACAGCTGAGCGCTAACCCACGTCACCATCTGTGGCCTCTAAGCCCAGGCTAAACATCGCTAATCACAGTTCTGGAAATCTAGGAAAGCTGGCTTGCCAAGGCCGGAATACGAGACCACACTTCAAAGCCTTCTGTGCGATGAACACCGCAAATGAGGGACGCAAGCAGATCGGCTCCCCCAGGAACTGAGCCTCACCCCTGCATGTTCTCCATCTCAGCCGCCAGACCCAGTAACAGGTGCCCAGTCAGGAACACAGCACGGACTCATGGCTGTGAAATCAGTAAGACGTCCGGTCCATGTTGCACTTGTATTAAAAATGCTATGGGGGACCGGCGCCGCAGCTCACTAGGCTAATCCTCCGCCTTGTGGCGCCGGCACACCAGGTTCTAGTCCCGGTCGGGGTGCCGGATTCTGTCCCGGTTGCCCCTCTTCCAGGCCAGCTCTCTGCTGTGGCCCGGGAGTGCAGTGGAGGATGGCCCAGGTCCTTGGGCCCTGCACCCCATGGGAGACCAGGAGAAGCACCTGGCTCCTGCCATCGGATCAGCACGGTGCACCAGCCACAGCGCGCCGGCTGCGGCGGCCATTGGAGGGTGAACCAACAGCAAAAGGAAGACCTTTCTCTCTGTCTCTCTCTCTCACTGTCCACTCTGCCTGTCAAAAAAAAAAAAAATGCTATGGGGCCAGCGCTATGGCACAGTGAGTTAAAGCAGTGCCAGCATCCCATATGGATCTGGTTCAAGTCCCACCTGCTCCTCTTCCAGTCCAGCTCTCTGCTGTGGCCCGGGAGTGCAGTGGAGGATGGCCCAAGTCCCTGGGCCCCTGCACCCGCGTGGGAGACCTGGAAGAAGCTCCTGGCTCCTGGCTTCAGATCAGCCCAGCTCTGGCATTGCAGTCATTTGGGGAGTGAACTGGCAGATGAAAGACCTCTCTTTCTCTGGTTCTACCTCTCTGTGAAACTCTGGCTTTCACATAAATAAAATAAATCTTTAAAAAAAATTATGCTAGGGGTAGGTGTTTGGTACATCAGTTCAGATGCCACTGGTGATGCCTACATCCCATATCAAAGTGCCTGGGTTCAAGTCCCAGCTCCACTCCCAGTGCCGGCTTCCCATTAACACAGCCTGGGAGCAGCAAGGACGTCTCAAGCCCTTGGGCCCCCACTCCTGCTTCCAACTGGCCCAGCCCTGACACTGTGGGCATCTGAGGACCGAACTGGAGGATGGAAGGTCTGTCTGCCCGTCCTCCTCCACTGATACAGAAATTTTTTTTCTTTCTTTTTTTTTTTTTTTTTTTTTTGACAGGCAGAGTGGACAGTGAGAGAGAGAGACAGAGAGAAAGGTCTTCCTTTGCCGTTGGTTCACCCTCCAATGGCCGCCACGGCTGGCGCGCTGCGGCCGGCGCACCGTGCTGATCCGATGGCAGGAGCCAGGTGCTTCTCCTGGTCTCCCATGGGGTGCAGGGCCCAAGGACCTGGGCCATCCTCCACTGCACTCCCGGGCCACAGCAGAGAGCTGGCCTGGAAGAGGGGCAACCGGGACAGAATCCGGCACCCCGACCGGGACTAGAACCTGGTGTGCTGGTGCCACTAGGCGGAGGAGTAGCCTAGTGAGCCGCGGCGCCGGCCTACAATGGAATATTAATCAGCCTTAAACAGGAAAGGAATGCCTACGACATGCCGTGTCAGAGAGGAACCCGGAAGATGAGCGAAATCAGCCAGTCACCAAGAAAACAAATACGCGTGACATGATTCACAGGAGGGACACCGAGTAGCCACGCTCGCTCGTGTAGACGGCCAGGAGGACCACGGTCTCCAGGAGCTGCGGGAGGGGACGGAGCGCCACTGCTCCGTGTGTGCTCTTCCTACTTTGAAGCCTCATGCTGGTGATGGCTGGCATAAGGCTCCGACGGTTCTCAGCGCCACAGATCTGCACACCGAAGACGGCTACAAGGCTGTACCTTATATATATTTATCACAATCAAACATAAGTAAACACGCTTCTAAACCTTCTTCTCCCCAACCTGCGAGAAGCGGGAACGAGACCCTTCAACAAAGACCTTTGCAAAGCTACGGTGCCTCTCACTGGGTCCCTAACAACCCCCCCCCCCCAGACCAGACCAGACCCGATGCCTATCCAAACGGCATTCAGGGGACCCCGGGAAGGCTCCCCAGCATTTCTGAGGCTGCTTCCTCGAGCAGAAGCTAACACCATCTCATCAACCAATCGCTAGCAGCTTACAGGAAAGCAGGAAGCCAAGGGCTCAGTAAAAAGCGGCGTGGAGCTGTGCAAAGTCCAAGCGCCTACCCCTTCGGAAGGACAAAGAGGACAGCAAACCAGAAAGCAAGAAGCGAGAAACAACGGAGGCAGGCAGAGAAAGACGGCAACGCAACCAGGAGTGAGAAGGTCGGTGGCTGCCGCGGCCACCCGGCCGGGGGCTGAGGATCGAGAAGCCTCTGGAACCTTCTCCTCCCGCTGGACGGGCCAGCAGGCAGCTCTCTCCAGAGCAGCCCGCGGCCTGGGCCCCTCCTGGAAAGGCCAGCTCCACGAAAAAGAAAACACGCTGAACCAGAGACGCAGGTTGGAAAGGGCAGCTGGCTCTGAAACCCTGGGCCGTGAGTGTGCTAGAAGGAGCTTGGTTTTGCCCTTGAAGGAAATAAAATTTATGGTTTGTCAGATAAGTAGAAAGGAAAGCCCTCGGGATGGAAACTCGGCCAGATAAAAGTCTGCAAGTGAATAAAAAGTCTTCTTAAAATGTGGCGTCTCAATATTTCAGCAAAAAAAAAAAAAAAAAAAAAAAATCCCGGGATGCACCAAGTTGCACTTTTAAAGTCCAGTGTGAGCTAGCAACACCTCCATAAGGAGAGAGGGCTTCTTTCTCTCTGGGTGGGCTTGTCTGTCAGCCCCTGAGCCCTGAGAGCCGGGCCCTCCCTTTCACAATGTAACAGCCACAGACAGCAGCTACGGTGGGGGCGGGAGGGACAGCCACGGGGCACCTTCCAGACTGCTGGGAAGAGGAAGGTTCCATCCTATCTTGATTTGGACAGTAGTTGCAGGAACATAAACCTAAGTACACATTCTGTGCATTTTACACATATTTTTCCTAAGTAAAAAGCACGCATATACATAGCAGGGTATCTCGAAAAGTTCCTGGAGAACTCTGTATTCTAAACAAAACTATGCATGGATTTCAGAGTTTTTTGCACCAAAATTAATTTCTCTCTTAATTCTATTTTTTCCATAAACTTCTTCAAGAACCTGCATATACAGATTTTTTTTTTTAATCGTCACAGGTTTGCTTGATGTCCAACTAGAGCCAAGTTGTCAGAAACAGCCCCAATCAACAGTCATTCACTCACTCCCCTCCTCCGATCCACACTCCCGTTACCTAAGCGGGCTCCACCTCTGGGTCACCTGCCTGGAGACAGGAGAGTGACCGGAACGCACTCCAGGAGCTTGGTTCCAGCCAGGAGGGCTTCTGCAAAGCAGTGAATCAATCGAACAATGACAAGGCAAGCAGAGATCCTCCCAAACCCTGCATTCATTCCACTGCCATTCCAGTGCTTTTCTGGGCCATCTCCTGCCGCTTCCCCAGGCACATTAGCAGAGAGCGGGATCAGAAGGGGAGTAGCTGGGACTCGAACAGTTACTCCTCCCATATGGGACGCTGAAATCCCAAGCAGCAGCTTTACCTGCTACCCCACAGCGCCAGCCCCAAGGTTTCTACAAGCAACCCGGGGTGTGGGGGTGGGGGTGGGGGTGGGGGACATGCACTCAGGCCACAGCACTGGTCTGCCCTAGGGACCACGAAGGGTGTGAGCGAGGGAAACAGAGCTCTTCTGCACCCACAGGACATTCCAGGGTCAGTGGCTGTGTTCTTGCCCTCACAGACTCTCCCAGACTGGCCGCAGGGTGTGGTGTTGGTCCCCACAGGGGGCGCCTCTCCAATGCCGCTTGGGAAATTCACTGCTTCCATTTGCGTGGCCATCACCCCATGAGGGTCCCCCTTGACCCTCGGGGCGCTGCACGGTGCCTGATTCAGATCCCCAGGCCTGGCTCCTTGCCCACCTGAGCTGGGTCTGGGGTGAGGCCCCGCGTCAACACCAGGACCAAGCCCTGCCACTGAGAGAGAAGCCGTGTGGGAAACACTGGCTAAGGTGGCGGCTGGCAGGAAGCCCACAGGTTGATGGCACGAGGTCCACCCGGCCCTTGTGCCCTGCACTTTGGATCTGTGAGGCGTCCCTACCTCCCTACTTACCCCCACTGCACGCCCACCTGCACGGAAGGCTCCAGCTCACCCCAAGAAAGGACCACGATGCCACAGGCACTATGTTCCCACAAAGTTCCCTGCGTGCAACATCCCGTGGTGGCAGGGTCCCTGGCTGCCCCCACCCTCCCGCCCTGCCAGCCCAAGGTCACTCGCTCGTTCTGCACGTGTTCAACCCAGAGGCATCTCTCTGCCTTGGCTGGCCTCTCCCAGAAGGCCGGGGCCGCGGCAACCCTCTCAGGTGCTCCATCCCTGGGACGCCCACTCTCTGAGACACTGAACCCTGCACCTTTCCATCACGGCCGTGTCCTTGTCACCTCCACATGCTGTCCCTGACCCCACGGCTTGCTCCTCACGCTTCCTCCTTGGAGACCTGATGCAGACCGCGCCAGCCACCCCACCAGCCAGCGGACTGCCCGTGTAGGCACACAGCTTCGCCCAGGCCCACGGCCACTCCCAAGGCCGTGTTTTATGTTGTCTCTTCTAGCACTTCCCACAGGCTTCCAGTTTACCTCCTGATAATCACCTTGCTCACCCCAACAATGGCAACTACACACTGCGGGCATCACCAGTACCAGACACCACGCATTTCCTGCTCACTAACCCATGCAGTCTTCACACAGAGAAGCCTTTATTTTTACTCCACCCATTTTCCACATGGGGAAACTGAGGCAGAGCAGTTAAATAACTTCCCTAAGGGTACACTCGGACTTCCAGCTTCGCTTTTGATGTCTGTCCCCATTCCAAGGAGGAAAAGTAACACTGCATAGCCGTAGGCTCGGTGGGTGCCATCCCCTACTTCAGTGCAGCTGAGCCCAGCCAGCTGCCCGCCCTCAGGGAAGCCTCTGCCTGTTTTGTAACCTGGTGATGACAATGACCTCCTGGATTTCTCTCAGGACTGCTTGAGACACACAGACACACACACATGCACATGCATGTGCATACACACACACACTGGCACACACAAACCTACAAGTGATGTCCACAGGACACTGCATGGGAAGATCAGCAGTCCCACAGCTGGGGTCTACACCGCTTGAGGCACCAAAGCCAAGTGTCACCCTCAGAGGCAGCACAAGGATAGCCCAGGACAGCATGTCCCAAGCCTCACAACCCGTCTCTCCTCCTAACCACAGGCCGGGGTGGTGCGGAATCCCGGGAACCTCCGCCAGCCCCTTCCCGGAGCTGCTGCTCGCTGGACGCGGTCTCCTAAGGAGATCTGAACGCCTCATTTGCTGCATAAAATAGGGCGGTGTTGCAGGCCGAGGCCTTCATTTGTGGCTGTTATTTATAGTCCTGCACCTATTTGTGCACACTAGACAGGCCAGCCAGGAAGTACGGGCCCAGGTATACACACACGCGCACACACATACACACACATGTGCACCTGCACACATATATGAAACACACACTGCTTTGTAGGTACACCCAGCCCAGTTAATGGCAAGTCCCTTCGCTGTCCCCTGAAGAAGAGAATCTATTCATCTTCACCTGTTCAGTTCCCAAACCACTCCAAAACAAACACAATTCAAGCTGACCAGCTTTCAAAGTCCAACGAATCAGGCAGGCAGCACAAGTGCTCAGGACTCCCCCCCCTCCTTTTTTTTTTAAGATTTACTTATTTGTTTGCAAGGCAGAGTTACAGAGAGACAGAGGCAGAGAAAGATAGATCTTCCATCTGTGGTTCACTCCCCAAATGGCCGCAACGGCCGGAGCTGTACCAATCCGAAGCCAGGAGCCAGGAGCCAGGAACTTCCTCCAGGTCTCCCATGCCGGTGCAGGAGCCAAAGACTTAAGCCATCTTCTACTGCTTTCCCAGGCCACAGCAGAGATCTGGATAAGAAGAGGAGCAGCCAGGACTCGAACCAGCGTCCACATGGGATGCTGGCACTGCACGCAGTGGCTTTACTCGCGACACCACAGAGCCAGCCCCTCCCTTTGCTCTTAATTAACCAAAGCATTTAGGAAATGAAGGGAGCACAAAAGAGAATACAGAGCCACAAAAACTGGTCCCCTAGGAGGACTGTCCCCAACAGCAGCAAACGGGCTCCCTGGGTCGCCACTGCCTCTTGCCACTCAGGAACAGGCTTCGGCCTGCACAACCCGCCCGGAGGTAGCCCAGCCCCTGGGGAGGCCTTGCATCTCGTTCAGATAAGCTCACAGGGTGAGGCGGGCAGCACAGAACGGATCCCTAGTGGTGATTCACGGTTGTCCAGACCAGGTGGCAACAAAATGGACAGGCCAGGAGACAGACCAGGCTGCATTATTCTTCCAGCTTTAAAATGCCACCTTGGGGCCAGCGCCGTGGCATAGAGGGTAAAGACGCCGCCTGCAGTGCCAGCATCCCATGTGGGCGCCGGTTCAAGTCCCAGCTTCCCCACTTTCCATCCAGCTCTCTGCTGTGGCCTGGGAAAGCAGTAGAAGATGGCCCAAGTCCTTGCCCCTGTACCCACGTGGGAGACCCAGAAGAAGCTCCCGGCTCCTGGCTTCAGATAGGCGCAGCTCCGGCCACTGTGACCATCTGGGAGTGTATGGAGGGTAGAGGGTCTCTCTCTCTCTCTCTCTCTCTCTCTCTCTCTCTCTGCCTCTCTATAACTCTGCCTTTCAAATAAAAAAATAAATCTTTAAAATACCACCTTCCCACGTGTTGACAGGAATGCCCCAGGAAAAATCCAGTAGCTGATGCGATGCTTCAGTAACTATCTCTCACCGCATTTGTTTCTCTCTTTGGTCCTGATTATCTCCTGGTACAAGGACTCCCTGCCTCTCCCTTCCTCCTTCACTCCCACCCCGAAGAATCCCAAGTCCCCTCCTTTGCTCGCACAAGGCATTTATGGAAAACTCCCTTGCTGGGAGCTGATAGAAGAATGGAGTCGGCAATAATGTTGCAGGACCACAGCCCAGGAGCTGCCCAGAGGCCGGGAAGAAAGGCCGGCGGTAGGCACCGAGGCCAAGTGGACGACACGGGGAGTTGTCTCTTGCTGCTGGGGACTGAGCTGCACCGCCCCTGGTGACTTCCTGAGGGGCAGCCGGGCTTAGGGCAAGAGGACAGGGGAGACCCACACGAGAGTCTGGAGCACTGTCATGTACTTCATGGGGGAACAGGCTTGCAAAATCCCAGGAGTTACAAGGGTTAAGAAAGGAGACGTCTAAGAAAGTCCCAGGCTGCCAAGCAATGTCCAGGCCAAACCTCCAGACCCCCCCGCCGGCCCCCTGATGAGAGTATCAGGTCCTGTCTGCAGCTCCACCCTCCCTCCAGGGGGATGCGAAGTTAGCCTTTGTAAAGCATCTGAGGAAGGAACGTGAGGTCTGCATCCTGGTCAGACCCTCCCTCACCTGCCCTTTAGTGCCACCCACCTAGCCCTTCCCCCACCCACCAGCCTCAGCCCGCTCCCACCAAGGCCCACCTACAGACCCCCACTATCTAGCTGATGTCTTCCAAGGGCTTATTAGCCTAAAACCAGGCCCCCAGAGAACACGGAAGACACGAGGTGCCGTTTGAAAGCCAAAAGCCCTTCTAACACCCAAGCGTATTGATGACCCATGATCACCCCAGGTCTCCCAAACCCCAACTCCAGCCACCGGTCCAATGCAATCACAATGGAAACAAAACTCGGTTCTGTTCAAAGCAACGACTTGTACGACTCCGTTCAGAATAAAGGCAAAGACTCACAAGGACAACAGCGAAGTCAACTCCCCCCCCTCCAACCACTGCCATCGGAGAGTCTCTCGTTTTACACAAGAAGGCTACAAACCAAAAACGTAACAACTGGCTGCAGGCGGAAGGGGCAGTGACATTAAAACAGGAAGGCAGTAAGAAGTAACATTTTGTGTGTGGGGAGGCGGGAACATTTCCTATGCCTTTTACATGCCCTGGCTCAAATGCTCTTCCTCCGAAACCTGTAACAGATGCACAAAATGGGCCCATTTCACAGATGAGGAAGCTGAGGTTCCAAACAGAACAATAATCCCAGCGTCGGTGTGGTTGGTGAGATAAGAATGGCAGAGAGCAGCTGCTCTCACCTTCAAACTAAATAACATGATCTAAGCTGAGGAAGACGCACAGGACAAGACTGGACAGTATCTGAAGGAGGGGGCACGGGGGGCGGCTGAGGTTGGCACGTGGTGGAAGGCCAGTGTGGGGTGCGTCTGGCCTGGCAGTGAAGGCCCTAGTCAGGTTGCCCGTGTCCTGTACTAGGGCAGCTTCTGGCCAAGGCAGACCCCAAGAACCAGCAGGGCCGGCTCAGGCAGGTGGGTCTCCGGCACCCATGGGGGAGACCTGGGTCAAGTCCCCAGCTCCCACGTTGGCCTGGCCCAGCCCTGAGCCTTGTGCACCTCTGGGGAGTGAACAGTAGACAGAGGTTTTCTCTTTCTCTCGCTCTCTGCCACAAACCGTTGGGAGTGCAGGAAAGGGGACAGTTAAGAATGACCACGTGTTTGGACTCCCGGATGGAAAAGCTTCCCAGAACAGAGTCTGGAGACCATGGGCAGTAATTTCGCTTCAGAACCGCTGAGCTGGTGGACCCGTGCGACGCCCAGGCAGAGACCCCCACCAGGCTCAACGTGGTACCCCCCAGTCTTTCCCAAACTCAGGTGCCGACAGAGCCGGCTACGACACTCACACTTCAACCCCTTGGGGATGACAGCCTCCCGACTGGCCTGGAAACAAATCAATCGCCCACGCTTGCTTCCAGGATGGGCTCCGATGGGGCCACGCCCTGGAGTCACAGCCCCGAGACCCGCTGCTTAGCTCTCAGCGGCAGGAGAAGCCCGGTCCCTCAGTATCGCTGCCTTCAACAAGCAGAAAAACCCACATTCGAGAGGCCCGGGCCCTCCGTCCTCCCCCACACTGGCCAGGGGGACAACAGCACAGCCCTGGGGTTTCCAGAGACCCTTGCCTCCTGCATAACCCTGCCCAGCCATCCTCCTAAAGAACCGAAGTCCCCCAGGAAACCCACCTCACCCTCTGCTACTGGATTCTGCACCAAGCGCTTCCTGTGGGACCATCCCGGACCCACACCCCACATGACACCCACCAAATAATTACACAGCCGCAGCCCCTCACGGCAGGAGGACGACCAAACTCTGATGAAACAGAATGGAAGAGAAGACAAGTGAAAGAGGGTGTGCTCGCCAATGGCGGACGCTACCTGCCTGGGTCCAGCTGCTGCCCCCCGGAAGGCACGGCCCAGGGCCGCACCTGCAGCTGCCACTCACCTCTCCTGGACACAGAAGCAGCCGCTGAGAACCCCTACCCCACTCTTCTGCCCTCTCCACCCCGCCTGCTTATGGCACCCTCACTGACAGTGACAGCCACGTGCATCAAGAGGCCCTCGGAGCCCCCACATGTCCTGCTCCCCCCAGACAGTGGGGCCTACAACCAGGCCTGGACAATGGGCTGGGAGCGGATCGTCCAGCTGCCCCTGCTGCAGGGGGAACCTGACGTCACGGACACACAGGAAGGTGACCACAGCCTCCCTCCCCCACAATCTGAGCGTGTGTAGGACAGCTTGGTTCCAAGGCACAGGCCTGCGGGGATGTTTGTTACCGCGTCTCAGCTCAACCTATCCTGACTAATCCACCCACCACCTAAGGTCCTTGAGAGAGGTACCTCGGCTCGCGCCTCCTTTCTACACTGCATTCAAGGGCCTTCCTCTTCGGGCCCTGGCCTGACACGCCACTGCTCCAGCCTCCACAGTTCCCCTCCCATAAGCAGACTTTTTCAAATCTCTGTGCCCCTGCTCAGGCTGTTCCCTCTCCCTGGAATGCCCCTCGTCTCACCCCGAGCCCACAGCGCTCCGCACACCTCTAATCCCCGCCAAGGCCACGGCACAGCCCCCGTGCAGCCTCCCCCATGGTCCACACAGCCTGAGTCCCCCACGGGCCACGGACTGCACGCTACAGAAATTCCCTGTTTCCAAGTTGTCCTGTGCACTCCCTGGGGGCTGCCGTGGAGGGCATTTGTCTACACACACCTGTGTCGCCTGAGCCTGCAGGGCAGTGCCACGCTAGTGGCCTGCACTTAACAAATGTTTGCTGAACATGTTAACAACTGAACACAGCTCTCCATGAAGATCTATGGAGAAGACGCTGCATTTAGAAAAAAAAAAACAACACAAACATCCAAATGTATTCCAGGTGCGGCTGTTTACAAGTGGAAACCCCACCTGCCCACCACAGGGCACCGATGTGCGGTCTGTGTTCACTCGGGCAAGCTTCTCCACCGTCCTGGGTGCCCGAGCCAATGGCTGCTTTGCCTCCATGTCTCTGTCTCTCTCTGATCACTTTCAGAAATTAAAGGATTTCCAGAAGGGGAGCAGGTGCAGGCCGCACTCTGTCACCTGAGGCTCCGGTCCCAAGCCCAAGCAGGTTCACCTTGCTCTCTCCCCCAGGGGACCAAGCAAAGCTCCTTCGAGTGCACCTGACTCAGGAGAAGGTCCCTGGTCTGCCTGATCCCAACCCAGATGGAGCCCACAGGCCCGGAGAATGTGGAGACGACACTCTAGCCAAGGACAGCGCGCTCTCTGGGTTTGCTACACCCAGGCTGAGGGGCTGTCATCCTGTGGTCGTGGTTTGCGTCCCAGATGTGAACCTGCTCCGGGTCTTGCTGGGGAGACAGATGCCCCAGAGGGCTCTGGACACAGCATGGACCTGTCTGGCAGGTTTCTGAACAAATGCCAGAAAATAGAGATCAAATCTCCCTGGAAAGTGGACACGTCCAATGCCAGGGAACCTCAGGAAGTGGAGCAGGTGGGCTGCGAGCCCTATCTGGCCCACAGGAGGGCAGAAGGCAGACCGGATGCTTAGTTTCTTGGAGGCCTGCCTGGGGGTCACCCCCAGGCTCTCCTTGGCTAGTGGCCCCCAGACCCCAGCATCATATGGAGCCAAGCAGGAGGGCGCTCACCTGATGGAGGAGCAGGTCCCCCAGAGTCAGGTCATCAGCTCCGCCATCCACAGGCTGTGTGACCTCAGCCAAGTAGCTCAACTTCTCTGCGCTATTAGGAACACCCTCCCTCCCTGACAGCAAGGCACACAGACCTCTGGGAGAACAGTGCAGCTAACCCAGCCAGGGCTCAGTCTTCCCACCAGAGATGGGCAGGAGCGACAGTGTCCCTTCAAGGCCATCTGCATCAAGCGTCCGGTGGAAGGATTTTCAGAACTAAAAGAAGGGCCACGTACCCTGGCCTGGCCACAAACACTTGGGTCAACCACCGGAAATAAAACGGAGAATGCCACCTCCACTTCCTGAGGGCAGAGGCACCTGCGGGGGCATCAGGGCAAATCGGGGCCTATGTGAGTGGCTTTCCCCATGGCCACAGCACATGGGAGATGCAACGGGTCACCTCCGCCCGCCTGGGGGTCACGTCCAGCTTCCACAGGCTACGACTGGCTCCACCTCCAGCAGAGATGGGCTCTTCCACAACCGCTGTGTGTGTACACGTGTGTTGGGGGGGGCAGGTGTATATGGGGAAGGCTTGGACAGACAGCTGTCAGCCCAGCCCTCAATCCCCTCAGGCTGACCTCACTGCAGGGGTCTCGTCCCTAGGATGTGAACGCTGAGGCGTGTTCCTGCTCTGCACCACACAGCCCTGTTCACACGCATGCACACGCGCGCGCGCACACACACACACACACACACATGCAATCTGACAGGCCTGGGCTTTGTTGGTGCTGGTGACACAGGCTGGAGACCACATGCCTCTGAACTCAGGACCACAACTGGGACAACTCATGCATTACTCAATGCCCCTTAAACAGCCTTTGACCAAAAGCCCAGGGTTACTCCCTGCACAGTTTCTGAGCCAGGAAGGAAATCTTCCACTGTTCCAAGAGGCCCTAGCCTGCAGACCCCGAGGCACAGGCCGGGGCGAACTGGGGAGCTGGGAGTTCCAGTTCTGGCTGTGATGCCTCCAACCCAGGCCTTTGCTGGGGCCTCGGTTCCCCACCCAGGGGCTACAAAGACACCTGTGTTAGGGTCTTCGGGGATTCACTGGAATGACCCAGGCAAAGCCGCTGGCAGGGTGTCTGGCTCAGGGGAAGCAGCTAATAACCGTCTAGCTCTTCAGAAATCATCATCCAATACACAAAAATCAACTCAGAATGGATTAAGGACTTAATGTAAGGAGCACTGACGATGCCACCCGTCTTCTCCATTCACAGGAACAGGCAAGCACCTGCCCCATTCCACAGATGAGAAAACTGAACCTCAGCGCACTGGGTGACGTCCTCAAGATCACAAAGCCAGACGGGGCCCAGCCCAGGCTGTAGAGCGACGTCCCCACGGTGCTGCCCCAGGCCCACCTGGGCCACAGCAGACCCGAGTGGGTACCTGCAGCTGTGGCTGTGACCACCGTAGCTGTCTCCTTTGTCCCTGTACCTAGAGTTTCCTCCCAGAGCCCCGAGAAGCCACACAGTCCCTTGGGCCTCCAGGAGCAAGCAGGAGATTAGCAGTGTCATAAAAGAAAAATGAAGTTTTTTCTTTTTGTCAGATAAGGTGCCAGCTGCCCTGGGAGAAGCTGGGAGGAGGAGAGGCCTCCAGTGCCAGCCCCGGCTTCGGGTCCTGTTTCCGCCCAGGCCCCTTGCCGCCCTGGGAGGGAGCACTTCTTGCTGGGCCCAGCATCTCGACACTTGGTCCCCTCAGTCCTCTCGCAGCTGCAGGCTGCCCCTGCCCAACCAGGAGACAGACCTGGGAAAAGCAGTCTGACGCGGACACGGGCTCCTCTCACCCCACACGCGCTGCCCTCGCGTTTGCCTGGGGTCCTTTGGAGGAGGAAGGGCCTGACTCAGTGACCCCTGAACCCTGCATCTCAGTCCCCAGAGACCCCAGCAGCCTGGGAAGGGTCCGACCTATTGCTGATGCCCAGGATGGGGTCTCACACAGAGGCCTCAATTCAGGACCCTGCCATGGGTCCTGATTTTCAGTGGAGCTGTTTACCTGGCAGAATGGGAACGGACAACTCCGGTTTTCCAAAAGAAGAGCCACGCTCCTGACCCCACCCTCTCCGGAAGCTAGGGTTCGATGGTCACTACCCAGATCTGGGCTCCCAGGAGACCCTGGAATGCAGAGACCCCGTGCACAGCACTTGGTCGGCAGGCACATCTTTCCAGGGTGGAACTGCATGAGTGGCCTTGCACAAGGCAGGCTGCCACGGACCCAGCTGCCCAGGGTGCCACCGTGACAGCCAAACGGAACAAGGAAACCAACCGGGGCAGGCGTCTGTGCAATGACCATGGGGCCTTCTGCAAGACCAAGGCCGCTTCACGGTGCAAAGCCACAGGTGCCTTTTAGGCCCTTGGTCTGTGCCTTTTCTGGCATTTCTAAGACTGCCCAGCGACGGGGCTGGAATTGGGGGAAAAGCTCATTTTCAAAACGCCTCCGATCCTCTTCTCCGGAGAGCGGTGCCAGTGTGCGGGCACCCCCTGTCCACACAGCTTTGGGGACTGGGTTAGAACCACAGGAAAACCTAGAAAGGAAGACACAGATGGGCCTGGCCGCCTCTCCCCGTGGCTGCTCGGCCAGGGCAGGACAGATGACCAGCGGCCGGGGCCTGGAGAGTCACAGAATGGAGAAAGGGGACCGGCCAATAAACAAATGCAAATGCAAACAAGAGGGAGAAAGGCAGGCGGGCCGTTCCGAGGCGGCAGGGCCAGCGAGGGAGGAGGGCACCGACGACCCACGCTTCCTTCGCTGGGCAGCCGCACGCGGGGGCCGCCGGCTCTGAGCGGCGTCTTTGTGCAGCCGGCAGAACTGGCTGCGGCGGCTGCGCCCCACCAGCCGCGCGCCGGGCGGGCGGACGCGCTGGGCACAGCCAGGCGCCGAGGGCGACCGCGGCAGCCCCGGGCCGGCGGCTCCGCCCGCGCGCGCCGCCCGGTGGAGCCACGGCGCCATCAAGTGGCCTCTCGGCAACAGGAGCGCGCAGGGCCCGGGCTCCGGCCAAGGGACCGGGCGGTGGGGCCCGGGGGTTCCCCAGCCTCAACTGCCCACGGCGGCTCCAGGGGGAGGTCTGGGCCATGAGCAGGGGCCTGAGGAACCTGGGGGTTTCTCTCTCCTCCACCAACCTGCTCCCAGTGGAAAAGCTCTGGCTCCCAAGAAGGTTGGGACCAAAGCAAAGGGGACCTGCAGGGGACAGGGCTGCGCAGAGGCGCACAGCAGTCCTCCAGCTATGCGACCAGGGCGCTTTTGGTGCACGGGTCCCCAGAGTCACCACCCACAGCCTCTGCCCCAGGTCCTCCCAGGTCCTCCCAGGTCCCCAAGCCCAGAACACTGCTGTCCTGGACACAGCTGGGATCCCGTGTGCCTCCTGGGATAGAATCCGAAACAAGTTACGGGGTTCAAGAGCTGAATGTGAGGTCTCCACCCACAAAGGAACACACCAGGCAGAGACACGCCTTCACCCCACCCCTACCCCAGGGATGCTAAAAACCCAGGGCGGCACCAAACCACTCCTACGATATAAAGTTTCACTGATGAATTAACACAACAACCAATCAACAACGATTATTAATAAGAATACAGTATACGGTAATCATGTTATCTGAAACTCGACGGTTTCTAGAATTTTCCATTTAATATTTTCGGTGGGGGGATCATGGAAAGCAGAGCCACAAATAAGCAGGGGATGGGGAGAGGGCCCCTGGTTTTGCATCCACAGGACTTTAAGAACAGAAAACGGTTAAGAAGGGGGGGGGGGGTGCTTGATGTGTGCACACCGCTGTGCCAGCCGGTTCCCCCACGTGTGTTAGGGCGTGAGATGGGCAGTCTGCGGACTTTTGCTGAGGGGAGGCGCCTGGGGTTAAAGGCAAGGGTGGTCAACTGGTGGGGAGGGGGGCTGAGGTGTGAGTGCAGGGGGAGAGAGCTCCTTCCCCATCTAAGCGTGGGGGACACCCACTCCCGGGGCGGGACCAGGCTTTATGGCACCAGAAACTTAAACATTTTTCTGCAGGGAGGGGCAGCCTCGGGCTCAGGACTGGGTGGGGGTGGGGGTGGGGGTGGGGGGGTGCTGCCTCATTACTGCAGGAGAGACACGCCCCTCTCCCTGAAGCTGCTGGCTTCCAAAAACAGCCCCCCAGAAGGCACAGCTTCCGCCCTGGCTGCTACAACTGCCTCCCACACCCAGCTCCTCCCTGAAACTGGCCAGGCTCAGGGCTCAAGGTCACCCAACGACACCACGGCTGCCAAGGACGGCGAGTGCTCCCTGCCCCCTGGAGGAACACTCAGGCCCGGAGACCTCAAGGCTGGCAGCACCCGGGCACTGGCACCCCCTGCTTCCCTCCCACCGTCTGACACCTCGCTCTGGGCTCCCCAGCGGGGCCCCCATACATCCCAGCGAGGGGGGGGCCAGGGAAGAGCTGTGGAGCCCTCTGGCTGTCCCCTCCTCTGCACCGCTGAGTCCCGCATCACACATGAGGTGAAAGACTGCATAAGGACGCCCAGCACACAGTAGGACTGCACCCGGCACACAGTAGGGCTGCGTGGTCAGAGTCCTGGGCAGCCCTGAGCTCCCACCACCTCTCCATGCCCGTTCCCACCTCCTGCACAAGGAGAGCACCAGGAGCGCTCGGGTTCCCGGCGCCTCTGCTCACCCTCCCCGCGCCAGCTGCCCGCTGCCCAGTGGCATCGAGACAAGAAATCCCGGATCCACCACCCCACAGCCAGCCCGCCCTGCCGCAGACACCCCCGCCTTGAGTCCATCAGCCACACCACGAACCCCCTCCATCCACACGCTGCTCTCCCAAGTGTGCCTGGGGAGGTTCTGGGTCAAGGGTCAAATTGTTTCTCAGCCTACAACCCTGCCGCGTCCTTTCTTTTCCATCCGTGTGTATTCACATTCTACCTATCACTCCCTGAAAAATTCCCTGACACCCCACACCACCCACATTCCCCACACACCTTCCGCCCTCCCCGTCACCTACACACATGACAACCACCACCTGGAATGTTCCTCCCTCGCTCTGTGCACAGCCTTCAAAGTCCAGTAACAACGGCCAAAAAAACAAAAAGCCACCTCCACTCGGAAGCACTCCAGGATGCCCCCTCCCAGTTCAGGATGTGTGCATACCCAGCCACAGCAGTGTTTGAGTGCTGTGATGTCAGTATTGATTTTCCTGTCTCCAAGGCTATGCGATGAGCTCTCTGAGAACAAACCCCAGCTGAGGGGGAAGCTTCACCCCCTCTGGTGTCTCCACTCTGTCACCTGCACTGTGGGACAGTGATGAGAGCTACCTTGGGATGGGGGTTCGCAGCTGAGCCCAGGGCCTGACACAAGCCAGTGCCAGGACATAGAATGCAAGAGAGCATTTTCAATCTGAAATGCAATTTTAAAACTTCTAGAAGCCACAATTTTGAAAAAGAGTTATTTATTTATTTGAAAGGCAGAATCAGAGAGAGAGAGAAGTCTTCTATCTGCTAGTTCACTCTCCAGATGGCCACAATGGCCAGAGCTGTGCATATCTGAAGCCAGGAGCTAGGAGCTTTTTCTGGGTCTCCCATGAAGATGCAGAAACCCAAGGACTTGGGCCATCTTCTACTGCTTTCCCAGGCCACAGCAGAGAGCTGGATCAGAAGCAGAGCAGCCAGGACTTGAACCAGCACTCATATGGGATGCCAGCACTGCAGACAGCGGCTTCACCAGCTACGCCACAGCACTGGCTCTCTGGGTATAGGGGGTTAAGGCGCTGACATCCCATATGGGTGCTGGTTCAAGTCCCGGCTGCTCCACTTCTGATACAGCTCCCTGCTAATGCACCTGGGAAAGCAGTGGAGGATGGCCCAAGTCCTTGGGTCCCCGCTCCCACGTGGGAGAACTGGAAGATGCTCTTGGCTCCTGGCTTCAGATTGGCTCAGCTCTGACCATTGTGACCATTTGGGGAGTGAACCAGCGGGTGGAAGACCTCTCTGTCTCTGTCTCTCTAACTCTGCCTATCAAATAAATAAATCTTTTTTTTTTAAATAAAAGCCCCCAAAAGACCTTAAATTGATTTTAATACTATATTTTAATACTATATTTTATTTAACCCAATATATTCTATATCTTATCTGTTTAAAATGTCATCAATACTTCAAAAAGTACCCAAGAGCTATTTTATGTTACTCTCCATACTGGGTTGGTCGGTGCAGACTTTAGACTCAGCCGTCTCGCAGTTCACCACCTGTGGCTCGCGGAAGCTGGGCAGCCTGACCTGTGGCCCCCCGGGAGCGGCCCCTGGGACACCTGTGCTGGTTCCCCCGACCTGTGGCCCCTAGGGAGCGGCCCCTGGGACACCTGTGCTGGTTCCCCCTGACCTGTGGCCCCTGGAACACCTGTGCTGGTGGCCCCTGGGACACCTGTGCTGGTTCCCCCTGACCTGTGGCCCCTGGGACACCTGTGCTGGTGGCCCCTGGGACACCTGTGCTGGTTCCCCCTGACCTGTGGCCCCTGGGACACCTGTGCTGGTGGCCCCTGGGACACCTGTGCTGGTTCCCCCTGACCTGTGGCCCCTGGGACACCTGTACTGGTGGCCCCTGGGATACCTGTGCTGGTTCCCCCTGACCTGTGGCCCCCCGGGAGCGGCCCCTGGGACACCTGTGCTGGTTCCCCTCTGATCCATGGCCCCCCGGGAGTGGCCCCTGGGACACCTGTGCTGGTTCCCCCTGACCTGTGGCCCCCAGGAGACCTGTGCTGCTCCCCCCTGCTGTGCCTTTCCACTTGCTGCTTCTGCCTTTTATCCGCTCTCTAGAACGGGTCACCGCTGTGAGCATGAGCACCTGATGACTCCTACCGTAGGCAAACACTAATCACCTGTAGGAAAACCAAACAGGAGGCCCGAGGGCGAGCCAGAGGGCGCAACCATGGGGGCGGGCTAAGGGCAGGAACCCTGGGGTGGGGTGGGGGGTGTCCTGGGCTGGGACCTCAGCTCTGTGACCTTGAGAGCCCAGTGACCTTGTCTCTACCTCAGTTTCCTCATCCGTGGAACAGGGCTGTGTGGTGCAGCTTGAACATATCCCAGCAGGAATTCAGCGAATCAGCACAGGCGGCCTTCTGAGACGGCCCCAAGGTGCAGCCCCTCCCTGGCAGAGATCTAGCAACTCACACGGAGCAAACTGGGGGACCTGAAGCCAGGACGCAGGTGGCCCTGCAGGTGGGTGCTCTGAGCGGCACCTCTGGGAGAGAGGGGGTGGCTTTCCCTGCCACAGTGCCATCAGGTGCTCACCCCTCCTGGGACCCTTCCAGGGGCGCTCTGCCCACTGCCCACCTGGCATCCCCCAGGCCCTAGGGAAGGGCAGGGCTCCCAAAGGAGGCTCCAAGCCACTCTGGATTCCCCTCGCCGGCCTGACCACAGGAAAAGCTGGGGTGCTGGGGGCAGGGGAGGGAGGAGGGACGGCCCCATACATCGCCACAAGGTGCTGGTGCTATGGATGCCACGGAAGCCAGGGGCCGGGACACATGCACCCCAATGGCCCAGCCACGCCTGCAGGAAGTCCCGAGCAGCTGGGTCTGTCGGATTCCTCACAGGGAAGATAAGAGTCACGTCCACGCCCATCTACAGTGCCCAAAAGACCTGTGTGCCCTGCAGCACACGCGTGTGCAGCCTCCGCCCCACCAGCGGCTCGCCCAGATGCACGCTTGGCCTGGGCGGCACCCACACTTCCTCCTCCCACAAAACAGCCACGCCCTCACCACAAGACCCAGGCCTCCAGACACCCAAGGACCCCACCCGGCTGAAGTCCCAGCATGCAACAGGCTTTGCACCTTGTCCGGAGCTACAGGAAACACTAATGGACGAGCCGTTCCACGCCCACACCCAGACCAGGTGTGAAAGACACTTCTAGCACCAGCAGAGACGTGTGTGCTTGCTCTACAAGGCGGGCGTGAGCCCCCAGTGACGGAACTCCATGACCAGCTGGACGGAGAAGAAAGGGGGAAGGAGAAGCGAGAACTTCACTACACAAGAACTCAAAGAACGAGTGTGCATGATTCCGGGAGCTCACCCTCCCTGACAGCCGGACGTGGCCACGCCCCCTCCACTAGCACAGTGTGCAAAGGGCAAACGGCAAACCCACAGCCAAGAAACCTGGCAGTCACCATCTTCCCTCGCCCACGGGACCCAGGTCAGAGTCACCAGCAACAAGTCCCGTGACGTCACATCACATCCCCCAAGTCCCAGCCAATGGTGAGAGATCGCCAGGTGAGCCCGGGGGTCCAGGCTTTGAAGGACATTCTTCAGAAGATGCGACCCGTCACACCTGTCATTACAGACAGGGAGAGCCAGGAACATCACAGCCCAGACAGCACGGCCCACAACACGGGCTCCCAGACCGGATCCCAGCAGAGGAAAGAGGACAGAAGTAGCAAAACCAATCATTAGAGACCAGCTCCCTGGCCCAGGCTGCTTTCCCAGGTCGGTCACGCGGACTGCGGCTGCGTTCCCAGGCCCGTTGTTAACGTAACAAGGAAGACGTTAATGATAGGAGAAATGCGGTCAGAGGCGCACAAGCACTCTGTATAAATTCAGAGAGCTTTCCACAAATGCAAAACTATCCCCCAGATGGAGAACATGTAGCAATCCTCACACACTCAGAGAGAGTGACATCACGGGGAGACGTCAGGGACTTGCCGTTTTCACTGGGGACAGGTGCGTGGGCCACAGGCAGAACCTGCAGGATCAGAGCAGCTACTGGATGCCAGGTGCTTATCTTTATCATCTGTGAGTCCCGTGCCACCGTGGACATCAAGCACCCCCACCACCCCCAAATGGAAAACTGGCAATGAGAGAGATGAGCAACCCGGCAAGGCACACGGCACTCCACACACCAAGTCCAGCTACGGCTGAGCCCACCGGGCTCCTCCCGACACTGGGAGCACGGGGGACGGCCACCTCCCATGAAGACACAGGCATCCTGGAGGCACCGGCTGTCACACGCTCGGATTTCGGTCCCAGACCCGGGACCCAGACGTTGTTGAGAGCTGCCACGAAGAACCGCTAGGTGGCGACAGACCCCCACCTCTGTCCACACCAGGGGCCCAGGAGAGCCCACCCAGTTCAGAGACCCCGGCCATAGTTTGTTACAAACCAGCCAAAGCTCGTGCAGTGCCGTGGCCCAGATTCCCATGAGGCTGAAGGGAGGAACCTCTGTCAGCCTCTGTCAGAGCCCACCTGTCAAGGACGACCAAAGACGTCTCCCACTGGTCTCAGGAAGACACTGGCCACCGGGCCACATCCCCAGACCCCGGACACACACACACGCACACACTCACTCACAGTCACACACTAACACACACTAACACTCATACACTAACACATTCACACACACTAACACACACACTCATACACTAACACACACACTCATACACTAACACTCACCAACACATTCACACACTTGTACACTCACACTAACACATTCACACACATACACTAACACACTCACACATGCCTGGGATGGATCTCAATGTTTCTCCTGGAGACTGCACAGGTGCATGCACACACACACACACACACGCCTGTCAACATTTATCCTGGACAGCCAGGGCTGGCAGCACTTGTCCTGGACAAGCACACTACCAGAAGCTCTACCTGCCCGTCTTTATTTTTCAAGGCCCCTCCAGGTCTCCGGGGGGGCAGCAGGGACCCAAGCTCTGGAGCCATCGCTGCCACCTCCCCGGTATGCATCGGCAGGAGGGCGGAGTGAGGAGCCGGGGCCGGGACCTGAGCCAGGCTCCCCGACACAGGAAGTGGCGTCCCAAGCAGCATCTCAGCCACTCGGCCAAGCGTCCGTCCCTCCCATCTTCTAAACCAACCTGAGGCCCCAGCTGCCAGGGTTCGAATCCCAGGTGTGGACGGACTGGCCCTTTGTGTGACTTTGGGAGCAGGGCTTATCTGTGGGCCTCACTCGCCCCACTGAGGGCTTGGAACGGGATAACCCACCAGATTTATACCAGGTAACTGCAGAAAGCCAGTGAAAAATGAAGTTACAAGGTAAGTTTATGGGGCCGGCATTGTGGCGCAGTGGGTTAAGCCAGTCTGCAGCGCCGGCATCCCATATATGAGCACTAGTTCAAGTCCCAGCTGCCCCACTTCTACCCAGCTCCCTGTTAATACGCCTGGGAGAGCAGCAGAAGATGGCCCAAGTGCTTGGGCCCCTGCTGCCCACCAGGGAGACTCAGATGGGAGTGAACCAGCAGATGGAAGATTTCTTTCTATGTCTCTTTCTATGTCTGTCTGTCTGTCTCTCTCTCTCTCTGCCTTTCAAATAAATAAATCTTAAAAAAAAAAAAAAGGTAGAGTTTATTTTGGTACAAAAATAAACCCCATTTAAACCCACATATACAAATGGTCTGAAAAGTTCATGAAAAATGTGTATCATGGAAAAACTTCATGAACCTCAAGATTTTCTGCACCACAATAAACTCAGCCTTGAATTCCATTTCCCCACAAACTTCGGGGAGTAGCTGCCCACTAAGGGGGAAACCACTTCAACCTGCGCCGACTGAATGTGTGGCACTGCTCTGTCTCTGCTCCCGAGGGGGGCGTGTGTTTCCCTCCTCCCAGTCCCCAGCCCTCAGAGACAGCAGGGTTCCCCGCCATGACTCTGCGACGAGGGCATGGCCTTACCGTGGCAACCCCGCAAGTCCTAAGGGACACTCCCCTGCCTCTGCGCAGGGCCCATCAAGGGGCCCCTCCAGAACTGAAGACCTGGTGCCGAGTGGCCTCCCTGGGCATGCAGCCAGGGCAGGGGCCATCCTGGATCTCAAAGGGCACAGCAGGGAGCCGGGGAGGCAACACTGCACCACTTCCGCAGCTCTGCTGGGAGTCGGGGTGTTCCATGATGAAGGTGAATGCTTAGGCTGCTTTAAAGCCACCTGTCACCCCCTGGGCGGGGCCAGGAGCACAGGGACCACACCACGGGCCTCAGCTCTTACCTCTGCACAGGAGCCGCCTTCCAGGTCCCTGGCAGTGCAGAGATTCGAACACAGAGCCTGACAGTCGGCACCGCCAGCTCTGCTGCCTGCAGACCACCCACGGAGGGAGAAGAAAGGTGTGGGTTCCGACTGTTCCCTCTGGACCAGCAGCGCCAGGAGCACATTCCTGGGCCCTAGCCCACCCCTCTGGGGGTGGGGCCAGCCTCCTGCGCACCGGGATGTGCTCACATAGTAGGTCCACGGCCCCCAGTATCAAAGAGTGCCCTTCGTGACGCCCGAGGGTCACTGCCCTGCCTGACCTCCCACACCTGCTGCCCAGGCTTCCTTACACAGGCAGCCAGGGGGAACTCAGCAGGTCCCAGAAGTCCAGGCACTTCCTCTGAGAACAGGAGGCCTACAGCATACACACTGCTGGGGAGCCCAGGCCCCCAAATCCCTCAGTAGTGATGGCATCTGCATAAGGCGAGCTATCGAGAACGGACAGAAGAGAGCCAGAACTTTCTAGACAACGCCGGACCACAACCACACCACCCCAGCCACTGCACAGGGACCACAGCAGATTCCTGATCCTAGCTTTTTTTTTTTAGGATTTTTTTTTAAAGATTTGAAAGGTGGAATTACAGAGAGGCAGAGGCAGAGGCAGAGGCAGAGGCAGAGGCAGAGAGGGAGAGGGAGAGAGAGAGAGAGAGAGAGAGAGAGAGAGAGAGAGAAAGAGAAAGAGAGAGAAAGAGAGAGAGAGAGAGAGGAGAAAGAGAGAAAGAAAATCTTCCATCCGCTGGTTCACTCCCCAAAAGGCTGCAACAGCTGGAGCCGGGCCTATCCAAAGCCAAGAGCCAGGAGTTTCTTCCAGGTCTCCCATGCAGATGCAGGGGCCCAAGGACGTGGGCCATCCTCCACTGCTTTCCCAGGCCATAGCAGAGAGCTAGATCGGAAGTGGAGCAGACGGGGCTTGAACCGGCACCCATATGGGATGTTGGCACTGCAGGCAGTGGCTCTACCCGCTACGCCACAGCGCCGGCCCCTGACCTTAGCTTCTTCCACGGCTTTATTTCTTCTACCTTCATTTTTACTATCTCCCTTTACTTATAAAAACAGCGGTTTAAATAAACTGCCTTAGGGGCTGCCTGCAATGCTAGCACCCTATACAGGAGCCATGTGTGCTCCAGCTGCTCCACTTCCTACCCAGCTCCCTGCTGATGCACCTGGGAAAGCAGAGGAAGATGGCCCAAGTGCTTGGTCCCTGCCACCCGCATGAGAGATCCAGATGAAGCTCCTGCCTCCTGGCTTTGGCCTGGCTCAGCTCTGGCCATTGTGGCCACTTGGAGAGTAAACCAGCAAATGGAAGATCTCTCTCTCCCTCTGTCTCTGCTTTCTCTCTATAATCCTTTCAAATAAATCAATCAACCTTTTTTTTTTTTGACAGTCAGAGTTAGACAGTGAGAGAGAGAGAGAGACAGAGAGAAAGGTCTTCCTTTTTCCATTGGTTCACCCCCACAAATGGCCACCACAGCCATCACACTGTGCTGATCCAAAGCCAGGAGCCAGGTGCTTCCTCCTGGTCTCCCATGCGGGTGCAGGGCCCGAGCACTTGGGCCATCCTCCACTGCCTTCCTGGGCCACAGCAGAGAGCTGGACTGGAAGAGGAGCAACCGGGACAGAATCCAGCACCCCGACCGAGACTAGAACCCGGTGTGCCAGCGCCACAAGTGGAGGATTAGCCTAGTGAGCCGCGGCGCCGGCCAATAAATCAATCTTTTTTAAAAAAATTAATAAGGCCAGCACTGTGGCTCACTAGGCTAATCCTCTGCCTGCGGCACCGGCACACCAGGTTCTAGTCCCGGTTGAGGCGCCAGATTCTGTCCCAGTTGCCCCTCTTCCAGTCCAGCTCTCTGCTGTGGCCAGGGAGTGCAGTGGAGGATGGCCCAAGTGCTTGGGCCCTGCACCCCATGGGAGACCAGGAGAAGCACCTGGCTCCTGGCTCCTGGCTCCTGGCTCCTGGCTCCTGGCTCCTGCCATCAGATCAGCGCGATGCGCCGGCCGCAGCGTACCGGCCGCGGTGGCCATTGGAGGGTGAACCAACGGCAAAGGAAGACCTTTCTCTCTGTCTCACTGTCCACTCTGCCTGTCAAAAAAAAAAAATAAATCACCTGAAGTCTTCCTGGCAATAATCCAGGTATAAGTGTATTTAATAACTTGCCAAAGATACAATTCCTTTTTAAAGCAGTATCAGATGGGAAAGATCCCATTTCTTTCAGCCCATGTCTGACACTGGTTGTAGAAGTGCCTGCAATGACACATGTTGAACACTAGAGGGAACCACAGCCCCAGAGTCTGGCTGCCCTGGGCAGGCTGCACAGGAGCAAGCCTCTGTACAATAAGGCAAAGGGCCCTGCAGACCCCAGAACCACCGGAGCTGCAACAGCTGCAGGAGGCGGGCTGCTCGGCCTCACGCCCCTGCCTGTGGGGCCCGGGGAGCAGCACGGGGCTGTGAGCTGAGCAGTCGGCAGTGCCCCAGGCGCCACGCACTGTTGAGTACGGGAGACAGGGCCACTGCACACGGGCACAGGCGCACGGTGCATCACAGGTGCATTTTCTGACAGTGCACTCGGCTCGTCTGTCATCCGCAGTGGCCAGCTCCACCACCCCATCTTGCAGATGGAAAAGGTGAGTCCCGAGAGCAAGCAGCGACCTCTGGGCTGGTCAGGGGCCGAGCCGGGGAGGCAGGACTGGGCTCAAGTGGTTTCCACTACAGCACAGTACCTCCTGAAAGGCAGACATGGACCTGTTCCCAGGAGTCCCTGAGTCTCGCGGGTGATAACCTGGAGCAGTGCTGATCGGGGAGCGGATGGGCTGGCGGGGCTCAGGGCG
Organism: Oryctolagus cuniculus; assembly: GCF_964237555.1. NCBI lineage: Eukaryota > Metazoa > Chordata > Mammalia > Lagomorpha > Leporidae > Oryctolagus > Oryctolagus cuniculus. The sequence continues at coordinate 7,328,996 of NC_091448.1, read as the reverse complement.
GGTCCCGAGGAGCACAATTCCTGGGGCTCTGCAGCTGTGTCGCCCTATAAAGTGGAGCACACGTGTGCACATGTGTGTGCACACACCTGCATGCATGCATATGTGTGTGCACGTATGCCCCTTCCCCCCAAAGGTACCATGAGTCACCTAAAAGTGTCGTTCCAAGTGGAAAGAACGCAAGGGAGAGACAGGCGCCCAGCACCATGGAGACAGGACAGGCAGGATGGGCCGTGCTGCCAGTCCAGGGCTCGCGGGCAGCTGGGGGCCTTCCCACCACCCAGCCCGACTCTCCGGCACAGCTGACCTCCAGGACTGCCCGGCACAAAAGGCACAACTCGGGGCCGCACCCACTCCCAGAAGCTTCCCTTTCAGATCCAAAGCACCAGTGAGATGCTTTGCTCCACTTTTCTGGACACGTTCCCTTTCAGCCCTAGAGAGCACTTGCCGACAAAAGCAATCACCCAGAAACGGCTCCCGGTGGAGATGGACACCAGCACAGAGACGGACCGGACACCCAGCACGGAGACGGACACCCAGCACAGAGACAGACACCCCAGTATGGAGACAGACACCAGCGTGGAGACGGACACCCAGCGTGGAGACGGACACCCAGCGTGGACACGGACACCCAGCGTGGACACGGACACCCAGCGTGGAGACGGACACCCAGCGTGGACACGGACACCCAGCGTGGACATGGACACCAGCATCCTCTCCTGCAGACGGGGTGGGGGGGTCAGCTGAATCCACCGGTGTCCCAGAGACAGACGTGGGATAGGGAGAGGCTGCAGGTTTTGCTCCCAAAGAAGAACACCCAGCTCACTCTGCCCGTGCTTGGGGCACGATGTGAGAAGCAGCCTTCCCCCCTCTACCCGCCCTCAGGAGGTCCTCATGAGGCTCAGGGCCTGGGAGAGGGTCCCACCTCCACCACCCACCCCCACGAGGTCTTCATGAGACACAGGGCCCGGGAGGGTTCCCACCTCCACCACCCACCCTCATGAGGCACAGGGCCCAGGAGGGGTCCCACCTCCACCACCCACCCTGACGAGGTCTTCACGAGGCTCAGGGCCAGGGAGAGGGTCCCACCTCCACCACCCACCCCCACGAGGTCTTCACGAGGCTCAGGGCCCAGGAGGGTTCCCACCTCCACCACCCACCCCGACGAGGCACAGGGCCGGGGAGGGGTCCCAGGGCAGGGCTCCCAGGGCAGCCAAAGGCACCCTTTAGCGGTCTTTAGCTCAGCCTGGGGGTGGGACAAGCACCTGCTGCGCCTGCAGCAATTTCAGAGGAAGGGCAGGGACAAGGCAGGGACACGGATGTCCACACGTGCAGGAGCCACCAGGAGACCACTGCAGACTAGCGGCCCTCGGGCCATGAAGCCGGTGCCAGGGCCACGGGACTGAGAAGAGCCAGGAAAAAGAGAAACAAAGATGGGAAATCTTTTCATCTGTCATATGAATACTATGTTCTTGTTTATAGCCACACAGCTATAAAATAGATTTTTTAATTTTTTTTAAGTAGGCAGAGGCTCAGGGCTGCAGATGGAGAAAGCTCTGAGCAGCCTGGGAAGGCGGGGCCAGGGCCCCTGAGCTGGGACAGCTTGGGTGCATTTGCAACAGCCGCAGGCATCACCTCCCTCACGCCAGGAGCCCCTCTCTGAGCCCCTGAGGGTACAGCCACTGCACCCACCCCAGGAAGCACCGGGGACTCCACACGTTGCCCCCAGGAGCTCCCTGCTGCTGTGAGATGCGTGATAAGCCGTGTCCACTTCGGGAAGGTTCTCGTCCAGTCCTGAGCCCAGGGAGCAAGCAGATACCAGAGGGCTGGTTGGGGGCCGAACACCAACTACAGCCAAGCACCAAGTACAGGCTGCACCTGCTGAGCCCGACAGGGAGACGCACATAACACACCTGCCCTACCACACACACCGAGAACACGGGCTGGGTGCCTCGGGGTCGCGGGGCTGGCTGGGAGCATCGTGGGAGCACGGTCCCATGTGTGGCTGGCGTGGGCAAAGGTCAGCAGTTCACAACCCCAACTCCAGTCCCCACTTTGGCGCACGCTGCCCTCACACTGCAGCGGAAAACTCCGACGCCAAGCCAAGCCATGGCAAGCAGGCAGCAGCTCGCTCCTGAACCCCCTGTTTCCTCACTTCCGGTTCTCACAGACTGAGGCCACCCTCACAGACACAAAATCCACCTGCAGAGAATGTGTGACGCGGTGGCACAAGGGCTGTGGGACCATCACCCCGATCCAGTCCCAGAACAAGGCTCCCCACCCCATGCATCCTGCATCCATTAGGCTCCGCCTGTGCCCACCTGCACCGCAGCCCCTGGACCAGCCTGCCCTGGACAGTTCACGCTGATGGGAGGCACACGAGCGATGGATACACAATGACCCCCTCTCTTTGGCTCCAGCCCTGATGTCCAGGGTCCCAGTCCTGCGTCCACACTTAGGTCAGCTCCATCTCTCCAGCCTCAGCGAGAACCCAATCCTTTCACCAGAGGCTCGGGCAGACACCTGGGCGCCGCTCAGGAAGACGGGTGAGAAGCTGGGGAAAACCATCCTGGCACCGGGAGGTGGGGAGAGGAGGAGGAGGAAGGCGTGTGTCACCACGGACGGACGGAGGAAGGGCTCGGGCCAATGGGAGATCACAGAGAGCGGGGAGGTCGGGGGGAGAGGATCGCCCAGAGCTCGGTCCCCAGCGCCTGGGGATGGCGTTGACAGAAGAGTCCAGGCGGAGGGGTGCAGGGAGCAGAGGAAGCTGCTTCCGTGGTGGCCGCACCTTAGCACACCTGGCTGTGAGGACCGGGCATGGGCGGCACACTGTCCCCTCCCCCAGGGACGACGGGAAAGGTTACGACGGCCAGAGCTAAGACCCAAGTCAGCTCGGACGCTCCTACTACTTTAAAAGGCAAGGAGAGGGACACACACACAAAGATGCTTCCTGCAGCTCTGTGACCAAGTGCAGAGCCACAGGCTGGGGTTGGGGACCAGCTAAGGAAACAGCATCAACCACCCGGCGCTGAGCAGGGTGTGCCATGCCCAGGTGTGCCGGGGCCCAGGCAACACTCCCGCACGAGCACCAGAGTGGACAGAGAAGGACCGGGTGGTTCCATCACGCCAGGGTGACACGGGCAGGTGTGGGGCAGAGCTTCGAGGAGGCTTGGGACATACTGCATCTTAGGTGGGCGCCTGTCGCCTGTCCGCTCTGCACAGCTGCTGGCGCCATCTCCCACAGGTCCCTGCCTTCGCCACCGCACCTTGTCTACCTCCCTGGCGGTCCCCACTCCTCCCGGCCTGGAGGAAATGAATCACTTTGAAGAGCTCTCTGGGCATCAGAGTTCAGTGACCTCCACCACGCATGTGTCCATGTGTACACACACACACACACACACTCACACACACACACACACACTCATGCAATCAGCAGCTCCACCTGGCAAGCCCCCAGGTTGCCATGATTGGCAGCTCTCAGGCCAATTGGTGCCCTCTCACTCTCAGACCAGTAGCGCCCAGCCAGGCAGTAAAAGGAGGATGGCTCCTCAGCGCCCCCTAAAGGCTCCCATGGAGACCACGCCCCTTCTGCCCAAACTCCCCCAGGCTGGGTGGCCCTTCCAGGATGGGAGGCAGGAGTACAGGGTTGAGCACGGCCAGGGACCAAGGGCAACGTGGAAAGAGGGTCCTCCAGGGACAAGAGCGAGCCTGAAGGTTCACATTCCTCCACTCAGTGTCCCCCAAAAATGCTTTACTCAAGTTTGAGCCTGGAAATCTTCAGGGAGCAAACAGTCCAGGGCTGCAGCTGCGTGCTAGGGCAGGTTCAAGAACAGACCGGAAGGGTCTTCAACGAGATCCCCATGTGGAGCGCGAGAGCAGAGGAAGAGGAGCGATCAGAGGCCAGCAGGCGCCAGCAACCCCAGTTTGATGGCCCAGGAGGCTGTCTCCTGGCCAGAGCCTGCACCCCCAGCCCCCAGGGCAGTCGCTGTGTGCAGCACCCACATGCACTGCACCCCTGCCCGTGACCAAGACATCCAGTACGATCACACAAGCGAAACACAGGGCGAAGTTTCCAGGCACCATTTACACAGTTAGGGGAAAGGAGAAGTCCCCAGTCCACCACTCCTCACCAGTTACAGCCAACGAGACGCTCACCCTGCAGTGAGCTGCACAAACATTACATGGCATGCAGCAAGTGAGAAGCGGGAACACGCCGTGCGCCCCAAGAGTGCAGATTTTACAGAAGCCAAACACAGACCAGGGTTAAAAGAGAGAGATCAGGGCCGGTGTTGTGGGACAGCAAGTTAAGCCTGCGACACCGGCATCCTATATGAGTGCAGGTTCAAGTCCCAGCTGCTCCACTTCTGATCTGGCTCCCTGCTAATGCACCTGGGAAAGCGGCAGAAGATGGCCCTTCAAGGGTTAGGGCACCTGCAAGCATGTGAGAGACCGGGATGGTGTTCCAGCCTCCTGGCTTCAATTTGGCCCAGCTCCAACCACTGCAGTCACTTGGGAAGTAAACCAGCAGATGGAAGATATCTCTCTCTCTCTCTCTCTCTCTCTCTCTCTCCCCCCCCCCAACTCTGTCTTTCAAATAAACCAATCAATCTTTGAAAACTCAACTGGGAAAGAGCAAAATCAGTGTTAGCATGAGAAGCTGCAGGGGTACAGGGCGGCAGCAGGAGGGGAGGGAGGAGTAGACTTGCCTACATCCTCCTTTGGGGGAGGCAGAGACACTGTGATGAGTCTGTCCTGCCAACCTTCCACTGACTTCAATGCCAGCAAGCAGCCTCCTCTGTCTGTCATTAGCACTTAATTAAGCCAGCCTGGGAGGAAGAGAACGGGTCTTTGAAACCTGGCTGGCAAGGGAACAAGCACAGATGGGAGGTGCTAAAGGCAAGATGCCACTCAGATCCCAAGGGCAACCCCCACCCCTCTGAGCTCCACCCAGGGCCCCTGTTAACCCAGTCACTGCCAAGCACCCGACAGCCCTGACACACAAGGGAGACTCCGTAAGAGCTAGGCAGTGTCTACCTTCTCAGCCTACTAAGCGAGAGAAGCCAGAGGCCGGAGCGTGCACGTGTCATTCCCCGTGGGCAACAGCAGACAGGGGCCAGCGGTCACCCAGGGCTGGCGATGGCAGCGGAGGTGAGCTGCAAACAGGAGGAGGGACCTGGCTGGAAGCAACCGCTGGGCTGCGACAGTGGCTGCACGGCTGTGCCCACCGACCACCACTGCTCAGTTGTGCCTCTGTCCTCGACGGGGTGCGTGCCAGCGACTTGCACCTCCATAGAGCTGCTTTGTAGAAAGAGGCCAGCAGCCAGGCAGCAGCCCGATGAGGAAGGAATCCAAGTCACCTCCCAAACCATCGCCTCTGCCCTGGGAGCCACCGAGTGCATCCCCTTATCCCCTCTGCAAGCCCCAGCTGGGGGACTGGACAGAGAACAGGCACCGAGCCCCTCACCAGCTGTTTGGTCTTGGATACACCGCCCGCCTCCCCTGCAGGTTCAAGCCAGCTCAAGGGCTATTCCACACTCAGAGGCACAGGTGAACTGGCGCCAGCCGACAGAAAATTGCAGAATACCTGGCACCGTGCACCACGCTTGGGGGACACCAAGGACAGAGGAAGACCCCTCACTCCTTCCAAGGTGTCGATCCTGCTGACGCTCTTAAAAAGCAACAGAGAGGAGTCAAAGACGAAACCTCAGAACTGGGGTCTCAAAAGTTTGTGCTGGGAAGTCCAAAGGCTGGACTACGGAGGCCGGGAGGCCCTGCTTCAAGGAGCCGGGGATGAGCCACCCTGGAGAGGGGAGGGAGGGCAGGCACTCTGGGGCAGCGGGCTGAGCTCCACTTCAGACACCAGCATCCCAAACCACAGTGCCTGCTCCGAGTCCTGGCTCTGCTTCTGATCCGGTCTCCTGCTACTGTGCCGAGAGGCAGCAGATAATGGCTCAAGTACTCGGGTCCCTGCAACCCAAGTAGGAGACCAGGATGGGAGTCCCAGGCTCCGGGCTTCAGCCTGGGCCCAGCCCTACCTATTGTGGGCATTTGGAAAGTGAACTAGCGGGTAAGAGATTTCTGGCTTTCTCACTCTTGCTCTGCCTTTCAAGTAGATGAAATTTTTTTAAAAAATTTTTTTAAAAAAGGAGGGTAAGACACACAGGGGCTTCTCCATGGCAAAGCCTGGTTTCCAATCCCGGGCAGAGCCAGGACTACCAGGATGAAGACAGGACTCCCTCCCCGCGTCGGAATAAGGAGCTCTGAGACCCCAAGGGTCTGACGTCTGAGCCTGCAGTGGCAGGTGCTCGGCACAGGCAGGCAGAAGGAGGAAGAGCACCCAGGGTGGGTAACGCCCTCTGCAGGAGCAAGGAGGGGCTGCGAAGGGCGTGGCTCACAGCTGTGTCGCTCTCCCCATTCTCCCTAAGGAACCCCCAGGGCTGCAGGGCTCAGGACGCAACCCCAGCCCCAGGCCACCGCTCTCCTTGCCCCTTCCTATGGTCCCAGCTTCCTCTCACCAACAGCGAAGGAGCCCCTGCCACGGGTTCCCAAACCCAGCAGCTCCTGGGGAAGCTGAGGGCCACGCCCTCCCAGGAACGAGGTCTCACAGGCGAACATCCCAGCCTGCGTGGACTGACGTCACCACCCAGCGAGGAACAGCAAGCTCCCGGGTCCGAGGACCAAGGGGGAGGAAAGTCCCATCAGCCACGGCATCGCCCAGGTAGAGCTGTGCCTGGGCCGCCCTTAGAGGGCGCTAGAGAGCGCTGCAGACAGAGCATCCTCCCCAGACAGGATCTCCTCCTCCCAGTCTCCTCCCTCCCAACTCTGCTTGGATCTGGGGATGGACCTGGGAGGCCGCCCTGCTCTCCCAGTGCAAAGCAGGGCCCACGCCCCCTGACCTTTCCGCAGAATGAGGACACAGCAACCATCTCAGGGCTGTCGGCAGGGATGGCACCGGGCAGCCTCCGAGGTCAAGGCTGTCACCGGCAGTTTGCGGCACAGCTCTGCAGGCAGAGGACCTGGGCTTAGAGTCGGCAGCACCGCTTAATACTCAAAGCTGTGTGCTCTGCGCCAGGCCTCCAGGCCTCTCCGTGCCTCACTTCCTTGAGGAATAAGCACACACAGGTGTACATGCACGTGTCTGAGCACAGGTACACGTATGTGTGAACATGCACGTGTGTGTCAGAACCCCGCACACAACCCAAAGTGCTACTGCGTTAGCCATCGCTCTGATTAGCTAAAACCATTAGCACTTCCTGTTGGTTCTCAACCACAGGCTCAGCCATAATGACCCCAACAATCCAGAAACACCTTCTCCCAACAGGGGTGTGTGTGTGTGTGTGTGTGTGTGTCTCAAAGGCAGCAGGAAGGGGTGCTAAGCTGGCCCCGAGTGTGCCAGTGTGACCCTGGCCACATGGGTGTGAAGCTGCTCAGAGCCCGGTGCCCACACCCCCTCCAAGACCATTCAGTGGGGCTCCCCCTCCCCGGTCCACCCAGCACAGGGCCTCTGACAGGTATGGGGGCTGCCGGGCTCGGACAGTCCTTACAAGCACTCGGCACACACACAAGGACCCTGGGGCTGGACACTGAGGGCAGCATCATGTGAAAAGCAGGGGCTGGTGGCGGGGGGGGGGGGGGGGGGGGGCAGGAGGGCCGGTCTGGCAGTCTCCAAGGCTCTTGGTTTAAAAAAAAAAATAAAGAGCAGGACTAAGCACCAGGCTTGGGGATGCACACAACAGGAGACAGGGCACCTGCAGAAGAGGAAATTGTGGGGAGTGCTCGGGGCTGATCTCGAGGGGCTTATGTGAGAAGCACTCCTGTGGACAGGAAGCCTCTGCCTCCCTACGCAGCCTCCAGCATCGCCACCCCCATCAAGGCACGGAGGCCGGAGGGAGGGCTGCCAGGCACCCCAGGAGTGTGTCCTCCTCCCCGGGGGGCCCCATGGGGCCGCCTCCAGCTCCAGGCTGCTCTGCCCTGGTGCAGGAAACAGAGCTAGAATCCACCAGAAGCCCACCCAACAGGGCAGACCCCTCCCTCCCTGTCCCTCTGGCCATCCCAAACCCCAGGAGCCCCCCTACCCCCATGTGGAACGCCCCTGGGCGAAGAGCGCTGATCAGGAAGTGGTCCCCCACATGCGCCCCAGGGCACACAGCATGGGCACCAGCCCCAAGCTGGAAACTTCCATCAGGCCTGGTGTCCTGAGCTTCCCCAGCCCCCGCGGGGGCCCCTGGTCGCAGAACAGAAGCAGCGATTCTCCGGGCTCCCGGTCCTCCTCGGCTGCCTCCCCTGGCCCTGACCTCCCCGAACAAAGGTGCTTTTCTGCCCGCCCCTCGGGGTCACCACATCTTCGTCAGACCTGTGCTTGTTTTCCTTCTGCTCGGGCCCATCTTGGCTTGCCTCCCCAGGCACCACCGTGCCCAGGAGACAAACCCCGTATTGTGTTTGTGGACCTAATAAAGGACAGCGCTGCCCCCACCTCCTGCCACTAACTCGCTGGCCCTCCCAGGCCCCCCCTCTCTCATCCAAAGTGCCCCTTGTGCTAGACGCCCCCTCTGCCAGAGAAAGAACAGGAGTCCTGTGTTATGGGGGGGGGGGGGGGCAGAGAGAGAGAAAGAGAGAGAGAGAGAGAGAAATCCGCTTGTGCTAAGGATGCCTTCCCTTCCCTCTACACAGCATCAGGCAAAAGTGCAGTCCTCGGAGAGGCAGCCTCGTGGCCAGCGGAAATAATCCGGATCCCCTTCCTCGGGCTCAGGCCTGGCAGCACCAGGAACACAAGCAGGTGACGACTGTCCGTGCCGATGGTGAACCAGGAGGCTGAGTTTTTCAAAACCCATCTGGCATCAAAAGAGGGCTTCTCCTCACCCCTGCAAGAAGTCAGCGACCAAAAGGGACAGATGGGATTATGCCCCCCCCACCCCACCCCTACCCCATGGGGCAGATCAGGGAGGGAGGGCATGACTGGCACCGGGGAAGGCTGGGCATCCACCAGAAAGATGTGGCCGCCCAGGCTAGTTCAGTGTGGGTGCACCTGCGTGCAGCAGCAACGAGCCAGAATCAGACGCACCTGTCGCCCTGCCCACGCACACTTTGTTCTGCAAAATAACCTCCAGAGACTCCAGCTTTCGCAGGTGTGAAGGAAGCCAGGGGACAGCAGCTACCCAACCCCACAACCAACCTGCCCAGGCCTTGACCTTGCCGCTGCACTGCCCGTTCACCAAGCACTCAGTGGGGTCTCTGCACGGGGACGTCCACCAGCCCCGACCACTTGACTTCTGGTCCCAACCTGCCTGTCTGCCCCTCACAGCGCTGCACAAGGCTGTGTGGGGAACCTGGGCGCTCAGCCACCACTTCAAGACCCCCACCCTCCTCCAGGAGAGGGCAGGGGCTCTGGAGGACTTACAGACCGGGTAGGAGTGACCTGAGCTACAGGGAGGTGCAAGTGAAGAGCCAGGAGACACAGGCGTCTCTAAAGGCACACACACACATCCCAACACACGCAGCTGCTCTGTTTTTCAGAACTGGACAGAACCTCGGGGTTCACCCCCGGAATTTAGTCTATGACATAAGCAGAGGCACAGAGAGGCAGCCAAAGCACTCAACAAGCCAGGGTGGAGACCCAGTCCCTTCACACACCCCCTCCTCCCCTGCCCAGGTCCAGCGCAACTGTCAGCATCCTTTGTCACATCACCAGTCAGGGGGTCAAGGACACTGAACCGTCTACACAGTGCAGGAAGTGGCCCCAAGCCCACACACAACCAGGGCAGGAGACCTGCTGCACGCCCGTCCCCTCCCCCTGCCGTCTGCAGGGCACTGTCCACTCTGGTCTGGGTGTCCCCCGTGGCTGGCAGCACAGAAATTCCCATGTCCTTGCTCCAGTCCAGGGAGCCATCACACAAGCAGGGCCTCTCCCTCCAACTGTCCAGGGCCAAGCTGCTACATCTGAGTCTAGCACACCTCCCCTCCAATCCCACAGCCCTGCCCCCGCCCCCACCAGGACATGAACTCTGGCTCCTCTCTTTTGCTCCGCCCCCCCAACCCCAAACCTTCCACCCTATCTGACTTTCATACAGGGGGCCACTGGAGCCAACAGGTCTACTGCCTACTCCTGGCTGCACCATGAGCCTCCCCCCGCTCTCCCCCCACACCTCTCTGTACCCAGGCACCTGCACAGGCAGGGAAGCACCTGTGCTGGGCAGTGCACCTGTGCTTTGCCAAAACTGCCCCACCCCACCCCACAGGGTGTCCATCTGGTGACTTTCTCACCACTGCCTCTCCTCCAGCCCCTCTGCCGTCTCAGGATGACCCTCACCCTCCAAGGTGGTCCCAGCTGCCACTTCAGCATGCCCACCCAGGGTCCCACAGTGGGACACAGTGGCTCAGCCAGACAAGGGGAGGCCCAGGATCCTCTTACTCTGGGAATCCAAGGCACTTCCTGGCCTCCCAGCTGTGCTCCGTGGACAAGGACTCTGAACTCTGCAGGACACTGACCCAGGGCCTCACACTCCACTCAGAGGAAAGGCAATGCAAAGAGAGCCACAGTGGGCCTGGGGCTGGGGCTGGGGTCCTCCTCCAGAACTCTCCCAGGGAAGGGGCCTTCTTGGCCACAGTTCCAGCAAATTCCCGAATCTCGCTTGTTTGTCCAAGCAGCATGGCGCCTCTCTCCCAGCCCAGACGGAACAGGCAGAGGCTCTGGCCCCTCTGCCGACCCCTGCAGAAGTGGGTGCTGAGCACCTGGAGAGACACAGCAGGAGGGGACATCCTGTGTCGCCCACCTGAACCTAAAGGCAGATTCCCAGCCAGTGCCATGGGAACGGCAGCAGGCAGAGCTTTGGGATCAAACACACCAAGGCTGCAGCTTCACATGTCCCCTGCTGGGTGACACCGGGCAAGTCACTGTCCCTCTCTGAGCCCGGAATTCCAGGCCCATGCAGTGAGAACGTCCCATCAAAGCTGTTGCCAGGACCGAGACGCTCATGCCAACCACAGCACTGAGCAGGTGGTCACCAAACATGAGCCCAGGGTCCTGCTCAGAGCTGGCCCATCACAGACACACCTCGCTTACACGCCGGGGCGAAAACAGCCACTGACAAGCAGAGGCCACTCAGACCCCACACTCCCGATGGGGCACACACGTGCACACCCATGGCCAAGTCTACATCCCCCAGACCCTATAAGGCCCCCAAAATCATCTGGTCTGGCCCTGCCAAGGCAATCGCAGGTGGGACTCGAAATGCCATCAAACTCCAGCAGGTGAATTTTTAAGTAGTTAATTCTGTGTGGCCCATGAGTGGTGCTATAAACACCTAAATGGCCCTTGGCAGAACCAAAAAAAAAGTTCCCACCCCCTCCCACCCCACCCCCACTGGACCAAGAATTCTTCTACAATGCACACATGGGCTTGGTCCACCAGGTGGGCACGTTTTCCCCTCCAAGCAGGTAAGAACAGAAAACTTGCCAAAGAGCTTCTGAGATGCCTACTGAGAGGCCAGAGGCGGCAACCGGGGTCCCTTACCTTACGGGAGAGCTGCGATCAATTGGCCCACGCTAAGATTTCCCCCAGCGTGTTCGCTGGTGTCCCTGCAGGCGTGGAAAGAAAGCGGTTTTTGTCCTTACCCCTCCCCCACCACGGGACGGAGTTTATCTGACACTCTTTGAAAGCTGAGTGTCCCAGGATAAACGCTCCCTGAAGAGTCCCTTGGCCTGGGACAGAAGGACCCTCCAGAGGAGAATGGGCAGCTTGTTCCGATGGTCTTTTAATGGGGGGCGGGGTGTCCCTCTCACAGAAGGGTCTCTGTCCCCGGCTACAGTGGAGGGAATTCTTAAAGACACGATGCCTACAGGGGAAAGACCGGGTTTGTTGCTATTTTTTTTTCCCCTAAGGGGCGGGGGGCAGAGGTTGGGGCGGGAAGGAGGAGGGCATTGCAGAGGACGTCCCATGCCCCAGAACAATTGGGGTACAGGAGACAGCTCTGTGCCTCCAGGGCAGCACCAGGAGCAGGAGTCGCCTCACGCTGGGGTCTGGGGTCTCGGGCAGTCCCAGCTCTGCCACCCCAGCCAGGATGTGGACCAGTGTGCAAAACAGAAGCTCGTTCACACCTAAGACAGGGGCTCTGTTCCACTTCCAGAAAAGCAGCCCACGGTGGGCAGCTTCAGTCCTGATCCCACCCCGGCAGCCCCCCGACCCCAGCCGAGACCCCTTCAGTGAATGAAATCGTCGCAAACCCAGGAAGAGTCAACATTTGTTTATTTAGGTGCAAACTGGCCATATAACAACATCTCAAACTACCACAAACGATGTTTGATGAGGACTGCCCCCAGCAAGCCTGTTTCCTATTTTGATTTCACCCACGCTTAACTCTCTAGGGAGCGGAGCGACGCAGCAGCCGCGAGAGCTGGGGCTGGCCTGTCTACCGAGAACAATCGACGTTCGTCCAGTTCCGAGGAGCACAGAGATGAAATTGGGGCCCCGAGGTAGGGAGTGAGGCACCCACGCCATGAGGCAAACCAGGAGGTCAGCACTAGGGAGAGAATCAGGGCTCTTGGAAATAGAAAATGAGGCCCAGGGCACAAAAGCGTGCCGTCCTCTGCAGCGCCCCAAGAGATCAGTAGTCCCTTCGCGAAGCGAGGTGTGCGGCTGCTTTTACGACAGGTGGTGTTGGCATAAGCTGTTCGGAGCCCACGGGCCAGTTCCTACAGGAACCAGAGCCTCACGCCAGCCAGTGGCACCGTCGGTGACCTGTCACGTCCTGGTGAGTATCTGGGTTGTGACGTCAGAGGAGGCACACCCAGGGTCAAGGGGGAAGCAGAAAGACCCACGCCTGTGAAGCAGTCATGGTGGGGACAGTCGGCTGGGTTGTCAGCACCGTGGAACTTCAGGGAAGAGAGAGACAGGAGAGATAAAACCTTACAGCAACAGAGAGCTAGCATCCAACACTTGTGAGTTTATTCAAGTTTACCCAACCACTGGATGGGAATACTGAATTCGATGTCACCAACAACTCGAGCGTCGCTACCATGCAGTGGGAAAGGAGGCACAGAGGAGACTAAAGATGACGTCCAGGGGGAGAGGAGCAGCTGTCAGCCACAGGGGACACAGGCTGAGACAAGCCCACTCTGGACCCCAGATGTCACCCCGCTCAAGCCACCAGTGGCTTCTGGCTGGTTCCTCCTCATCTTTGCCTTGCACAGTGGAATTTCCAGCCCCCTTTGCAGAAGTCACATAAGCCAATGGAAACCACAAACTCTGGGGAAAAAAAAGCCAAAAAGCAACTGAACCTCTCGGCAAGAAAATGGAAATTCTTCTCCCAATTAAACCCAGCAACATCACAGCAGAGATAATGACCACATCCCAAGCAGACAGAGCCACCCAGTCTCTTACAACTGCATGGGGTTAAGTCAAGAAGGGAGGGGGAGTAGCTAGAGAAAGGAATGCCAAGTTCAGTCAACACAGCCCAGGGAACAAGGCATCTGCCAACTCCCATTCCCCCAACCTGAGGGCAACACAGCGGGGCTCCATTCTCCACCATCCCAATCACATTAATTCAAGATTTCTTGGGGTCAGCACTATGGCTTAGTAAGTCAAGCCTCCACCTGCAACCATCATCCAGCATCGCATATGGCCACCAGTTCAAGACCCCACTGCTCCACTTCTGATCCAGATCTCTGCTAATGTGACTGGGAAAGCAGTAGAAGATGGCCCAAGTACTTGGACCCCTGCCATCCAACATGGGAGACCCAGATGGAACTCTTAGCTTCTGGCATCAATCTGGCCCAGCCCTAGCCATTGCAGCCATTTGGGGAGTAAACCAGTAGATGGAAGATCTGTGTCTGTGTGTGCCTATCTGTCTCTCCCTCTCTCTCTGTAACTCTGACTTTCAAATAAATATATCTTTTTTTTTTTTTTTTTCAAAAAAACAGATCCACCAGGGTTTGGGGCGAGGGGGGGGGGGCAAGCAGAGAGATCGTCCATCTATTAGTTCACTCCCCAGCTGCAACAGCTGGAGCTGGGCCCATCCGAAGCCAGGAGTCAGGAGCTTCCTCGGGTGTTCCAAATGGGTGCGGGAGCCCAAGAACTTGAGCCACCTTCTACTGCTGCTTTCCCAGGCATGTTAGCTGGGAGCTGGATCGGTCTCAAATCAGCACCCATATGGGATGCCGAATGCAAAGGCAGTGCCTTTACCCGCCACAGCCCCAGCCACCATCAAAGGTTTCCTGTGCACAGGAAAGAGCACACAGGAGCGTAGCTCAGGCGGGACAGGATTTCTCACAGGGCTCCCATCCCATATGAAGGTGATGTTGGTTCAGCACCAAGCAGCTGCCCCAGCTTCCAAGCCCAACATCAGAAGAGGAATCACAACAGCAGAGATGCTCTGAGAAAACTCAGCGTGGAGATCAAGGAGTACAGTACACACAGCAATGTCCTGGCCAGGGGAGTCAGAACCTTTAAACACAACACGTCGTTGAAAACCTTGACGATGAACCCGTCAGGGTTCCCATTCAGCTGGGGCACGCACCTGACCTCTCAGGGCTTCTCCCTACCCCACAGCCATCACTCTAAATGCCGATGAGGTGTAGGATGCAGTGGGGACTCCTGGCCCTATCATCCTTCATGGGATTTCAACAAGGGACTCTGACACTGATGCTCCTTAGGGGCACCAGCACGCCCTATGCAAACAGACAGGGTGGTTTGGGAGACAGGGGGTTATACTGCTTTGGTTTTTTATAAGATTTATTTATTTGAAAATCAGACTTACAGAGAGAAGAGAGATTGCCCATCTGCTAGTTCACTCCCCAAATGGCGGCAACGGCTTGGGTTGGACCAGCTCAAAGCCAGGAGCTTCACATGGGTTTCCCACATGGGTGACAGCGACCCAAGCACTTGGGTATCTTCTGCTGCTTTCCCAGACCATTAGCAGGGGCTGGATCGGAAGTGGAGCAGCCAGAACTTGAAGTGGTGCCCATATGGGATGCTGGCATCAGAGGCAGTGGCTTAACCTACTGTACCCCAGCCAGCCCCAGGAGTCCCAGTTTTAGAGACAAACAGGCTTGCATCTGGATCTTGACTCTGTCGCTTGCCAGCTGGGAAAGAAGGTACAATTACTCAGAGCTCGCCACACGAGGTTCTACAGCTCCAGAGGGGGAGTGAGACAAGAGCAGAACCCGGGAGCCATTCATGAGAGTCCTCATCAGGGAAACCCCCAGGAGATGAGCCTGAAATTAGTCTGAGTATTAAACACTTCAACACTGGCTTCTCCTCCACGGCAGACAGGGGCCGATTTCCAGCTCCACTCCTGGTTGCAGATCTTACCTCTCCCGGAAGACACAAATGGAAAACTGCTTTAAAGCTGTCAGGGTGGGGGTAGGGGGGGCACTTTTCCTAGACATGAAGACGCACCTACGCCCTATCACACTGCCTGGGCTGCAGTCCTCACTCCACGCCTGATTCCAGCTTGCTGCTCATGTGCAGGCTGGGAGGCAGCAGGTGATGGCTCAAATACACCAGCTCCTGACACACACCTGAGAGACCCAGACTGAATTCCCCACTCCTGTCTTGGGCCTGATCCAGCCCCGGCTGTTGTGGTCATTTGGGAAGTGAACCAGCAGATAGATAGATGGATAGAAGGATGGATGGATGGATAGATCTCTCTCTCTCTCTCTCTCTCTCTCTCTGCCTTTCTCATAAATAACATAAATAAAAGCTGTCAGTGGGTTACTCGGGGACAGGAGATAAAGGACAAACCACAGCCACAGAAAATGATGAAATGCATTCAACTTATGACTTCCAGCACATTCCAAAAGAAACCAGGATCCAAGCGCACAGTTAGAAGTTAGATGGACACGCACGTGTGCCAACTGGGAAGCAGGTCGAGTTCAGGGTCTGTCCCTGATCAGCAGGGTGACTGCAGACAAGTGTCACAAGTCCCGGGAGCCTCAACCTCGCTCCTCCCAGGACACAGCTCCTTTTGATACATGAAGATCGCCCCTCTCCTCCCACTCGCCACCCTCCCTGGAGAGGCTATTCAAACCCAAGCTTTAGGTAGAAATCATCTATCACCCTGACAATGAGATTTTTTTTCTGCCGCACTATGGCAAATGAGGGCAGCTGGTAGCACCTGCCAGGGCAGTGAGGCCTTCTTTAAGAGCCACACAACCCATGAGCGTGAGTCACCGCTCCTCAAACAAGGCCTACCTGTGTAGTGTGCAGACAAAGCCAGCAATGTGGGTCCCCCACCTTGAGCTCCACAGCTGGAGATCAAAGCCGTCTCTCTCACACGGAGCACCCAGAAGGTCTGCTTCCAAGTTGGCACATGAACGTGAGAACACAATGGAGCCATCTAAATAAACCCACTTGTGTGGCTGCTCCCAGACCAGCTCCCTGTCTGGCTCCCGGGGGTTCTGTGTTGGCAAACACAGGAGCCCAGAGAGAAGTCTGTGCAAATCCATTACCCCCAGCTCCCAACGGGGAAAGGGATAAAATGTGCAGCCCCAGGTCGACTGGGAGCAACACCAGCAGTCTAGCTATGCTCAAAGTTAGGCAGAGCATTCTGCTAAAAGCCTCCACGCCCAGCATCAAGTTGCTATTCTGTAGCCACTCCAAGCATCAAGTTGCTATTCTGTAACCGATTCTCCTGTGCAGCTACATAGGGACTCAGTCCCAGAACATCACTGCAAGGCTGTATTTAGTCACCCAAGAGCCAAACTGCCAGCCCCCTGAGGAAGCAAGACGGTGCTCTGTGCAAGGAAGGGTGTCAGATGCAGGGGCCGTAAGGAGGAAGGAACTGCCGAGGCTTTGTCGGCTTCAGCTGGGCTCTGCCATGTTCCCAGCGCTCTTCCCGGCCCCAGGTACACCAAGGCACACACAGAGTGAGCTCCGGCACAGAAGCACCTGGTCCGGTGCATTCTCCCACAGTCCAATCCCTCCAGTGCAGACATTTGGGGCAATCTCTCCTTGTCTATCCAACTTCTATCTGCAGAGCCGCGGTGGCTCTGGGAGGGAAGATGCCGCCACACACCAGCCAGGTGTGAAGCAGGTGACCCTGGAGAGCCAATCAGTGCACTCCATCTCCCAGCCACGGGTGTGGGTCCCAGGGGTGAGTGAGGCCCCAGGCCAGCCCTCAGGAATGCAAGGCAAAAGCATTCTCCCGTCTGGCTCTGCACAGTGGGGCACCCGCTAATGCTGCTGCCATTTCTGTCCCTGTGAGGGACGTGAACTTAAGGATGAAACTATAGATGGAAAAGGAGGGAAAGAAAAAAAGAGGCTACAGAAGAACAGACCTTAACAAAGCACAAACCCTACTTCTATGTGAGCAACCAAAACACTAAAGCTGGTTGGAAGGGGTCTCTCTGGAGCCTGTAACTAAACACGAACAACCTACAAATACTCCTCCTTTACGGATGAGGACTGAAGCCCACCGAGGCCCAGCCAGGTGTACACAGCCACACCAACGATGACTGGGACAGGACAGGACCCCAGTGATGGGCATGTGCCAAGCCTTGACTTTGACCCATGGCTCCCTCCTTCCAAGCTGTGAGACCTCAAGGTATTGACGATGCCTCTACACCTCAAATGCTGACAGCCCCGGGCTAGGAGGTCTCCGGGGCTGAGACTTGGCAAGCTCAGCGCTGTCCTTCCTGGAAGCAGGCACTGGTTGGCGGGTGGCATCTGTTGAGTCCTTACATGGCACTTGTGGAAGGAACTGCGCTGAGTCGTGACCCAGGGCGCCGTCGTCCAATGGCCAGTGTGGCAGCTGAACTGTGGATGCAGCCACACAGGCACTGTCCCCAGGCTGGGTCTCACACCCAGGAAGACAAGCGCAGATCCAATCCCAGGGAGGGCCAGGATAAAAAGAGGTGAGGAAAGCAGGTGAACCACCCAGCGGTCACGGAGGAACGAGAAAACCAGGGCCACCCCAGCCAGCTGCTTGCCACACACCTGTTTCCACTTAGAAACTTAACTACAAACCCAAACGCCTGCATTTCCCTGGGGCCCCAAGACACGTCTGGTCTGACACCCAAAGAGGAGAGATCAGGGTTTACAGGGAGGGCATTGGGGGTGGCACCCCTTGCCCCCGCCCACCCCGAGGGAGAAGAAAGCCCCCAGCACGGGGCGACCCCTGGGACGACGCTTTTGCTCCTTGCTGCGTGATTTTAAAAAGAAACAGAAGAATCACCATGAAAAAAAAGGGTCATCTTCCTCTTGCCACACGCGAGGAAGGTAGAGGCTTCTAGAAGGCAGAGTCAGGCAAGAGCTGGAGCAAACGGTCTGTCCCCTAGGGCCAATGAAGCCACTTCCTGCAAACACCTAATCCCCCCGCCCCAGGAGGCTGGACAGGTGCTAGGAACAGAACGTCCGTCCAATCGCAAACGGGGACAGGCGGAGCCTTTGGGGCTCAGGCTCAGCCTTGGGAAGAAAACCCTAAAAGAGAGGTGGTCGTCTTAACCCCGCACTGACCCCGGCTCTCCACGGAGCCATCACAGGAATCTGACAGTGCACCAGTGCCCCTGAAAGGCACGTCTTAAACCATGCAGCTGTGCAAGCAGGATTCTCCAACTATAGAATAAAAAAATGCCCACGTTCAACCAACTTCATATAGGAAAAGGTGACTCTGCAGGGCACAGAGGGTTCATCAGCGAGTTCTCCCAGATGGTGCGTGCTAC